>NC_133867.1:7359574-7569697 GCF_044706935.1 Curcuma longa | reverse complement strand
GAGAGAGAAAGTGTGATAGAGGGAGAAATGTAGAGAGAGAGAGAGTGAGATAGATAGGAAAAGTGTGATAGAGAGAAGGTAGAGAGAAATGTAGAGAGAGAAAGTGAGATAGAGAGGAAAAGTGAGATAGAGAAAGGTAGAGAGAGAAATGTAGAGAGAAAGTGAGATAGAGAGGGAAAGTGAGATAGAGAAAAAGTAGAGAGATAAAGTGAGCTAGAGAGAGAAAGTGTGATGGAGAAATGTAGAGATAGAAAGTGAGAAAGAGAGAGAAAGAGAAATGAGAGATAGTGAGAAGGTAGAGAGAGAAAGTGGGTTAGAGAGAGAAAGGTAGAGAAAGAAAGTGAGATAGAGGGAAAGGTAGAGAGAGAAAGATAGATAGGTAGAGAGTGTGATGAGAGAGTAAGATAGAGAGAGAGAAAGTGTGATGGCGAAAGGTAGGGAGAGAAATGTAGAGAGGGAAAGTGAGATAGAGAGATAGGTAGAGAGAGAAAGTGAGGTAGAGAGTGAAGGGTAGAGAAAGAAAGAGAGAGAAAGTGAGATAGAGAGAGAAAGATAGAGAGATAGGTAGAGAAAAGAAGAGAGAGAAAGGTAGAGGGAGAAAGATAGAGGAAAGAGAGAGAGAGATAGTGATAGATAGAGAGAGAAATGTAGAGAGAGAAAGTGGGATAGAGAGAAAGAGAGGGAGAATGGTAGAGAGAGAAAGTGGGAGAGTGAAAATAATAGAGGGAAAGTGGGAGAGAGAGAGTAGGTAGAGAGAAAGTGAGGTAGAGAGAAGTAGAGAGAGAAAGTGATGTAGAGAGAGAAAGTGAGAAAGTGGGATAGAGAGAGAAAGTGAGATAGAGAAGTAGATAGAGAGAAACTAAGGTAGAGAAGTAGAGAGAGAAACTAAGGTATAGAAGTAGAGAGAGAAAGTGAGGTAGAGAGAAATGTAGAGAAAGAAAGAGAGATAGGTAGAGAGAGAAAGTGAGAGAAAGTGAGATAGAGAGAGATAGGAAGAGAGAGAAAGTGAGGTAGAGAGTGAGAGGTAGAGAAAGAAAGAGAGATAGGTAGAGAGAGAAAGTGAGATAGAGAGAGATATGAAGAGAGAGAAAGTGAGGTAGAGAGTGAGAGAGAGAGGTAGAGAAAGGTGGAGAGAGAAATGTAGAGAGAGAAAGTGATATAGAGATAGGTAGAGAGAGAAAGTGAGATAGAGAGAGAGATAGGAAGAGAGAGAAAGTGAGGTAGAGAGAGAGAGAGAGAGAGAGGTGGAGAGAGAAATGTAGAGAGAGAAAGTGATATAGAGATAGATAGAGAGAGAAATTGGGAGAAAGTGGGGCAGAGAGAGAAATTGAGATAGTGAGAGAAAGTGAGAGAGAGGAAAAGGTAGAGAGAGAAATGTAGAGGGAGAGAGGTAGAGAAAACATAGAGACAGAAAGTGAGATGGAGGAAGGTAGAGAGAGAAAGTTAGAGAGAGAATGGTAGATAGAGAAAGTGAGAGAGAGAACAGTGACAGAGAAAATTAGAGAGAGAATGGTAGAGAGAGAAAGTGTGATAGAAAGAAAGGTAGATAGATAAAGTGAGATAGAGAGAGAAATGTAGAGAGAGAAAGTGAGATAGAGAAAGGCAGAGAAGAAAGTGAGATAGATGAGAGAAGGTAGAGAGATAAAGTGAGATAGAGAGAAAAAGTGTGATAGAGAAAGGTAGTGAGAGAAAGTGAGATAGAGAGAGAAATTGAGAGAGAGAAAAAGTGTGATAGAGAAAAGGTGTGATAGAGAAAGGTAGAGAGAGATAGTGAGATAGAGAAAAAGACTAGAGAGATAGGTAGAGAGAAAGAGAGAGAGGTAGAGAGAGAAAGTTAGATAGAGAGAGAAATATAGAGAGAGAAAGAAGATCAATATAGAAAAAATAAATCCAGATCTATGATATATAAATAACAAAGTACTTAATTTTAACAGTAAAAAATAATTCTACTACAGCCTTAGTTGTTAAAGTTAAGTCAATCTTGTCAAAAGGAAAAAAGAAAAATCTTCAATGAAATTTAACTGTACCAAATAGTTTGTACAGTTCGATTGATAACAATACATAAATAAATACTTATCGGAGAGTATAATACAATCAATATTCTTTCGCATATACAGATTATTTTTCCAAAGACAGCAAGTGTTAGTAAAACTGTTGATGCGGTAAGTCTTGCCCGGACTTGACGTGGCGGGATAGGTCAACAGAAAATCCAACCTAGCCCGTCCCGAGGTTCATGGTCAACCTGGCCCTGAGAACCCAGGCCTAGTTATCCCTGGCGCGGCCTGCTTAGCCTGTCTAGCCAACCCGGTCTACCCGGCCTATACGGTTTTATACCCCGTTCACCCGATAGAGCTCGGCTCCAGTTGGTCCCGGGTATTTCACTTCATGCTGCGGCCAGCACTCCAGTCTACTTAGTGATTGACATACTTAGGCTTGCTAGGCTTACTTTGTTCCCGCAGCCTACTCAATCTTCCCGACCTGCTCAGTTATTAGTCGTGTTTACCCGGCTAACCCCAATCGCAACAGGTCCCGGGTAAGACATATCACGCCCCACTCCATCCTTATCACCAAAGTTCCTCATACTACTTAGCCTGTCCGACTCACTTAGTCCTACATGTCGTTTACCCGGGCGATCTCACTTATATTTGATCCCACCTTCGAGAACACCACCTTCGACATCAGCCCTCAGGTCACAATGATGCTATATATAGCTACTGCCGGGTAACCCGCCTTACCCCGGCATCAGCATTCAGACCACTCGATCCTCCTGGTCTGCTCATCCATCCTGTTCATCCAGTTTACCCGGAAAAGCCCGGCCATCACCGGTCCCGGACATCTCTTCCCCCTCTGACATGAACTCAAGCTCAAGTCTCAAGTCTCCTGACTAACAGACAAATAAACTACCGACAACCAAGCGTGTGAACCCGCTGTATAGGGGAAGGGTTATGGCTGCGCCTTCACGCCTCACCTCGTCAGTACTGCCCACTTTCCGCTTATAGCTAAACGACAAAGGTGTCGTACCAAATCAAGCCACAGAACAGTTATACGGCGTATCGCCTTTGTCTCCTAGATGCCACTCTACTGGCATAGGTGTCAGCAAGACCCAGGTCTTGTCCCCCAGATACCACCATAGTCTACCCCCTGGCAGAAGAAATGTTCTCTTTCAGAGGTATATCAGTTCTCACACGGTTACAGGTTCGCTCTCTCGACTCTTGCATACTGCTACTTCTTCTTCCTGCTTTCACCTTCGCTGGAGACTGACTTAAGCGTCGGAGTGGTCTACCGGGACTCCCCAACACCAGCTAATCCGTTTGTTTGTGGTGATCTTTCATGTTCTCATCCTACCGGGGTCCGCTTAGGTTGAGGTGGCATTTCCTTGACTGGTAGATTGACTGTTGGCGGCATTTGACCGGAACAACTGTAAAAGCCATAACCTGCCTCCGGCATGGTTGAGTTGGTTACTATGAGACAGACTTGCTAAAGTAAGCAAGGGTCGAATCTCGACGAAACCAGGACAATGCCCTCTCCGTAGTGGCCAACTGCAGCTTCCCCGATTTACCTCTTCACAGATGGTCATGGATCTGATCTCCCGGGTCAGATCCATCTTTTCCACACCTCCGTAGTGGACAATGCCCTTTCCGGGTCATGGATACTGGGGAGATGTTGTCGAAATTTTTCGGATGACCTCCCGGGTCGTGACATCAAATGTTCCACCTTAATACCGAAGTTTTTCGCACTCCAAGATGTAGACAACAATACCCTATCCAATCTTTTCCACACTCTATTATTAGTCCATGTATACGCATCACACACAAAACCTGCATCCATTAATCCAGCCATCATTATAAAGTTGTTGAATTCTCTGACCGCTCCTGGCTTTGCTACAACTCCGGCAAAGTGTTCATTGGGTCCTGTGATAACATTAAAATCTCCTCCTACCATCCACAAATCATCCATAGCTGGCCTCACCTCCAGTAACTTTTCCTACAACTCCCTCCTCCCACTACTTTCACACTTCGCATACACCATAGTAACAAACAGACAGTCAGGAAGCAGATGAGAAACTAACTTCACATGCAAGAACTGATCATGATCAATTAACACCGAACATTCAATATTTTGATCGTAGAAAAATCATATTTTTCCAGAGTAATTTGCCACCACAACATTCATTCCCAGTCTTCTAGTCATGAAGTTCACCTTCAGATTAATAAATGGTTCCATAATTCCCATGAAATTTATTCTATGTCTTTTTTTTCAAATAAAGCAGCCTCTTAACTGTAACATTATCTTCTAATCCCCAAACATTCTATATGAGCCCAAACATTTAAGATTTAGAGGTAGAGGAAGCCCGCAAACTAGTTGATTTATTCGGATTCGACCTCGCGGCACGAACACCAACGACAACCGCTACTTCAGCTGCGCCCTGGCGTACGCCACCGCCCAGGACATGGACTGGGCGCTGACGGGGAGTTACTATCTCCGATCAGGCGTCGTTGACCACGACGAGATGTACGGCGTGCTGTTGCTCGACTGGAGCGGCTCCAAAAGCGATGCTCAAATGGCGCGCATCCGGTCGATTCAGCAGCCTTTCCAAGGTCCCAACCGGAAGCAGCTTCCGGCCACCTTACGATCCTGCATCCCCTGACTGGCCTCTGCGTCTCGACCGATGATTCCTTCCAGCGCCTGGAACTTTCCGGCGGCCGCTGCGCAGACCAGTGGAGCTACGTCCGCCAGACATTGTCGTTCAACAACGGCTCGTTTTTCTCCTGCGCAACCGCCGGCGGCGTGGGGATGGAGGTGCGGCTGGAGGAATGCGACACGGCCTCGAAGTGGACGCTGCTGTCGGCCTCGCAACTTCACGTGGCGACGCAGATGGACGACGGGACTTCTATGTGCGGTGTGCCTCGAAGTCGGCGGCAACTGGAGAACCGTCGTCACGAACCCGTGCCGGTGCTTGAGCTTCGACTCGAGCTGCGACCCTCAGGGCCAATGGTTTAAGCTGGCCAACACCGATCAGTTGACGTAGACTGTTATCGGCGCAAAAGCTGGTCAACTCTCAGCAAACAAATTTTTAAATATTTTTTTACAGTTTGACACTCAGAATTTATTAAATCTTATTTCACTGAACTTTTAAGTGAGATTTTTTTTTTTGTAAAAAAGTGAGGTGCAATGCAATTTTATAATGTTTTTGAGGTAAAATGGAAAACAAATTGGAAGGTTTTTGCCGTCCATGGGACGCTTTGTTGCACCGACTCCCACGGTTTTCTATAAATAGCTTGTAGCTGGTAAAACCTAGTCGAGTCTCGTTCCCCCCTCGAGCTCGAGTCGGCACCCGGCGTTGGATTGAAAAGGTAAGCGCGGAGAGGCGAGCCGGCGGGTCACGGGCTTCGATCTCGCACCAGGGATCTCTTCTCCCGGCCCATCCGAAAGAAAGGGCACATCCCCCTGACGACCTAGCTCCGCACCTACAAGATCGGGCAAGGTGAACGGCGCCGTCCATAAGGGCATGCCGCACAAGTTTTACCATGGTCGTACAGGCAGGGTCTGGAACGTTACTAAACGAGCCATCGGCGTCGAAATCAACAAGCAGGTCCCTATCTTATGCCTTCTTCCCTCTTCCCTTCTGTTGCTTTAATTTTTGATGGTTCATGCTTCATTGGTGTTCTTTTTGTATCTGTAATTTTACAATTTGGGTAATAGTGGAGGATTTCCCGACACGATTCCACATATCACTAGATGAAAAAATGGTTTTTTTTAGGCTAACGAACACTGATTGGAAACCTCTTGATGTAGAAAAGTTGGCTGAATTTTTTGTAGTGCTGCTTATTAAAGTTAAATCAAATTTTCTTGAAATAGTTTGCTCACTGTACAAAGGTGGAACTTGATCAACTCTTGCTAGTAGTCTCTATAAAAATCCATGGAGAACATTTAATTAAAATTTAGTTCTTAGATAAAAAAAATATGGAGTCAAACTCCAGCATAATATCTGTAACTTTTAGTGGTTTTCTTTGTACTACAAAATTATGGGAACTGAAATTCTTTTTGCACCAAACATTCTAGTCTTGATGCAGAAGATTTTTCAGGGTGAAGATCTTCTTGACTTCTGGAGCAACATGTTGTTTACTGTCCAATACAAAACCTTTGCAATGTTGTTGATGCCTCTCCCTGTGATGTTTTCTATGCAAAGAGTGACTCGATTCTGAGACGGTGCCATATTCCAACACCATGAGAAACAGCATTGCTGCCATTACCTTTTGAGACTATCCATGAGACGTACAATGCAAAAATGATTTTTCATACTCTTGACACAATTTAGTCAGAGTTTTTAAAACTTGAGAGGCCATTTCCAATCTGTCCAAAAACAAGATTTATTTGAACGATGATAATGGTCTATGCTGTGAAGTCAGTCTCAAATTAGCCAATTATGAAGAGGTTTCACAATATTGTGTGTTGATACAGGTCACTGTTGATATTCTTCTGTTCCAGCCACACAATGAAATCAATACTGAATCAAAATTTTATACCTTACATAGTTGACTTCTTTTGATACGTTGGTCTCAATATGACGAGGCTTGTATCACAAGAATCAAATTATATAAAAAAGCCTAAGAAGAAATAAGTTGATATAAACTTGGATATCTTGGTATACCCTTAGTTTTAGTATCTTCCTTGATAATTGGCTTCAATTTTTTTGGTAATTGGGCTCAATCTAAATATATTAACATAGAATTTCTAATTATTTCAAACCTTCATTATCCATATTTTTTCAGTTATTGAACTCTATTTAGGTGATTATAGATATTAATATGATTGGCTTGTGTGCTAAACCACCTAAACTTGATACTTTTACACTATGGTTGTGTTATGTTTTGGCGTTACACTGATACCCATGGTTTTTAAAAATTGTTTTATGGGCACAGGTGAAACATCTTGTTTGGCCTTGAATTCTGCAAATACATTGAAGTGCTTGGCATCAGAGGTAAGAGGTGAGGAACTTCCTCTCTAGTGATTGAGCGGCACACAAGGGGGGAGAACTATTTCAATTTTCTTGTGCATTGAGTAGGCAACCTTCTTCCTCCGACAACCAAGTGGCACACAAGATTGTTTCTAGTGGGGGAATGAGTTTTTCCTCCTCCAACATTTCTCCCTCCACCTTTGTTGGTAGGGTTAGAACTTGACACATGACCCTTGACTTAGTTTTCCTTTTACACACCGATGCTTCTGTTAGACTCACCATAGTCATAGGTGCTTCCTGTCTCTGATTGGAGATTTATGCTAGGTATCTAGCTTAAAATGAGATTTTACAGCTTGCTCGTATTTTTCCTACTATTCCTTTAAATTTCAGGTTATGGAATCTCTTATTTATAAGTAATCCGTTTGTTGCATGTGCATTTTTCGATTGAGTGCTAACCTACACTATTTATACAGTAGGCTTAATAATGCACTTTTAGATTAATAGATTTTGTTTTGTTTTTTCTTCAGTTCCGCTTCGATGATGCTTAATAAATCTGCTGGAGCTGGGCATTCCAAACTTGATTGAATAAGAATATGACACATGTGCCGCTTGTTAATCAGAGGATGCGGTCTTGTTTGTCATAATGTAAACTGACAAAAAGTTATTGCAACTAACAAAGGAAGCAAAAGTTTGTAGATGAAGAAACTTTCTTCAGAACCCTTTGCTATGACTGATCAGGCTCCAAGGAGGCATCTGAGCAAAGGTGAACAGCCCATTCCTCTTTCTTCTTCTGAGATATTACAACATTTCAGTTCTGCCAACTCATGGATTTGTGAGAATTCAGCCTGTAAGGCTGTCCTTACCTCCGAGGATACATTTTGCAAAAGGTGCTCATGTTGCATTTGCCATCTCTTTGACGACAACAAAGATCCTAGTCTTTGGTTAGTCTGCGAAGCAGAAACTGATGAAAAGGACTGTTGCGGCTTGTCATGCCATATTGAATGTGCTCTTCAATGCCGAAGGGTGGGAGTTTTCAATCTAGGACAGTCGATGCTGCTTGATGGAAGCTACTGTTGTGCTTCGTGTGGAAAGGTATCAGGAATAATTGGGTGAGTTCCTTCTTTTTGTTGATTTTACTGTGTTTCTGTTACACTGTTTTCTATACCATACCATGTCATTTGTGCCAACTAAAACTATTTTCAGATAACATGTAATTTTTTAAGGTGTTCAATATAGGTTATGAATTAATTAAGGTTTTCATATTCATTCATGTTAAATTTTTTTCCATTTGTTCCTGAATCTCAAAGTATTCTTTCTTTTTCCATTTGTTTATACTTTAAGCATGATAACTAAAACTTTGATTTATCCTGGATTTCTGTTTCAGTTCTGCCAACTCATGGATTTGTGAGAATTCCGCCTGTAAGGCTGTCCTTACCTCCGAGGATACATTTTGCAAAAGGTGCTCATGTTGCATTTGCCATCTCTTTGACGACAACAAAGATCCTAGTCTTTGGTTAGTCTGCGAAGCAGAAACTGATGAAAAGGACTGTTGCGGCTTGTCATGCCATATTGAATGTGCTCTTCAATGCCGAAGGGTGGGAGTTTTCAATCTAGGACAGTCGATGCTGCTTGATGGAAGCTACTGTTGTGCTTCGTGTGGAAAGGTATCAGGAATAATTGGGTGAGTTCCTTCTTTTTGTTTATTTTACTGTGTTTCTGTTACACTGTTTTCTATACCATACCATGTCATTTGTGCCAACTAAAACTATTTTCAGATAACATGTAATTTTTTAAGGTGTTCAATATAGGTTATGAATTAATTAAGGTTTTCATATTCATTCATGTTAAATTTTTTTCCATTTGTTCCTGAATCTCAAAGTATTCTTTCTTTTTTCATTTGTTTATACTTTAAGCATGATAACTAAAACTGTGATTTATCCTAGATTTCTGGAAGGAAATAACCTCTCTCTAGGCTCCTTCCTTCATTGATTCGTGCTACTATTTTCAAGCCTGTAGTAGCTAGAAGACAGTTTGGTAGTAGTTGTTTAGAAATAAAAAAAATGATTAGAGTCCTCAACTGTAGGGAAGTTAGCAATCACCATCATTTTGGGGGTGGAGGTCATGTGGTTCAACCATTTAAAGTTAAGAAGAATGATTCTCTCCCCTTCAATTGAAATTCATCTGCTAATTTGCAAGATCCCCTGATTTACCATTTGTTTGAGGTTAAATTCTTGGTTTTAGGAACTTAGCGTTACCCTTGGCTGTCATGCCAATAGTGGATGCCCACTTCCCTTCCAATTGATGAATTAGTTTGTTTCATCAGCAAAATATATACTTTAACCTCCTTGAATAACTGATGGAAGTCGAAATGAAAAAAAATGCCAAAAATGCTAGGAGTTCACACGGACTGGCAACCTATTGCTATCCTGCATTATCTGACTGATATTATCAATTATGGTTCATTTGGAATGCAGTTTTTTAATGTCCAAACACTCTTATATAATAAGCTGCAGGCAGTCAATATTGTGCTGATTTGACTCAAAACATGATTACTAGAGAATCCACAAGTGATATGATATGGTCCAGATATGTAAATGGATGATGGATGAACCATTTATTAAGTAAATTTAATGGTGGTAGTTTCAATAATTTCAATAACATTTTATCTTATATAACTAATAAAAGTTTACATTATAATAATTTTATATTAATTTTTGAAGTTTTTTATGTATATGAATGACACAAGTTATCTATGCACAATTATGCACAGATCAAATTGCCACCCAAGATGCTGTGTTAGCTTTTGCAGGATGCTATATTCTGTTGGATGACATGACTTACCTATGCTTATGTCCTTCAACTTCAAACAGATGCTGGAAGAGGCAACTTATGGTTGCAAAAGATGCTCGTCGAGTGGATGTCCTTTGTTATCGTATATTTTTAAGCTACAGGCTTCTGTATGGCTCTTCAGGTTTCAAAGAGTTGCACCAGATTGTGGAGGAAGCAAAGGCCAAGCTAGAAACAGAAGTTGGTCCCATGGATGGCATGTCTGCGAAGATGACCCGTGGCATTGTCAGCAGGTTGTCTATTGCTGGAGATGTTCAGAAGCTTTGCTTGGCTGCAATAGAGAAAGCAGATGAATGGTTGAGTTTGAGATCAAGTGGGCATTTTGAGCAAAATCACAAAGGTGAGACTAGTTGGTTTCTCATTAATCATTTTTCCTTAATTAATTCACTATGAGTTTTACAAGGAATCACTATCTCCTTTTGTTGCAGACTCGCTTCCGGCTGCTTGTAGGATCCAATTTGAAGAAATAACATCATCTTCTCTTGTAATTGTTTTGAAAGAAACATCTTCGATATTTGATGACATTCAAGGTTATAAGCTTTGGTATTGCCGGTCCAGAGATCAACCCTACACCAACGACCCTGTCATCTTCCAAAGAGCACAGAGAAGAATTCTAATTACCAATCTACAGTCATGCACAGAATATGCCTTTCAAATTATTTCATTCATGGAAGATGGGGATTTTGGCCACTCTGAGTCAAAGTGCTTTACAAAGAGCAAAGAGATAATCAACAAACATATAGAGAATAATGGGGTTGAAGGGTGTTCATCAAGTGACAAGCACGAAGAGAAGACAACTGCTGCAAAATCTTCTGGATTCAAAGTTCGAAATCTAGGAAAGATATTGCAATTTGCTTGGGCGCAGGAAAATGGATCCTATGATGGGTTCTATGAGGATGATATCGAAGAAGAATCCTGTGGTGGGAGTGGCGAAGTTATAGCTGAGGCAGCTGAAGCAATGCCCAGGTCCTCACATCGGCTTGACCTGAATGTGTCATCGGTTCCTGATTTAAATGCTGAGGTAATCCCTCCAATGGATTGCTTTCCCAATGAGGAAAATGCATTCTTCTCGGAGAAGATTGAGCTATCCAGATCCAATGGAAGCGGTGATTCTGAGACTTGTGCAGCTGCTGTGGTCCATGAAGTCCCAACGGTTGATTCTCAACCTGAATGCAGTAAACAACCTTCGACTGTGCACAATGAAACTTGCGAGGGAAATAGCACTTTGGCCAATGGTTCGTTTAGGGGATTCAAACGTAGGTTAGGTCAGTTGGATGATAACTATGAATATTGTGTGAAGGTTATTCGGTGGCTGGAATGTTTAGGTCACATTGACAAGGATTTCCGCATGAAGTTCTTAACATGGTTTAGTTTGAGGTCAACTGAACAAGAACGAAGGGTGGTTATTACATTCATCCAGACGCTTATTGAAGATCCTAGCAGTTTAGCAGGACAGTTGCTGGATTCCTTTTCTGAAATTGTGGCCTGCAATAGGCTGCGCAATGGTTTCTGCAGCAAGCTGTGGCATTGATTCAAAAGCTAACTGGTTTAGTGTTGTTTGCCTTTTTGTTCTGCATCCCACATCAGTCCGGTTGGAGTGTTATCCATAAGTTACTGAAGTCGTTGCCATCTGTGTTCACTAACTTTGGTTCACTTAACATCAGATTCACTATGCTTATAACCTTGATTGTTTCTTCAGCCAATTCCAGCATCTATGTTACTGACGATAACATATCCTTGCCACAAATTCTGAAGTTCTAATTTGCAGTTCATTGAAAATTCATAATCACGCTTTTGCTGTTGCTCATGCTTACCTAATATTTAGGCTAAATTTATAATGTGCATGAGCTAACTGTGAAAAAGAAACTGATCCATACTTGGAACGCGCAACTTAACAGTGAAAAAGTTACTTCTCAAGGAAAAAACTTGCCTGACTTGCGTGCTTGTACTCCCTTTGCTACTTCTGAGGGCCATTTAAAACTGATCCTATATAACTTCAATCCTCTTGCAGACGGAGGGCGGGCATTCTACCTCAATAACTTACTTCTGAGGGTCATTTAAAACTGATCCTTCAATCCTCTTGCAGACACTGGGCGGGCATTCTACCTCGATAGTCAGTCATCGCAGGCAAATCAAACCCCAAACCCCATCATATTGGAGTTCATTTGTACACGTGCCTCGGCCACTCGATAATCGATGCCTCTGCTGAAGGGAAGCTCGTAGGGAGGCCCCACTCGATCGATTGGTGTCTCAGATGAAGGAAAGAGTAAAAGGAACAGCAACAGATTTTTAGTGTTCGCAATGGTACGTTTTACCTTTTTTTTAGTACTTCTGGAAGAAGTCAGGGAAGGTGAAAAGGCGTGCACCTACGACCCTTTCCAAAGGGAAATGACAAATATCTCATTTGTTTGTCCCCTTGCTTGCACTGACATCATCAATTAGACAAGAGTTGGCTGGGCTGACATCAACTGCCCTGCCCTGCCCTGCCCCGGTATGGCAAGGTCATAATAGAGGCAACCTCACCTTGTCCCCACTGCAGAGATGGTAGGATACAGGACATTCAGCAAATTTGTCAAGCAAAATGAAATATTACGAAAGAAAACTATCATTACCGTGTTTACACATCACCCGTAAGCTTGTAAAGCATAATGTGAGTCATTGTCCTCTTTCAAATAAGAGTGGAAGTACAATATTAATCATTTGTCAAACGAGAACAATATTAATCATTTGTCAAACGAGAAAGAAAAAAAAAGAGAGAAAAATTAGTGTTATAGATTTCTTCTCTTTCTATTCACATTTCAACATTTCAGCGTTCAGCCGCCAAGAATTCAGTTTCTGTTGCATGATCTTTAAATGGACCTCATCGGAAACAGCTTGAGGAGGGCAGCAATGGGCATCCCCAAAAAACCAATGAAAATCGTAACAAACCATTGTTTCAATGTGAGTGGTGTTGTGTTTGCAAAGTCGCCCAGAAACTGAATGATGATGAACTGAAAGATGACGGTGGTCGTAAGAACACCTAAAAAGACATAGTTTTGCAAGATGCCCTTGAACACATTAATCTTCTCCATGTCTCGCGAGCTGATCTCATTGAACACCTGCACCATACAATAAGTAGGAACACATGTCCATTATCACACACACACACACACACACACACACACACACAAAGTAGAACGCATGTTATCAGAAACTTAAAGATGAGTTTGTTTAACATTATATTCAAATGTTACTCGCCAAAACCTTCCCGACTATACTAGTTACAAACATGGTGCTTGAAAAATAGTAATTTACCTGGCAGAAAACAAAGGAGTTGAATGTAATCGTATTGATTGTGAGATCAGAAGTAGAGCCATCAAGGCCAAAAATCGCTTTTCCTTGCGTCTGGAGATACCATATTGTGACGAATTGGTATATCGATTGTCCGAAGATATTCCTCCACATTGTACTGCTGATGAATCTACCACTCCTCCCGACTGGTGCTCTCTGCATTAAATCGTCGTTTGGTGGTTCAGTTGCTAATGCTAATGCTCCTAAAGTATCCATAATCATGTTCACCCAAAGTAGTTGGACAGCTGTGAGTGGCGCATTTCCTGAAGTAAAATCATGTCCAGAAGGTAAGAACAACGAAAAACTAACTAAATAAAATTATCATGGCTACTGCAAATTGTTGAATATGCACTACCTGACCAACAGGCCGATGAGAAATTAACAATGAGAGCAACCACATTAACGGTGAGTTGAAATTGCACAAACTTTTGAATGTTGACATATATAGAACGCCCCCACTTTGCCACCGTCACAATTGTTGAGAAATTGTCATCAAGAATTATGACATCAGCACTTTCTTTAGCTACCTGGATTGAGTAACACGACAAGAAATTATGAGATCTAGGATTGGCTCTTTGCTTCAATGTCCTAGAATAAAGAATCTGTATCCAATTCTGTTCATTGACAAAATGATGAGATCGATTGACAAGTTAATTTGAGAGAGAGAACTAAATTGCTTAAGACTAAGTGTTGAAGTATGGGTTTAAAACCAGTAAAGATTCCCAAGTTAGCTCACTGGCAAAATGTTGAAAACGACTGACAAGTTAAATTTGAGAGAAAAAAAAACTAAGTGCTGAACTATGGGTTTGAAACCAGTAAAGATTACAAAATGAGAAAATGACTAGTGTGGGCTGATTGAAATCTTTCTTTGGGTATCACGTTGTTTTAGCTGGACATTTATAGATTGAAATGATTGAAAAATTACCTCAGTTCCTGAAATGCCCATTGCAAGTCCAATATCTGCCTCATGAAGTGCAGGAGCATCATTTGTGCCATCACCGGTCACAGCAACGACTTCATTGAACATGTTCCGAAGATGCTTAACTAAGGTATGCTTATCCAATGGTGAAGATCTGGCCATTACCTAGGACAAGATTAGCATTTTAATATCAATTAATGTGATTGTATTGGAATATTGACCCGTAATTTAGTAAATGTATTAGCACAATGAAAGCTACCTGAATTCTTGGAATCAATTTGTTCATCTCCTCCAAACTCTTCTCTCGGAATTTCGCACCTTCTATAGCTATACCATCATCAGTAAGGATACCACATTCCCTGGCAATTGCTTTAGCTGTATTTATGTTGTCACCAGTGATCATTCTCACAGTAATTCCTGCAGTCCTACAAGTTGCAACAGACTCCTTCACACCCGGACGAACAGGATCCTTAATTCCTACAATTCCAATACATGTGTATCCATCAAATGGAATTTGCTCCTTATCAGAGAAGTCATCACCAAGTTCCTTGTAGGCAAGGCACAAAGTCCGCAGGGCTTCACCAGCAAAGCTATCAATTGTGTTCTTATGATGATCCATTGCAGCTTCATCGAGAGGCAATACATTACCTGCAGAATCTAAATAACTGGTGCAAGCAGCTAAAATGATTTCAGAAGCACCTTTGCAGTGTGCACGGTAACATGCCCCAGGAAGTTGGAGAACCACCCCCATTCTCTTCTTTGTGGAATTAAATGGCTCTACTTTGACGATATCACTTTCCTGCCGTAACACTTCAAAATCTCCACCAAGTGATAGACCAAATTCCAGCAATGCAGTCTCTGTAGGTGTCCCCAAGATCTCTAATTTTCCACCTTGGTCGGTCACAATCTCACCACCTGTGTTACTGAAAATGGATTGGAGAAGAGTTTTTCGCACATCATCTGGTATATATGAGCTCAAGTTAACATCTTTGTCAGAAGTTAATTCCACAACATTCTTGCAGATGCAGACTTTTACGACAGTCATGTGGTTCGTCGTTAATGTTCCAGTTTTGTCACTGCAAATCGTAGTTGCTGAGCCCATCGTCTCACAAGCAGCAAGGTGGCGGACTAGTGCCTTGTCATTCATCATCTTCTTCATTGCAAAAGCAAGGCTCAGAGTCACAGCTAAAGGAAGCCCTTCTGGAACAGCCACCACAATAATAGTGACTGCAATTGCCAAAAACTCCAACATCTGCAGTGCATCATCACCCGACCATCTCGATAGCAGGCCTTCACTATACTTTCGACTAATAAGTCCTTGAGCTAGCACAGCAAATGTGATAATTGCAAAAAACAACCCTATTTGGCCAATGATAGTTGCAACTCCATTCAGTTTGACTTGTAAAGGAGTTTCATCATCTCCTCCTTCGCTAAGGGTGGCAAGAAGCTTACCCCATTGGGTTCTCATGCCAACAGCAGTTACTAGCATTTTACAAGATCCATCTTGGACTTTAGCTCCCGATAGAAGAAAAGGATACTCAGCATTAATGCACACAGGTTCACTCTCACCTGTTAGACTTGATTCATTAATCAGCAAAGAATAACCAGATATAAAGAGCCCATCAGCAGGTACTTGATCTCCGATTGATAAATGTACAATATCACCAGGAACAAGATCATAAATCGAAATTTTCTGTCTGAAACCATCCCGTGTTACTTGTATAGAAATCTTCTTTTTCTCCTTATCCAAATCCTTGAACTGTAATGACTGCCTATAATCACTAGTAGCAGTTACAAACACAACTAACAGGATGCTTGCCACAATTCCAAGACCATCATGGGCACCCTTTGGCCATCCTTCCATTGTGATCCCCACAATTAGAGACACAAACGCACACACGGCAAGAATTATCAATGTAGTGTCTTGAAGTGCCTCCCATACAAATACCCAGAAACTTTGAACCATGCTTTCAGTGAACTTATTTATACCATAAATCTCTTGCCTCCTCTTTAACCTTTCATCAGCAGTAGTAAGTCCATTGCTCAGAGATGTGCTGAGCTTATTGGCAATTCCATCAACGCCTTCATGCATCTTCAACTTCTTGACATCATGGCTTTCGACAATAGATCCTAATTCATCAGCACAAATCTGAAAGCCTGCTGCTCTGACTTCTTCAGGTACAACATATCCACTACGTATTGTGATTCCTGAAATGTAGTTTGGAATTACTTAGTCTTGACAAATACAAAATATCACTCCATCAACCAACTGACATCATAAGGATGGACTATAAGAGTTTAAAGATACGCTGTATAAATTGATGTGCAGCTTTTGAAACCATAACAGCAATGCGCAATTTCTCCTGTCAAATGCAACAAATCAATTTAAAGGCTGATGAATGATTTTAGACAAGCCACATGAAGCAACATGTAGCAAAATAGTGAATTGAGGCTGTTCAACAAGTACTAGGATGCTGAAATGACATAAAAAAAGAGAACTTATTTAAAAATAGTTCAGATTTAGTCATGGGGAGGATCATTAAACAGCGATCGGAAGATCGTGATGTCAAGAAATGAGAAATTACTAAGGAGAAAGCACAAGAAGAATTGAAGATTTTCACACATTCAGATGTACTTTTCAATTAACAAAGAAACCAAGTATAGAAAGTTAACTTATCCTAACTAAACGTATTATGTAGATCCTAAAGTTTACTTATTTATCTTTTTATAAAAAAAAACCCACATAAATTTCACTAGAAACATATACATGATACACAATCATGGGCTACCAATGAACAAAGGGAGGAATCTCAAAAGGGAATCAAAAGGGAAAGGTTTATTCCTCCAGTCATTCACCCTGGCATGAGTTTTTCATTCTTTCAAACTACTAATATAATCGAGTAAGGTTCAAATATATTTATATAAATTGTTTTTCCCTTAACAGCTCAAACTTTTGGACCAAGTGGTTAGCCTCAACTTTAATATGGATTCAAACCCTACTTGTGCCAAACAAAAAAAAAAGGAAGTATCACATTGACTCAAGTGTTGGGTTTTGGCCAATCAAGTAAAGTATAGCCATTCAACTATAAAGGGAGAGTATTAAGAATATATCTATATAATAGATTTCTTTCTTAACAACTCAGTCTTTTGGGATACGTGGTTAGTCAATTAACTTTACCACTAACTATGTGGAGCAATCGATTTACATAAATTTCATGACTACAATGGTGGCCTCAGAGTAATTACTTTTGCACAGGTCTTTACTAAAATATAGAATGAAGTAAGCAAGTATGACCTATTAATTGTAGATTCCTGATAATTTTGGGCAGATACAACCAAGTAAAATTTAAACAAACTTCTTAGATATTTACTTAAATAGAAACAAAAGTAATATCATTCGTGTTTTATTTATTAGAAACTAAACTGTCTGTTTCCTCCTTTTTTTCAGTCTAATTTAGTCAGAAATAAAACTTTATAAAGAGGGATTCAACAGAGTTTTCCCTTTTTATTTTCTTTCTATTTCCGTCCAAGTAAACACGTCATAGCTAGGTTAATGTACTGATAACCCAGTTTCACCATGGAAAAACCATGCGGAATCAACGAACAAATTACTCATGCTCAGTCATGCCACAAAGAAAGATCCAAGATGTGCTTCGCATTTCCTGTTTGTTTATTCTATTTAGCATTTCTTTTACCAAAGAAATCAGCTTATTTTACTTAACAAAAGAAAGAAAGATCCTAATTACATTTCAGTATCAAAAGCACTCACAAAAAGAAGAGCAAAATCAGATCAAAACCACGCGCTAAAGATGGTGAAAAAGCACTAACGTGGATGGTTTTCTTCATGGCCTCGACCTCGGAGCGCTTGGACAGGTTTGCCGTAAAGCGAAACCGGCGCTTGGGGTTCTTGACGACGCTGCAGAGCTTCCGCCATCGCCTGAGAGCCTCCTCCGACGAGTTCTTCGCCTTCACTCCCCCGAAGTTGTCGTTAAGGTAGCTTTCCATTTCCAACACGTCCTACACAAAAAATTATACTCCCCAACCAAACGAGATAAAGCAGCAGACAACAAAGCAAAATCTCTCCGACTCTGGACGCTAGCTTCAGAGTTTGACAAAAGAGAGAAGTGATAACTAACAGAAATTCAGGAAGAGGAATAATCAATCAATCAATCAATCAGGGAAGAAGTGGAAGAGGCGAGGACACCGGAGAGGGAGAAATGGAGGCGCAGTCCCGTTGGAAGAAAGGTATGGCAGACAAAGAATTATTCTCAGACGTGTTGAAAGTTGATTGGCTGGCTCAGGGGCCCATGGTCGCCCTTTAAAGGGACGAACGTGACGTCAATGCCTCCCCGTCTTTCTAAAAAGAAAAAGAAAAAGAAAACTTCTTTTTTCTTTTTCTTTATAATTTATTCGATTTGAATTGTCAAGTATGGAATTGGTGGATGCTTCTTTCTTTTTCTTTTTCTTTTTCTTTATAATTTATTCGATTTGAATTGTCAAGTATGGAATTGGTGGATGCTTCTTTCTTTCTTTTTGTGACTTCTTCTTCAATTCAATTGGTCAAACTTTCCCTTTTTTCTTTTCAATGTCAAATTTTTTAGAATTGGAAATTATTTTCTAAATTAAAATAGTCACGAACAAATATTTATTTGAAGAGTACGTTGGTTGTGACACAAATAGAAATAGAATATAGGTTGGTTGTTAAAATGCATTGACTGGATTAATGCATTCCTATCCTTTGTATTTATTCAACTCAATTGACATTTAATTTTTTTTCATAATTGAATGAAATAAACTAGATCATGAAATGAAATTAATAATAGGTCTCACTTTAATATATACACAATTCATTTGGTTTGTAGAAATAGAATAGAATAGATTGTGATCAGTAGATAACAAAAGGGGTTATAGATCAATCTAATCTAATTCACACAACCTGTCGATTTGATTCCAATATGGCAACTAACACTTGTAGTTGTAGATGGAGTTAGGGCCTCCCGGGACATTATTGAATTGGTAATTGCAGAAAATGACAAAGATTCGAATCCTGACGAAACCAAATAATACTCTCTTGCGTCGTGACTAACTACAGTTTCTCAATTTACCTCCTTACAGATGATCATGAGACCGACCATATGAAACCGTTAAAGTGCATTTCACCTTTTGCAACAGTAGAGATGGAGTCCAAGGAAACATGCGTACAGAGAAGAGAGCTTTTGACTGACTAGTATTCATTACGAAAACCTCTCAAGGTGTCAACATATATAGTTAATCCCATAAAATATAAAGAAAATTTGGTTAAAGTTTGTCAATCCACTGAATTAACTAAAGTAAATGGTAACCAATTTATTATCACACCTAACATGACACTTTGATACATTTATTTATACATCTCTCAAATAATTATTACGTGTTCTTCTTCACGAAGAACGCATCAATAGGAATATATTTTCCTTGTTTCGTTGATGAAGACTTCTGCTTCTTTGAGGTACTCTTCTTGAGGGGAGAAGAGTAGACCAAAGATCTGAGGAAGAAATCAGTTGGTCAGAAGCCAAAAATAACATGCTATTATTATACATATTTACATCAGAAATCTAGAACATTATATTTCATATGTGGAATGTATATTTCTTTAGAAACGAGAAATCACAGATGCGATACAAGTCTATCGGCAGAAGATACTATTATGTTCATGCGAGATAGCACAAGTTAAATTGGGAAATCAAGTCTGTCTGTCACCTGCACTCTTCCTTCTGAAGCATCTGTGCAAGATGATAATCCAAATGTTCTCGTCTCTCCTCAATAAAGTTTGTGGGAATTTCAATCCCACAAACAGAACAGATGTAATCATCGATCCAAAAAGGTTGGGCTGAGTCACGAGATGATGAAGCCCTTTTGCGATCAGAGAAGTTGATGATATTGGTCGTATCCTCTTTTCCTTTACACTGTATATGAAATCAACCTTCTGATGAAATAAAAGTAGAATAGTGGCATTATGCTAAAGATCAAACAGCACATCACCTTGCTTTGACATTCCTTGTTAGAATATTCTGCTTGATTTTCTGAACTTGAGACAATGCCTTCATTTGAAACAAACAGTTGATTGGACTCGAGCAAGTCATTCGATTCACATTGAAAATCATGGCTTTCATTAGTCGAGGTACTGGTCTCACGACCCATTATCTGAATGTCACTGGAGTTTAAATGGACAGAATTAATGACGCCTGGTATAGTCTCCGAAATGTGCAGAAAACTTGTAAGAGTCTTTTGCGTAGGATCGAGAGGATTATGATTATCGTCATGGAAATGCGACATCCGTAGGCCTGTTACAATCATGAGGCCCAGAACAATGTAAAAGAAATAATCAGAACATGGAAGGAAGGCTTTCTACATGCTATAAGAAAGGAAAAAGTGTTATACTATGATTCCAAACTAGTTTCAACAATCACTGCCAAAAAACAAGCTCCATGGATTATCCACTCAGGTATTACTAGATTTCTAATGACAATTATTAGTATAGGATCCAAATAAATTCAATTAGTAACAATGCCTACTGACAAACTATTATAAATTAGCACAAGTGTCTAGAGCCCTGCTGAAAACTAATTCCAATTTGTGTTACACATAATTAGCTAAGTGGTATTTTTCAAGTAGAATAAACAAAAGTGAAGCTGATCTCATCCAAGCTTAAATGCCACATCTTGGAATACTACTAAATCTTCAGGCAGTTGGGAAATACGTTTTAAGTCAATTATCTCTGTTAAGCAATTTTTCATCTTGTTGAATAAACATTGCAAAAACAATGATAGGTAGGAAATATGATTCTTCACGATTTCAAACAACCATTGAATAGTTCACGTCAAATCCACACGTGTGTGATGCAAATATGCATGGCTGGTAATGAATGGCAGCAAATTCTATGTGATTCATCATTACTTGAGACAACCATTTAATAGTACAAGTCAAATCCACACGTGTGTAATGCAAAATGCATACTTGGTAATGAATGGCACCAAATTCGATCATTGGCTTGGAAGGAAGCAAAGTTATGAGCATCAAAACAAGCATTAAGAGCTATGAAGCTTACAAATGTTTTACATACCCAACAACCTTAATTGAACAGGAAGTTCTGCCTTCAGCAACTTGGAAGCATATATCAAAATATCTTCTTTTGAATTTACATATTTCTGCAATGAAATTGCCCTTGTCCGAACCTGGAACCAAAAAACAAAAACCAGGACACTGTAAGAAAAAGCAAACTTAAGATAGTATAATATTCTCTGATAATCTACTTTTGGGGTTCTCATAAGTATTTCTGGCACCAAAAATGGTAAATGTTTGCTTAGAAGAATCAAAATTTGCAGAACTATTTCCACAAATTAATAACAAGTAACAAAAAATGATTTGCCAAGAACCTCAAATGATGCAGTCTTCAATTTAAGGGTCAGATTCCGTCCAAGAAGACCCTCCTTCTGCATGTCATTTGATAATGCTTCAGCAAGATCAACTGCAAAATAAAGAAATGACAAATTAAGGAGACTAACATTTCCAGATAAAAATGAAACTAGAAAGTGATGAAACAAAAGGTTAGCAAAGTATGTTCAGTAACAGACAGAACTACAAACTACTACAAATCTAGAATAAATAGATAAAAATAAGCAGCTCAAGCACTACTAAAGATGTGGAATCATTTTCTAAAACTACAATTTTACTCCAGTAAGATTAGCACACATCTGATACCAGTTTAATTGTGTTACTTAAATGAATGCTCTTCTATATCCTTTTCCATCTGCTGCCTAAACTTATAAAATAATGATTTGAGGAATGAGAAGTATTTCTACATATCTATTTCCTTATACTAAACCAATCAACTTGAGGCATTTAAATACTTATCCCTTGCACATTTTTTCTCATTATTTACAACAAAGTTGTCCCATACAACAGCAGTGGAAGCAACCTAATAAAATTTCTGTCCAATTCATCCTTGTTGATTCCCAAATCCTTAAGCCCAGAGGTATCAAGGGCAAACCAAATAGGAAACTATACCTAATGAGCATGCCTCGGGATTCATTTGCAGTGACATCAGTTATACATTTGTTTGATGGTTAAGACACATTTGATATACTAACAGAACAGCCAGAGAGCAACCTACCAAAAGTTCAGCCTAATTCATCCTTGCCATATTCATAATCCCTTCAGAAGTCCAGAGATATCAAGGGTTAACCAAACATAAAACTAAATCAATGAGCATGGGAATAGCACAGTACTTAGAATAGACATGTTTTAAATGTCTGGGGTTATATCTAGCATAGACTAGTGTTTCACTTCGACCATAACAATCTGGAATTAGAGGAAAAGGAGCAAGTTTGACCAAAATGAGCATTACCCAAGTTCTGGAACAGCAGTGACTCATCATCAGTGGCCACAAATGTCCTCTCACTACTAATGCTCTTCCGCATCTTTTGCTGAGGAGCATCTGTTCCTCCTATGCCCAGTCCAACACAAAGAAAAAAGTCTACAAACAGCATAGATTTTTATCAACTAGTCTCGGGACAAAGATGAGGTTGTGATAAATTATAAAAATACAGGACAGGTAAAAAGAAGGTAAATATCACTTACTTTTTTCTCCAAGTATAATTTAGCTCTATGAAAAAACTAAACATAAATTGAAATACATAAGACGAACCTATAGAAGATTTCTGGTCATGTGATGTTTGCATAATTCTCCAGGCTATTTGTTATAGCTTATAAGTTTCATTTAAAAAATTAGCAATTGCTGAGAAAATGACAATCCTAATAATTCTTTGTTACACTATAAAAAAATCAGTACAGTAATCACCAAGCAACCTTTAATATTAAATAGTAATATTCATATAAATTCTACTATTTTTTCACATTCTTGCATAAATACTTTTTTCTTAAGTCTAGAATGAGTCAAGCGCTCAGGCTAAGAAGATAAGACAAATATGAATTTGTTGCTACACAACACTTCTTATTTCTCTTTGTCCGGTCTTGTATGAATAGCACCAGAAGAGCTAGAATGTATTATTCCAAGGTTGTCTTTGGTACACATAAATAAAAAAGAAAGGAATCAAAACAAAACTAGAATGGAACAGAAAACAATGATTATTCCATTCCATTTTTTATTTGGTTGCAATAATGGCATGACAAACGCAATGCTTCAACCTATATTTAACTCTTCTCTTCTTCTAAATCTTCTGATAATTTTAACTTACATGATCTACCTAATGTCTTTTAGGGTGCTCAATCAATCTAATTTGTTCAATGCAACAAGCCTGTCTGGCTCGCCTGATCCAACAATCTCGTTTGATCTGCCCAACCCAATCGATCCTCTTGGTCTACCCAACCCAATTAGTTCGCCTAACCCGCCCTGCCATAGGCTTGCCTAGTCCACTCAGCAGGACCAATTTACTTGGTGGACCGGTTTGCATGATTTGACCGACACAATTGGTCGCTTGGCCTGACTTACCTGCTCAGCTCGATAGGCCTATGTTGTCCGCCTGGTCAATCGGCCCACTGAATCCAGTTGATCTGTTCAGCATGATCAGTCCTAATAGACCACTAGGATTGATTGATTCACTTGACCCAACCAATTCACCCAACCAACTCAGCTCAATAGGTCTACCTGACCTATCTTTTCGGCTAGACAAGTGTGCTTGATTGCTTGTCCGACCGTCCTACCCAGCTTGCACAAGCTAACCGACCTGCTTGGCTTGCCCAGTCTATTTGGTATGGTTGTCCGACCAACCCGATCAACCCAACTGTCCTAGTTGCCCGCTTACCCAGCCAATCCACCCAAACTTGAGTAGCTTGCCATGGTCACCCACCCACCTAGCTCAACTGAGTTGCTTTATATATTTGGTTCACACATTTTATTTATTAGTTATAATTTTGAGATGATAATTTGTTAATAAATGTTATATTTAATAGAGGTGTTATGAGGATTATCCTCCAAAGAGTGGAACGGATTGAGTTATTCATTGAAATGGATTATTCTACCCAAATTATCCATCCAAAACAGAATCATGAAGAAATGAACCATTCTGATTCCATTCAGTTTATGTGTACCAAATGCACTAGGATTGTAAGAATAATTTCATAATCACAAACTAAGGACCCAATTCAATTCATATAAAATAAACTCTACAAATTATACCCATAGATATAAATACCAGAACAATTCACAATGACAAATCAAATATCTAATTCTGTTCGTGGAAAGTTTTTTTTCAAGCAAAAAATTCAAATGAAATGCTCATTGTACATTAAGCTATAGATAATTAATACCTAATATACCAACCAGTTGAACAATGAGAAAATAGTGCATATAAGAGAGCTCCCTTTTGCAATATTTCAGTGCACGTACTAATTCCAAGTACTTCTCTTAATATTTGTTCAGTCACCTTACCAATACCACCTACCTGCATGAACAATTAAGACTATTGAAGAGCTAGATTATTCCAGGAGAATTAAAAATTACTCAATAAAAACATCATATTCATTGAAAAAAAAATGCTGATAGCAGATTGTGATGGCAAATTCAATGTTCCAACCATGTTACCTTACCAACATAATATATGGAGTAGAAGTCGTCAAAATAGGAAAAAAAGACAATTAAGAATGCTTGGGAAAAGGTCACCAAAATAATTAATGAAATTATCTCCCTGTGTTTTAATAAAGACATGCAAACTATCGAATGAATACTGCCAGCAGTAGATATACCTTGGAAAGTGACAAATAAACTAAGAAAGAATAAGATTGTTAATTACAATTAAGAACAAGTTAGCATATGAATGGCACTGAAAAAAGAGAACTTCAATGTTATATTTGGCTACAAAAATATTTCACAAAATACTAATTAATACCAAATTGTGTAATTGAATAAAAAAGAAGTCAGAGAAAGGCTGGGGCAACTAATATAAAACCTACTGAGCACGTCTTGTAAGATAGCACATACCTTCCTTATAGGAAGTGATGATATAAAAGTCATAACAGCATCTCGATCATTTGGCAAAATAAACTGCCCATTAGGTTTGTTGATGTCTGAGCAAACCTAACAAAATACAGAAGAAAAAAAGGGAAACAGAAGATATCATTCAATAAATACTTTCATTTTGCACGTATTAGACAAGTCGAAAACATAAGAGTTGAGTTAAAGGGGTCGGTTGAGAGACCAAATAAAACTCTAGTTAACATAACTAAAAGGGTGATTTAATAGAGCTTTATATGCTAGTGGTATATTCCAGTATAGTATAGAGTCATTGGACGAATAAGATCCATGTAACCAATCTCAACCAATTGGAACTTGAACTGCTTGCTGATGATAATAGTCTTTACATAGAGTTTAATTACAGGATAAAACCTATGTACTCAGCACCAAATAGTTGGAATTCACAGCATGTTGCTATACTACAACCAAATGAAATAAACTAGAATACATTGTTCTCCAAACAAGTTGGAGGAAATGACTGACATATTAATGTTAACTACAACTAATCTATGATGATGAATGTAGAAAGTGAAACTAAAATGGTCCATGTAGGGAGGTCCGCAAACTGATACAAAATGAACAGAGAAATTCAAAAGTCAATCTAGAAAAGTATTATAGCAAAGCATTGAGTTGATGAATTTGCCGAAAGATGGGCAGTTTAAAGATGAATGCAATTTTGTAAAGGACCTTGCATTGGGAGAACAAATGAAATGTAACTATGAACAAGATGGTTGAAGAGGACACAGAACAAGAAAATACAACAGCAAGTGACTGCCTGAATTTGGTCAATGTTGGACATTGCAGAATGTCAAGTATTGAACATAATTCACAAATAGCCAACTTTTTGAGGCTAGCTGTACAAAATGATGTTAAGTTAAGAAAAATACCTTTGCAAGCATGCGGTTTGGCGCCACACCAACACTACAAGTAAGACCAGTTTCTTGATAAATAGTATTTCTTAGTTCAGCAGCAACCTTTTTAGAGATGATAAAAAAAGATGACTGAGTTTAGTGCATAGAGATTAATGAAAACAAGACCATAGTACATCTTACTTCTTCAGAGCTAATGCTTCTTTGTTTGCATATCTCAGTTATATCGAGGTATGCCTCATCCAAGCTAGTAGCTATATAATCAGGATCATATTTACTAAAAACTGAATAAAAAGATTTATTACAAATTAGACCAATTTCAAATATATGAAGTTGTTCTTAGTTAAAACACCAACACACCATTCCTTGTCTTTTCACTGTAGTATGTGTACTTTCCAAAATTTGTAGGAACAAATATCAATTTTGGACACAATTTACGTGCAATAAATCCTGGCATTGCAGCACGGATCCCATATTTCCGAGCCTAAAGAAGAAAATAACACGAATTCACAAAACCTCTCCAGTTACTAAAATAATTGACAGCAAGGGCATGTACTGTCAAAGGTACCTCATAACTTGCAGTGCATATCATGGACATACCACCAACAGCCAATGGTTTGCCTTTTAATAATGGGTTCTCCAATGTCTCGACAGCAGCATAGAAAGCATCCATGTCAGTGTGCAACCATATCTTTGAAAGGTCACGTGAACCATCCAACTCCAAAATTCTTTTATTAGCAATCTGAAATATTTTATAGACATGAAATACCAAAAGAATATCTTAACCAGTTGATAAATGCAAATACAACTGCAATAAGACATCTGTTTATGGTTCTGATTGCGGAAAGCCTGAATTCTTAGGGATTAACTCAGTGTTTGACCCATAGGTTGTAAAGAATACTTGAACTTGATTTATATTACATGTGATGATTACTATGAGAAGCAGATAGTCTACCTTATCTCTACTGGATAAGGTAGACTACATAGTTATTTTATCACAGAACAATAAAGAGAAAATTAGGTAATACAACATAAATCAAATGGAAATCATTGGTTAATGTGTTTCAGCTAAAAGCAAATTTTTTGTCAATAAAAAATTAGAGTTGCACATGTAAGTATTTTATCAAGTCACTATCACATCAATACTGCAGCAATAAACCTTGTGCATACAAATATTGTGATAGTTTTGCTGTCACCTTTTATAGGCCAAAGAGATAATGATTTCTACATGATTGGACTCCCTAGTCAGCAGATCATGCAACTATCGGGTCACATGCAATAATTAAAAGATAGCCTACAGCATTTGGAAGGCCAAGGTCAACAACATCAAGTTGGATTGGCAAAACATGTGGTAAAAGGACATGTATAAAGGTCGGGCTTGATGAATGCTTGGGAGGGTTGAAAAATTTTGAGGTTGGATTGGTTGATCACCTAAAATGGTCAGCATGATTGATTTGGTCCAGTAACAAAGTGAGAAGTAATTTAACATTAATGGGAGTAAAACCAAGGTTTAAAGTGTGTTCTGGTGCTCAACCAGCATGAAATGGTTTTGTTACCATACTACCATCACCCACTACCTCAACCCCCCTCCATTATGCATGCCTCTTACCACTCCCAACTTCCAACTTCGGACTCTCAACAATCACCTAGGAATGGGTTGAACTGAAGAACCATCTGCTTGCCTCCCCTCTTCTCATCAATGCTCACTAGTATCCACCACCAACCAAGTACATGTCTTGTACTCGTTCCATGTCACTTCTTTGTCTCAGTTGCTAGCGGCAAAAACAGGGCCACTTTTGTCTTGAGACATCTTGGTTACAGCCAACACAGTTATTCCATCCATGTCGACCAAGAAATCATGCACGCCTTTTGAGATTTTGTTGCCATATGAACTGTCCATTGCATGTTTTGGGCATTGAACAAGTAAACTATTTTCCTTCTCCTTTTGAAAATATAGATAACACAAAAAATTGGTGCTTGATTACTACAACATAAGCAAAGTTTATGCTACTCCACAAAATATCTGTAGGTAAATTAGTTAGCATGAACATTTCAGTGTAGAGAAACATTCCCGACAGCATAGCAATGTTTTGCAGTATCATCTAATTCAAGCATAGAAACCTCAACATAAACAGGAATCAAATATCAAAGCAAACCTAGGCCCACAAAATAAATCACAAATCAATGCCTACCATTTGGAAATGTGAAATATCCTTCTCTGTAAGTTTTGCTCGTTGCACACACAAGCTTTCGATTTTCTGTTTAATGAATGCCTCTTTTCTTTTCTCATTCTCAAAATATTTTGATCCTTTGCTCATCTCATAAATTATCCTTTGTACTTTCTCTTTATCAACCCCTTCCATTCCTATAAAAAAAAGTCATTGGTATTGAAGCACTAAAAAATCAGAAAAGAATGCTTATGTTCTAATATTGTACTGAAAGTTCTACATCATAATTTGCAACTGAAAAAAAGGAACAAACTCTGACTAACCTTATCTACTTCATAGATTGGTATTGTTCAATTTGTAGCTATTAGCCAACATAAATGAATCAGAAAATAAATAATAAAGTGCTACGGATAAAAAAAAGGGATACATAGCAAGATATAGGTCAGTGAAGAATAATCCTTAACGAAAATATATATATATCTATAAAAATAGTGTTTTTTTAACATGACTCCTTAGAAATGCTATAGAAAGGAAACAAACAGATGACAGTAGAAGGAAAAAAAAAAGGCTACAGTAAAACTAAGATAAAGTTTTAGAAATTGCTTTAACACGACAACTTAGAATCATAGGTAGAAGTGCTGAAAATCTTAATTTCTGTTCAGAATCTTACGAAGGTTAGGGATTTGGTATATTAATTATTATATAGTCTGTTGCCATTCTCAGCTAAGACCATTTTGTGGGAATCAGTAACCTATAGTTTTTAACAATTTTTCTAATTGAAAAAAGAAATTTTGGTGAATATTTGTTCGTCTTCTAGCACAACGGATTCTCGACTTTCCTAGAAAAATAGAAGATCACCCAACCATAATGTCTTACAGGCAAGAAAAAGATTAGATACAAGACAACGGTTTTTCTTCCAGCGCAAGCGAAAGGGTAGATCGAGCAAGGAGCTACCGAACTCTAAAAAAAGACAATCCCAAAAGCAAGGAACAGAGATTGAGAAGTAGAAAGTTGAAAAAACACCAGCTTTTGCGTTGGTGTAAGCAGTGTGATAGGATTGCCATGGCCGATCCCCGCCGGAGGTCTCCCCCATCTTCTCCTGGAAAGAAAAGTCAAACAAGCGCCGAAGCCGAGAGGGTTCAATCGCTGGCTGATACGATACTTGACAAGGCTCGAGAGCGCGGAGTCCGAATTATATATCTACTGTAACATCGAATCGATGCGTCTCATAATATAGCGCTCGATATAATCAAATAGACTTTGCAATATCATAAGAACTTTTTAATATTTTTAACTGAAAAAAAACTTTATCTCATTTATTATACGACGTATAATTAAAGATTTTTTAATCAAAAATATTTTAATATAAACTATTTGATGATTTGCGAGATTTTTTTTTATGAAGATCAATTAGATTTAAATATAAATCATGAAAAATAAAAATTCATGTGTATTATACAGTCGAACATTAAGAAAGATACCATCCACCTCAAACAAAAAGAAATGATGAAGTTTACTACGAATAAATAAACTCGTAATACAAAGTACAAACACTGAATTTGGTAATTAATTCTCTCTTCTTTTTTTTTTTTCTGATTTCCTTTTTTTTTTATTTTTAAATTTTTAGGAAATCAAAGATATAAAAAAAGATATTATAAAACATGTTTCTATTTTATAATACTATTTTCTTCTTTTAAAAAATTGTCAATGAAATTCTTTTAGACTATGTTTTTTTTCTTTCTAATTTCGTAGACTAAGTACTGAAATTATACAAAAACATAGATATATAAAGAACTATGGATAATCATAAATTAAAATAAATCTAAATTCGATAAGAACCAGAATCATTTTTATATAGTGCACTATTTGAATTTGAATATTAAATATCAAAATCTGACTTGAATGAGTCAGATAAATATTTCCAGATAAACAGTACCAAAAGAAAAGAGAATAAGGCAAGATGAGTAGAGATGAAGAAGAAGTTTAAGAAGGAAAAATAGAAACTTTCTCCTTGTTCCACACCAAACATTTTCTCCACCATCTATGCATTAACTAAAACAGAACATCCACATATATTTTTCAATAGAGAAGTCAAACTTGAAATTCCCATCCCTTAATGCAAAGACCAGGGGTTTATGATGCTCATAATTTGCAAGAAAGGGCAACAACACTTCAATAAGACTCATAGCACCAAATTTAAGGAAAGAAAGAAAGAAAGAAATAGGAAGAGTGGTTGGTCAGTAATTCCTTCTTCATATTCCTGCAGAGTAAAAGACTTGTGTTTCCTTTCTTTTTCAAAAGAACTGTATAGCAAACTTCTTATGCTCTATGTATGCAACAATCTCAACATTCTATATTCCTCTATATGGTTTTATTTTTCCTTCTTTTTCTCACTCTCACATTCCTACCAAAAGATTTCCTCAAAAAACACAGATTGTACAAGGAATTTTCTTGTATCCAAGTACTTAGTGAAATAGCAAATGCCCCTTAACGTCCATCACAAACAAAATGCTAACTGCATAATTTATTTCCTGAATAGTATGAAAAATGAATCCTTCAATCTCTTTAAACCATAAATTTGCCAAATGCCCTGTAATTGTTGTAGCTGGCTTGAATCTAAGGAAATGATTGGAACAGAATTTAGTATTTCTCTCTGAATGGGTGGTATAAGTCTGCTATAAGAAAAATTCACAAATCTTTTCCTATCCAATCTCTACCTACAAAATTTCTTTTTCATTGTTGTCTAGGATCCTCAATTAGTCTATTACCATTAGCATATGCTAATTACAAAAGTTCACTTCCATAAATTTCTACCATTGTATTTTCATCCAAGCCTGATATACAGATAAAATGCTTGGAATTAAATATTTTCCTGACATTTGGAACAACATTCTTATCTAAATAATAGAATAAGAACGAGAAAGGTATACACCAATTCTGATTTCTGCATACATAAATTCATCATGAAGAAGAGACGGTAAGATAGATAAGACAACAAACTACAAAGAAGCTTCAGATTTTGCATGAGGTCTTCTATACCACATAAATATTAGCCAAAAAGACATGCAAAGGCCACCATTGGCAAAGTGAGGAATCAATAATCGACCGAGATATGGATAGTAAGGACCAGGCAACTTGAGCAATGTGAAAAAACTAGCAATCAGAAACAGATGCCAGGGAGTCTCTCCTTCCTGAAAAAGGAGACCCAATGTTAGAAGAACACTACCACATAGAGTAAAGCTCCTCAAACTCTGATACAAAGAAATCACTGAAATAACAACCGAACCTTAAGGTCTGATGAAAAGTCTTCTGCAGCGCCCTTAAGTACCTTGGCGAGGGTAAAACCGAATGCGAACGGAATAGGGATCACACCCATCTTTCTCTCATGGGCGCAGTAGGACATCTCGCTGAGAGACGTGATAGCTAAAAGTGGGACGCTGAGGTACCTCAGCACGGCCGATACAAGCTCAAAGATGATGCTTTGGAAGATCCGGAGCACTCTCATCCACGGAAAGTTCTTAACTGGTTCAGGCAATCCGTCGAACATTTTAAGGATATCATCAAATCTTAATCTGATGGAGTCATCAGACCCCCCAGAAATTGTTGCACTCGATGCGAGAGGCACGAGGTCCCTCCCTCCACCGTATCTGAAAAGTTTTAGCGATGTCGCTGTCAATGATTGGAACGGCATCGACCATTGGCGCTGTTCAAGCAGAGAGGCAAGCTACTGAGCGTAATAAATAAATAAAAAATTTGAAGAGCAAAATATCTTTAAAAAGCAATCTTTTAGGGGTGGGTTTTAATTAAATAGCTTCGAGAGATCAGAAACAAGATAACAGTGTGAGGGGAGGAAGAATTAGGAGATCACCGTAGATCTTCTTTGAAAGGAGGCGAAGGAATTTAGATTCGAAGCCGCCATGGATGACGAAGGAAGCGACGGATGAAGGCGGAGAAGAGACGACATCGCCTTTCTGGCTTGCTGGTATTTGGTATCTCTACTCTCGCTCGATGCGTGCGTCGTCCCCGTTTGTTTCAACGACAGGGATAGGAATAGGATAGGGTTCATGCGGAGTAGGCTGGACGCAGGCTAACGGATGCAAACATCCTAGATCCGTTATCTTAAAAACCAGTTATTATCCTGAATAATAATTTGGTCCCATAAACAAACTTGGAACAAAATTGCGATCCACCCACCCAATTCGCATTAAATAACTTAATTTATAATCTTTTTAATATAATCTTCCTCTCCTTTATTTGAATACTAATTTTTAAAAGATCCAAAATACCTCAATTTTTTTTATCATATAAGATTTCTAATGGAATTATATTAAGATAAATAGTAAATGGTTAATTATTCTTTTTCCTACTTAAGCGTCAACCACATTGACTGTTATGAAACTATCCAAGATTATTAAATGCGTCAAATAAAATAGAAAAAAATAAAAAACAAAAACAAAATTGATATTAAAAAATTGGCAAAAATATTTAGTTGGAACAATGGTGTAGTATACATACATAATGAACTCTTATAATAAAAAAATTAACTGACTCAAGACCAAATAATTTCTATGTTGCAAATAAACACTCGCAAGTCCTCGTTCTATTCTGTAATGTTTAACAAAACCGCTTTTGCATCTCAACCAACGAACAACGAGGCATAAGCCACGACTGTTGTTAGGGTCACTGAAACACATTGATGATTCAGATCTGCTTAGGTTGGAAGCTGATTTTAACTTCATTAGCACATTTGCCATGAAGTAGTCATGAACCATGAGGGAAGGAAACCTCTGAAGATTCAGAGGCGATAACAACATTGGATTCCATGTTCGGTGCATATGGCCTTAGGTCTAGGATTCTGACACCATTTTTATGAGAAAAGCAGCCTCCATGGCACACTCTTTGGCCTCTAGATACTTACTTTCTTCGACTATATCTGCTGTTAGATTAAACAGTATCGGCCTCTGAGGATCATAGACAGTCAGCTCTCTTACTTTTGCGACCCATTTAGCTGCTTCCCATATCCCAAACCTATCACATATGAAACAGGTTTCAAACATTGTAAGATCATCTTTTTGCAAGTTTTAACTTGAAAAACTATTTGGGTGCGGTGCAAGATATGTATGCTCCGAGGAATCATTTTACAACCTAATGATGAAATTAATTGCAAGCACTTGCAAGAATGCTTTTGACAGTGCTACAGAATGAGCAGGCACTTGCTTCTTCTAATCTTATAGCCATCTAAATTTCAAGTCACAGGCATAATAAAAGTGTGAATAGGGTGGTAATATAGCCAAAAGCAAAAGCCAACCACTAAATTCAGTTCCCAATAAATTTGTTTTTGGTAACTAGAGCTGGAAAGCACCTTGTATTCAAAGATGACGTTACCAAAACAGCTGGATAAGGAACATCCTGTTGAATATTATCGTAAGGGGAATACTTCCTGATGGCAAGAAAATCTTCAACTTCAAAAGGATAGCCAAATTCCTCATAATCAGCAGGCGTGAGAGCCAAAACAGGGTGTAGCAGAGTGTTACAGACATCTAGAAAGGGAACCTATAGATTGAAAAGGCAACCAAGTTCTTTCAGTATAGCTACAGAAGGAAGAAGATACAGTTCTACAAGGGAAACAAGCATATGAAAAGAAATAATTAATTATTAGAAAGAGATATTAAAGCACGTTTTTAGCACAAATACAAAGCTAACCCAACGGATTTTTTTGTATCACAAAAGTGGTATCTATAGTTCCAAACTTATGAACAGTCAAAGCTATGTGGCAAATAGTTAAACAACTAGATTTGAAGCAGTTTGATTGAAAATACCATAAAACAAACATGTAAAAATTTCTCCACAGGGATAATAGAAAAGATTCAAAAAAAAAAAGGTAAGGAAAAGGACAACCCAGGCAAAATAAGAGATAATAATAAAAGGGTACTCTAACCAAGATTACTACAACATGTCGAGTACTGGTAATTAAGAACCAACATATTAAACAGATGCTAAGAAATTCTTCTACGAGCAGGAACAGAAAAAAAATTGCAAGGCATTTTACCGAAATAAAACTGTTTGGCGTATTGTTGTAAACAGTTGCACAATAAATGACCCAAAGTCCAATTAGCAAGATCTGCATGCATCTGAACCTGCAGTTACAAACTGAGCTTTAACTATGCTTGAGCTTGTTTATTAGAAAAATGAACAAACTCAAGCTGAGCTCAGTGTCAACCAAGTTCAAACAGGCCAAAGGTTTAAGAAATTGTATATACAAATTTGGTCATAAGGTTAGCTAAAAATTATCTAATTAATGAAACTATTGTTTTTTATCAGTTCTATATCTGTATGTTAGAGCCTTAAAATTTTTATGAGAATTTACAAAATATTAACATAAATATATTATGTATAGTTTATTATGGACTTTGTATATTCATTATATATTCGAATAAATAATCTAAAAAAACATGACAAACAAATTCTTCATGAGTTTTGTTCATGAGTGTTAAAATCAGAACTCACTATTGTTTAAATTTGTCTATTTTTCTCGTCAAGCTTAGTATACATTCAAACTTGTTCATTTATATCCCTCTTTGGACCACTCAATTTGAAATTGTGAAAAGAAAACTAAAAAGCACCGAGTCCTCTTTAAACTATTGTTTAACACGATCCTTCTAGAGTTCCATCATCTAAACAGGATGCATATCTTGAAACAAACGGAAAACATCTCAAGTGAAGCAATTTTTTGGTGTATTACCCCTTACCTAAGGCACTGGAAACATTTTTAGCTGGGCACCATTGTGCCCCCAATGTCACAATATGGAATATTTATCATTATCACCTTAAGGAAAAGCTCAATGCCTTTTAGACAACTAGTTTGCATAAGAATGCATCAGCCATCATATGTACCTTCAAAACTGCAGCCTTGAACAAATCTGGACGACTGTTAAGAGCTGAAGCAACCAAAAGCCCTCCGGCACCACATCCCCAACCCGCAAGCTTGTTCTCTTGCACAATACCTTCTTGAACTAGAAAATCAGCACATGAAATATAGTCGATGATTGAATTCTTTTTTCTGCTACGCTTTCCATCATTGTGCCACTTCTTACCACCACCACCACCACCTCTGTTTGCATACTTTCAACACTAAGTTAGCTAGCAACTTACTAAGCAAGATTGCAATATAATAGTGAAATACGGATTTATAAATTCTGAATATTTAAGAATAGAAAAAGTTTCTTGTTTCTTTTATGTTTCTGACCACTAAAACACCGCCATATCTAAAACCTCCTATTCTTTTTCAGTTCAGATGATAAAAGATACTGAAGCAAAGAACCAAGACCATAGAGATTTACAAATGGGTAACTAATAAGAAATCTTAAACTAGGCACAGAATAAAAACCTGACATCAGCATAAGCAATCACCCAACCACGATCCAGTAGGCTTTTGAACTCACTTTTCCAGCGCTTATCTAACAGCTCACCATAAGCACCATAACCATGAAGCAGTGCTGGACTATTCTCATGCTTGTGCTTTCGAGAGTATATGATTGTTAAGGGGACAAGAACTTCATTGTTTGAAGGAACCTCTAAATATTCACATGCATAAAACTCAGTAAGCTCATTCCACATACCATCTGAACCATGGGGATGATCATGGCTGCCTACTCCTTTTGATACTGGTGCTTCTTTAGTGTCTGCAATGGCTGCAGAGCCATACAAAGATCGTGTGCGCTCATGCAATATATTATGTTGTTGCACTATGTGCCACTTTCCATTTGTTAAGTTATAATCAACAGTGGCATCAGGCATCTGCAAAATTGTAATCTAAAAGTTACTATTCGCTCAACAACAATCTAATTGCTGCTAAGTTTCAAGGTGTTGATGTCATCATGAACCATTAATTAAACTAGTGTATTAATTGTTACATAATGCACTCTAGACAAATAAAAGTCTACCAAACCTCTTTAAAGGACCAGAATAAATGGACTAAATTCACGTTCTTCCAAGGAAAACAAGTTAGGATATTAGTTTTAATTAACAATATTTCAGTTCAGTGTACTCACAAAGCTAGAGTCTCAGCTGGTGGCAGAAACATAACACTGGAATGAGGCTTGAAGCCTTTATCAAAATTAATGACAATATAACAATCATTTTCATAAATTTATGGATCCATACCAGAATTGACTGCATTAAAAGAAAAAAAAATACTAGCCATGTTGAAATGGTAATCTGCATACCACAGGTGATGAAATTATAAATCGCATAATGGAGGAATGATAATCATAATTTGGTCCAGGCATAATCTGACAAACATGTTCAGGAAGTGGCAAAAAGCAAGGTTGGAGAGCTGAAAGATGCACAGGTCCCTGCCATTAAGAATTAGGGAAACCAATGTGAAGTGGCACAATACTTATAGATAAAAACAAGTGACAGTTATTTGCAAACAAGAAGAAAAATATGGTTATGCTGTAACTTAACAACATTGAGACAATGCATATGGCAACAGTTCAACAATCACCTGAAAAGTTTCAAAAGGTCAATTTTGACTTGTCAACTCAAATGGCTTAAGAAACATCAGGTTTCTAAATATGATACAAGCAACATGAAATCAATGAATGTGAAAACTAATTGCAAGTTTTTTATCCTTTTGTACTGTGTAACAGATAAGATATTCAAATCATTGTCAAATATGAAAAAAATAAAATCACAACCAAGGTTTATAATTTTGTTCCATGACAATCAGCACCATAATATCTCGTTCCACTGGCTGAACCCAGAACTCTCTGTGACTATGAAACTTCCTCACAACTTCTCCGCCTATGAGGATAATCAACTTCCTCACTAGGCAAGACAACTTCAGATGAGGCTCGTGGGGTTTGCAAGTCTATGATCAAGCTTCCTGCAAGGCTCGTGGAATCTATGATGGTAGTACATTAGTGATACATGGTAAGCTCCTCTGCTATTGCCGCCTAGTTCTCCTCTGATTAGATTGGTGCTCAGCACAGCCACCGATGTCAGTTGTTCTACTGCACGTAGTTCTCCTCATCCCGCCTAGCATTGGTGCTTGACGCACCCACTAACACTGGCACCCAACACAATTGGCATGCCTCATTATGATCAGGGACCAAAACTCCAGCTAAATATAAGATTTCAACCTTGATCACAGCTGACTAACCCAATCCTTTTGTACTTCATATCAAACATGAAATTCAAGTCAATGTCCAATAAAGAATAAAAATATCACAATCAAAGCCACTAACCATTATTCATCCACACCCAGTTTAAGTAAGAGTTCTGCGCATACAATAAGAACCCAACAGTAAACCTTATCCCTATTTCTTATTTAAATTATACTGCAAGTTACTGCATTGCATCCATTACTAGATAACTGCAATATTTTTTGATGACACATTTATCCATGACCAAGTAGTCTGATAAACATATTCTAATATTTTCTATGAAACTTATAATTAGATGAATTTGAAGAGTCATAACTTACTTTTCCATCCACAGATAGAGGAAGAGGTACAGAACATAATCTGAACGATTTGCCTTCTTTAAGAATAAGAACCATGTGAGTTTCACAAAAATCAATGTCTACAATGTTAACACCAAGATCCTCAAGAAGAAAACTCTGTGAATTGACAAGGAAGAATCACCAATCAGATCAGAAAAATGGGAAAATGAAAATAGCCAAATCAAATTTCATTTCATCATGGACAACAGCAAATATGATGCAACCGAAAGCATCTTAGTAAACATGATCAACCTAGTTTCTTTCAATTAGAATAAGAGATAATTTAAGGCAATCAGGAACTTCCTTTGATGACAAACTATCATGAGATAATTCACCAAACCACACAGAAGCATGCAAAGACCTCTCAATTTAGTATCACATTATTGATGGAAGGAAAATCCATATGCAGTTTGCAGGAGCTACCTCACCCAAAGCCATTATGGATTGGACAAAACCTCACTCCAGAAAAAATGCTTTGTCATGTTGGCAAATAAAATATAATTTCATTGATTGAAAATGTACAACAAAGAATAATCAGCCATGTCGATTTGGAGAATTTATTAACCGAATTGAACCTAGTTTGTGTTTGCATAACTAATCTCTGAAAAGGTATCTCTTCTATAGAAGCTAAAATATACTATAAAGAAATGGACAATATTCCATGGAAACTCAAAAAGTATGAGAAGTGCATAAACCAAAAATAAATTTTCTTTGAAAAGAAAAATATTAGCTTAGTAGGAAATCTGTAAAGAACAGATCAATAAGGTATGCATGTTCGATTACATTGTATTTTGTAAGAAGCATCATTCTAAATTGGAAGATACAATGGGTAAACTACGAGTTAATTCTCAGTAGCAGAACATTATCGTGATGCCTCTCACAGGTCATAATCATCAGCGAAGACTGTAATATATAAAACAAACATGTCAAACATCATTTATTTGCTTCTTGATATTCCAGATACCTATACTAACGTGGAATTGTTTACTTTGTATCCCACATAGTAACAAATAGGTAAGGACCTCGCGAAGCTTGTAGCTAGACAGAGCCAAACAAAGTTAAAGTCACAGAGAATATTGAGTCCTTGGTTATAAATTTTGGATTGTTTGAAACCATGCCCTACGTGTTCAAAATGGCTTTACAAACAGAAACCATTGGTGTAATGAACAAATGTAAAATACATACCTCCCAGTTTCTGGAATCATAATCTTTAGCAACATGGCGAAGTAGATAATGATAGTCTACTGCTTCACCTCCTCTAGCAGCATCTGTAAATAAATATAACCAACCTTGGTGGTGTTCCACTATGCAATGAACATAAGGTTCACATTCCCACACTAATGTCATGCCTGAAAATGGATCAGCGGCATTTATCAAGTACACCTACCATGAGAAAAATGCTAGTTTGCATCATACAATTATAAGACATTTAATAAAACACTAAGTGTTTAATCTGGAAAATACCTTTGATGAATTGTTCGAAAAAATATTTACAGTTATAAACTGAGAGTCTTTGGTATTTCTAATCTCCACAACAGCATTACCCTCGGATTCTTCGAAAATAAGAATATCATCTTTATTAGATCCAAGAATGCTACAAAAGATCCTAAAGAAAAATAAACAGCAAATCAGAATACTATATAAAGAGAAACAACCAAGACAATTATTTTACTGACCGGTATGGTCGTTTATCATTATCAGTGACTGTGTAGAGTAATGCTTTCCCATTCATAGCCCATGAAAGATTAGCAACTCGATCTGCTTGAGGTTTGTCACATAGGATGCCAGTAGTTAAATCCCTCACACATAAAGTGAAGGAATCTTTATCTTTATCGTACATAGTATAAGCAATAAAATGATGGTCTGGAGATACCTCAGATCGCTCTTCATATGAGTATCCTGGTATCAAATAATGTAGTACATTTAATGGCAAGAAACTAGCACCCACGGGAACATAAATGGCAACACATCTACCAAAACAACACTGGCGCTGATATAAATAAAAAACAACTCCAAATTATCTAAAACCAAGACATACATGAACAATACAAGAAGAACAGAAGAAATGATGCTAAATCAATGGATATAGACAATCCAAAAGATGCATTCTTGAATAGAGGTTCCAACTAGCTGTGCCTAGGCCGAGCAAGGCACAGAACCATCTTATTTCTGTGTCAGGCCAGGTCAACACGAGGAAAAAGGACCCTGCTCAACCTAAGCTTGGACAGTATGCCTTGGGCATGAGCCTAGGTTCATGGGCTGGATTTAATTAAAAATAATTTTAAAAATTAAAGATTTCTGAAAATTAGAAAACTCTAAACAACTAAAATTAATGTTTTTATTAAATATTATTTAAAATATCTAATATTTATAATAATTAGTATAAATTTATAACTAAAAATTGAGCTAGACTTGGCCTGTGCGTAGGGCTATAAACAAGTCAAGTTGAGTCAAGATTTGTATTGTTCAAGCTTGCTTGGTAAGGTAACTAAGCAAAGCCAAGCCAAGCTGAGTTGAGTCTATAATGAACTTTGCTATTGAAACGGTTGTTCAAGCTTTCTTGAACTTGGTTTGTTTAAATATTATTGAGCTCTTAAATCAAGTTTGTTTGAAACTTTTATTATTTTTTATTTGGTTGGTTAGTGAACTTGATAAAATAAGTTTATTTGTCCGTTTTAAGAGCTTATTTGTTTTTTATAAGAGCTTTGTCGATGATCATGGTTCACAAATTTTGTTTGTGGACATTGTTCATGAACATTGACAAACAATTCATAATCTTGTTCCTGACCATTAACGAGCTTATATAGTTCAAGCTTATTCATTTAGTATAATGAATTGTTTAAACTTGTTCATTTAATTGACCTTGAGTATATTGAATGAACACAAACAAACTCTTACCAACCCGAACACCAAGCTTGCTCACAAACATTTGGTTCATTTATAGCTCTACCTGTGAGACATGACGGGCCAAACATGACCTAATTCGGGCTCAGGCCATGTTGGACAGTGCTGCGGTCGGTTGGCCAGCACGTCCAAATGACACAAGACAAAGGTAAACAAGGAACAATATTAAATATATAAAGACCACAAAGGTGAGTGATCCATTCTTTGCTTATATCTGAGAAAATATAAAATTAAATGTTCATTAATTTGCATGGATGTGATGATGAAATTCTAATAGCAGTACCATTTTATATGGAAATAAAAGGAGGTCATGGAGTAAGAACTTTTAGTAAATGAATACTTCAAAAGTTAATGTTTTTTTTTCTAATTTAAAAAAAAAAGTAAGCATGGGAACAAAGACAGTTTGTATGCGACCCGTTTTTTCTCTTCTTCTTCTATGATACTAGAACCTAAGATTTGAGATTTAAATAAGAACCAAATCAAACTGTGCTGGAATTTTAGTTCATGCATTTTCCGTTGAGCTCAAGTCTCCTTGTTTCTCTCCACGTATTGAACGGTAATGAAATATCTTTTCCGCTTTCAAAGAAAAATTATATGATAATAACTATTACCACCAAACCGCTCAGCTTCTTGGTTGTAATCCACCAGCTTCTGCTCGATCCTTCTCCCGGACTGGAAATCGAAGCCCACCGACGGCTCGCTGTAAGAAATAAACTCCTGGTGAAGGGCCGCGGACCTCCTACAGAGCACATGGAACTGCTTCCCCTCCTCCGCCCGGCGGTAGTAAAGCCACGGGCCCAGCCTCACAGGTGGCGTGCACAGATCAGCCGCCATCCTCGGGGCCATCTCGATCATGAGCTTGCGCTGGAGCCGGTCGGCGCCGGAGGCTATCATGACGGCCTCCGTGTATTTCTCCTCCTGCTCCATGTACACATCCATGTGGCGCATGGCGACGGGGTCTTCGAAGTTGGACATCCAGCTGTAGGAGTCGTGCCAGGTAACGCCGAGGAAGGTGAAGGGGGTGGGCTTCTTCGGTGGGTTCGGCGGGCTCGGGGGCGGGAGAGGGGGCGTAGGACCCTTCTTCCTCGAGGTCCCCGCCCTTCGATGGGAGGAACGAACGCCGGCGGCAAGAAGGCAGCGGCCGCCAGAGAAGGGTTGCGTTCGGAGGCGAAGCATCGGGATGAATAGAGTGAGTGGGGGCGAGAGCGAGAGAGAGAGAGAGGTTTATAGAGAACTTTCAAAACCATCGACCAGGACGTTTGTTTGGGCCATACTTATATGGGCCATTAAGTTATGTGGACTGGGCTGTAATTTCTTGTGTAGCCCACTGTAGGGCCTACTTCGGTGGAGTTGATGGTGGGACCCTTGGAAGAAAATGAAGGATTTGGCACTGCGTGTTACACTTCCTTTAGAATGAAAAAATCTGAGCTGCATTGACTGACATCTACGCAAAACCAAAATATATTTTGTACATAACAATCTCAGTTATATATATATATATATATATATATATATATATATACATCACCGTCACCTGTCACCTTTGGTTTATATAAGCTTAATGCTCTACAATATAATCGGAAGGATTTGAGCATCTTCGTTCATTTCTTCACAAGGATTGCACTTGTGCCTTGTTGCAGTGTAAATGATCTAAGAAGCCCATGAAATAACTAAACCAGAAAAATTGAGGAATGACACAAATTTCAGGGCTGTAGTAGATCTCAAGAGAGCCTTAAGGCCATCTCCTGAAGAAGAGATTTTTTCTGTTTCGCCGTGATAATTCCATTAATTTCAGCAGTTTCAAGAACATCAGTGATGGTGGCTACAGCATGGCCGAGAGGCTCCTCTGATGCTCTCTTCAACATGAAGACCTGCAGAACCAAATGCGGCAAACTTACATAAATTCTTTGCAAAACAATGTACTTAAATTCTTTAAATAAATATATTTAGGGTTAGAACCTGGCCATGATGAGATACTTCCAGGGTGCAGGGTTGCTGATACCATGGCTCCCCATCCACTTGAACAGGCATAGAAGCAGAAAGTTGGATCTCGATAAAATGCCCTTGTGCAAGCCTTCTAGCTCGAGAAAGCCCTACCTGTCAGGGAAAGAATTCATCGTTAAGCATCCAATCCAAACAAAAAATAGATACTTTAACATAAGTCAAAGTAAAGTTCAAACTTTGAGAAAAATTTTATCCAGCTCCCAATTTCCATGATAAGTACCCTACTAACCTGAAGCCTTCCTAAGTGCCATGTTCCTGTGAAACAAACAATTTCCAGCAACTTATCGTGCATCGATTGTGGTCTAAAGTTATCATAATTCCCATCTTCATTTTTCCATAAATCAACCCCTCCCATGTAGCTGCCAATATTAGCCACAAGGATACCTTCTGAATCCTGTGATCCAAAAGAACTAGTCAGAGAGTCAAGTGAAGCATCCCTTGATTTTTGCATTTAGTAGCATTACTATTGTCATATGGAACCAAATTCTTCTTGTTTCATTAGTGTGTCAGAGGAAAAGAAAACAGAAACAACATACATGGCATGTTTCCAGCATTTCGTCAACACATTAACTTTTGACAAAACTAGAATATATGGTAGATTGATACAAAGCTAAGCACCAGGGACTATGTACCTGAGGAATTTCAATCTTCACCCCATCCACCGCTAATCTGATTTGCGAGGGAAAGTCAGCAAATGTCCTATCCATCAGGTTCTTTGCACCTTCTCTTGCATACAACATTTTGTTCATAAACTGCACATTCCATACAGGCATCAGCTATATCTAACAAGTACAATCAAAAGAATCACATAGAGCAAACACTAGAATAAAGGCAGGCAAAATGCTGAATGACCAACATGTACATATCAGACAAAATGATACAATGAAGAACAAGTTATGCTTTTTCTATCCTGATCAGAGTTCACTTGAGATCTAATCAAGATTCAGAAAATAAGTTGATCCATGTTTGTACCCAGAAACAAGAATTTCTCTGTCAGTATTTAATTGGTTCATCTTCTAATAAAAAAACAAAAGCTCAAGCAATCAAAATAATAATAATAATAATAATAATAATAACAATAATAATAAAAAGGTGAGTTACCTGGTTGTAGAACTTTTCAGGGTTTTCCTCACGCAGATTATGGATGTCCAAAGCAACCTTAGCATCACATCCAATGCCTGGGAACATAATGAGGCATGAGTGGAAACCCCATCACATATTCAGTGTCAGGAAATATTTCACTTTACTGACCAAGATAGTTATTCATAAACTTTGGAGATTGAGAAAGACCATTTTGTGTGGTTTCAGTTGCTATTTTCCATCTATCAAGAAGGGTGACAGCAGAATGTTCTATATCTTGCAAAACTTTGAATAAACCTCCATTTTTCTCAATGGTGCCAAGACCAGCACCCCATGATAAGACTCTTGCAAGATCATTACCAGTACCAGCTGGAAGGATTGAAATAGGCGGAGGTGATTCAAATTTTAGTTTGTCAATTGCACTGAGAACCCAACCAATTGTGCCATCTCCGCCACAAATGAGAATCCTGAAATTTGGTACCTTGTTGAACAAAGAGAGTGCTTCCTCTGGTCCATGTTCCCTGCTTAATTCAAAGATCTAGAAACAAAATTTGATATTGGTTTCACATGAAATATTTTCTATAGCAATATTGTAGCTAAGCTTGATTTTGATATAATGTTAATTTATCTAATTGACATGATCAATGTTTTATTGATTGAATGCATACATGTGTTCAGCAACAAAACTTATCCAGAACTCTATCAAAAGCTATAACTCCCAACCATTTAGAACAGCTATAAAACTTATCCAGAACTCTATCTAAAGCTAAATGCATGTATATGTCAATGTATGAATAAGGAGAGGACAATTGATTTAATACACTCTTGCACCTAATATAAGATGCCTAACCAGTAAACAGCTAGAAGTCTCAAGTAAAAAGAAGTAGCTACTGATTTACAAGAAGATCCTATGCTAAAAACTTCTACTTATACAGGCTAAATTAAATCTACAGGCTACATATTAATATTTAAAAAACAAGCTATCAGCATCATTACCAACAAAGCCAAAAAACGAGAGCTCCAACTATAGCTGGAATGCAATATTTCAAAGCTTAAACATCTATACAGCTATTAGCATTCAAAATGGACATTCAGAGTAAATTAGGTTCACCTGCATAGGATTTAGAAGAATATTTAAACGCCGCATTAGTGTATCACCATGCCGAGCACCACTTCTCTTGTTGATGAAGACAACCAACGGTCTAGCATCTGAAGGCAACTCCAGAAGTTCATATTTCTGATTACTGCCTCTGTGGAAGTCACCAATATGGGATGATGATCTGTAAATTTCAGAATTTGGGTCTGTGCATGAATTGATATTCTGACTTTGGTGATTAGTATTCATTGTACCTTCAGAGTTTAAACAATCCCCATTGCTTGACTTGCACAAATCTATGTTTATATCACCTGAATCAATGGAAAATTCCTTGTATTTCTTATGTTTCTTACTACGATTCCTAAGACGTTCACGTACTGTAGATGCTAACTCATTTGCCCCATGAGTCAGAGAGCTTAAAAGCCCTCCAGTTCCAGATTTGCTCAAGTCTTTTACATAAAGAGGTGAGAGTATAAGCCTCCTCAGAGGACCCAAGTCACAGGTGTCACCATTCTCATGGGCAAAGCTAGCTTGGCAATTGATGTGCACTAGCCTTTGACACCACATACAGTACCAAAAGGGTGAGCCACCAAGAAAATACCCACTGCAAGGTTCTTCACAATAACTGCAGAAAGAAGTTTCTTCAGGTTGATCTGCTATTTCAGCCCATTGTACAGCCCATTGATGCCTTACATGCTTATAACCAAACATAGACACACATTTACAGTCTTCATAAGCATTCGACAAGCAAGACAAGTGTGCAGCAGCACTACAGATATCACAACGATAGATGCTCTCATCCGGTGATTGAGATGGTGATACAGAATATAAGCATACAATGCACTTAAGTCCTTTTGACTGAGAACCAGGTTCCACTTTCCAGACATGTGCAGATCCAGGAGCTCTATTTTTAGCTTTTCTATTCTTCTTTGATCTTGATCTGATAGCCTTCATCAAGCTTAAACTAATATTTGCCTTCAATTGATTGATAAGAAACAATGTCATCAGGATTCCAACAACAATAACTGTAAGATAGGATAAAATGAAAAGCCAATGTCCTGCTTCATCAAATAAAGGGCCATTCAATACAGCACTTCCCATTATGGATTGGTCTCTATTGTCATCCATTTCTCAGTACCTAGGATCACATTCAAAATGATGAGAAAGGTTAGAGAATATATTAGCTGAGACAAAGTAACAAAGAAACCAAAAAGTTTTTTTGTTTTTTTGTTTTTGAGAGAGAGAGAGAGAGAGAGCTTTAACAGATTTTCCTTTTGACCAATTTCCTTAACACACCAATGAGGATCTTGGTGATTTTCTATCACTGACTTATATTATCTTGTTTATGCTTGGTATCCTTTATCAACCATATGGAATTTGTAAAATTATACAAAGAGGAGGTGCAACCTAGGGTATTGTTGAGAAACAAGAGAAAGCTACTAAAATTTTATTGATTTGTGTCATGTATGGGCAGAGGTGTGTTGAACATGGATGAAAAGTTTTCTATAATTTGCCTAATCTGTCCTTTTATATGTTGTGGAAGTTTTTACACTCATGGACAAAAAGTAATTCTTGATTGAACATCATAAAAAGTACTTCATGTATGTTGTTTCTTTTGTGCTTTTTATGTCCTCCTAGTGGCGCTTGGTGTAGATATTGGGCTGATTGATCGATCACAATCAGACAGCATCATCTTCGTAAAAGGGGAAGCATGGGCAGGCAAATATACTCATGCATCAAATGTAGTATCCATAATGAAATTGATCATAAATCATAGGTAGGCAAAAAAAAAAAAAGAAGTACTTCAATAAGAAAACTCATCAAGCATGTTGTTTAGCACCTTATTCTTAACATGAAGACCGTTAACCTTTATCAGTGATTGATTGATAGATAAAACAAGAAGGTAGAATTCGTCACTTTTTCTTCACCTCTACAGAAGGATAAAAAGGTTGAAGCATAGGTGCCAAAGAACTATATCCAAAGCACCTAGTGTTGTATCATCTAACCAATGGTGAATAAAAGAAGCATCACTATTTTAAACGTGGTGAATAGGCAATTCAATCACCTCATCATTTCGCCCTGATAATTTGGGACAACTTGACTATATATATTGATAAAAACAAAAAGAATCAGCTCACTTACCTATAAGCTTTATACAAGTGGTCAAGAAGAAACAAAGAAAGAAGGGACATCAGGAGTGGGCAGAACTCTCACTTATCAACAAGTGAATCCTCTAGAAAACATTTTTTTTTTTTGCTCATGCTGTACAAATAGCCCATTCCACCAACTCCGCAAAATTTTCTGTTAGCTGTCTAACTTTCTTACTATCAAGTATCAACTCTACCATTTTCCACCTCCCATATCCACTCCTCAAAAGCTTGTTTTCCTTTTGATAGTTCAGAAACACTGATACACACTACATAAGAAACTTGAAACGAAATTTCCTCTCGAGAATTTGCATCCGTGTACCACGAGCATCAAGAATTCAAAATTGATTTTTTTTTTTCATTATTATATCCAAACAGCAAAACAATGAAAAAACTAAAAAAGAAAAAGAGAAGCAGAAACCACGTTGCCTAAATTGAATACTCTAGTAAAAAAACATGGAGAGAGAAGAAGAAGAGAGAACGAGAAGAAGAAGGAAACGATGTAAGCTTGGCATCTCCGTAGACATTTCACACAGAAAAATAACCTAAAAGTCTTCAAAAAAATGGAAAATAGAACTCCTTCGACTGAATCGATCGTGGTCTAGTGAAAAAAAAATTGAAAGAATGATAGAATAGATCTTACAAAGGAAATAGGAAAGCAAGTATCAGAGAAAGCGTTGCGAATCGGAGCATCTCCTCACCCTTCCAGGCTTCCACCTCCACACTCCACCTTTGCTTTGATTTCTTCCAGCCCGCTGCATCGCGCTTTCTCAATTCCGTCTATTCGGCGGAAGTTTCCAGACCAATGCCAGTCCGCGTAAGGGCCCTACGAAACGACGTGTCAATTTGTTATTACATTTACAAATGGGACTGTTAATGCGAACCGGTTCATCCCTAATTTTATGCATTCGATTTTAACCAGATATGAAAATATTTAATTTGGTGCATAATTTAAAAAAATAAAACAAAGTAAAATTTTAAAATGAAAAACAAAATAATATCGATATATCTTTTAAAAACAAATAAATAAATAAGAAAATATTTCCTGGTGGTAGGTAAAAACAAATAAATGATTTTGATTTATAAGAAAATATTTCCATAGATATAAACAAGATTACTTCAATGCTTATTTATCATCATTACGGGATCAAATTTGAATATTGACGAGCAAAAAATTATATATATATATATATAAATTTGCTACGCCTGCACTACCCGTGTGCACTCCTCCGACCCTCACTACTACCGCCGCTGTCGCTTCGCCGTCCGACCACCGTCGGCCGCCGCCCCGGGCAAGATGGAAGCGCGACTCACGGGCGCACCGCCTGGCACTGGATTCCGGTCGGATAGTGGCTGAAATCCGATGAATTTAGTAGGGAATCGGCTGTTAGTGCCAAGCGGCTGCCGGAATCCAGCCAAATTTCGCCCGGAGACCGACCGAGGAGCCGGTGGTCCTTCCTCGGTCGGTCTTCGGTCGAAATTTGGCCAGAAACCGACCGCGGAATCGTCCGCCAGTGCCGAGCGGCCGATTCTGGCCGACATCGAATTCCGACCACTTTCCATCCGGAATCCGATGCGGGGCTGTGCGCCGGCGAAGTGCGCGTCCATCGGGCGTGATGCGGCGGACGGTAGTGGCCGGACGGCGATGCGGCAACGGCTGGAGCAGGACTGAGTCAAGTGAGAGTGCACAGGGCGGACCGCAGGGTAGCATTTCTCATATATACATGATACACCGCGCGACTCCCTCTGCGTGACGCTGAGGTGGGTGGGAATTTTTAGCCGCGTCATTGCGTCCGTCGTGGCAAGCTGACGGAAATAAAAAAAAATCACGAGAAAAAAAAAACCCAAAAATTATATATAAAAATATATATATATATATTATACCTCGTTGGATGCGGACCTAAGCAGACCCAAATCCGATTATAATCCTTTTCCTCGTCGCCACCGCTGCATCCTTCGCCCGACTTTTCCATCCCTTCGCGATCCTCGATTCTTGCCTGGTCATGGTGATCCGCAAGCTTTTTGCACTCTCTCGCCGCCGATTCGTCCCATCCGGACGCCGATCTGCCTCCACCGCTGCTGCCGATGCTTTGTCAATCACGGGCGCCGCCCCTTCACTTGCCAAACCCCCCGTCATGCCCTACGATCGCCTCGTCCAGGCGGTCAGATCCAAGATTAAGAAGCTCGACGACCCCGACCCCCGATTCCTCCGCTACGCCTCCCCCCAACCTGCCCTCGCGGACCACACTGCCATCCTCGCCGCCCCCGAGACCCGCGTTACCACCCTTCCCAACGGCCTCCGCGTCGCCACCGAGTCCACCCTCGCCTCTCGGACTGCCACCGTTGGGGTGTGGATCGACGCCGGGAGCCGATTCGAGACGGACGAGACCAACGGGACCGCCCACTTCTTGGAGCACATGATCTTCAAGGGCACCGAGTCGCGGACGGTGCGACAGCTCGAGCAGGAGATCGAGAACATGGGTGGACATCTGAATGCTTACACGTCGAGGGAGCAAACAACTTACTATGCTAAGGTTTTAGATAAGGATGTGCCCAAGGCGTTAGAAATCCTTGCGGACATACTTCAGAATTCGTCATTTGATGAGAAGCGCATTGAGAGGGAGCGAGATGTCATTCTTAGAGAGATGGAGGAGGTAAAGTCCAGCATTTTTAATCATAATTTTTTTTACCTCATTTGAAGATATTCGTGCCGAGTTCATTAATAATCCATAAGTTCCCCTTTGAGTCGGCTTAGTTTGACCATCTTCGTTGACCCTAAATTCTGTTATTGTATTACTTTTTTTTAACGCTGGAGATAATACGATTGTTAAGCCCCCTGTTTAAAAATGCACGAGGATAAGTGGAGATAGTTCGGATGGTGTTAATCTAATTGATTAAAGTCTGAGCTAGCAGTTAATAAAGAGCTAAAAAAGCATCATTCTTCAAACTGTTCTCGTTGGAGCGCCCATATTATGGTTTTTAAGCTGGTAGGCTTATGTAAGAAATTGAAACAGATCTTTTTTTAGTTGTTTTCCCTGTGTACGTCATATAACTTCTATCTCTAAAATGCTCTTGTCTGGTGACCATGATTTTCTATGCCTGATATTGCATCATTTCACTCTGCTGTTATTGAATGAAGTGCGTTTAGCATTGAGTTCATGTATTCAGTCAAAAACCTATTTGAGAAATTACAGTGCATTCACAAGTTTTTTTTATTATGTTAATATTCCTCGTTTGGTCCTTTACATTTATAGCCTTTCTCTCTTAAATACAGGTGGAGAGCCAAACTCAAGAAGTTATTTTTGACCATTTACATGCGACAGCTTTCCAGTACACTCCACTTGGCAGGACTATACTGGGGCCTGCTCAAAACATTAAGACGATTACTAAAGAGCATCTTAAGACTTATATATCAACTCATTATACAGCTCCTAGAATGGTTTGTGTTTTTTTTGTTTTGTCAAACAAAGATACCACTTTTTGTGCGGGGATAGAATTATCCTTTCTTTGATACTGTTGTGAATTCTTTAGGTTATCTCAGCAGCTGGTGCTGTTAAACATGACAATCTTGTTGAGCTAGTGAAAAAATTGTTTCCGAAGCTGTCAAATGATCCTACTACAGCATCTCAGTTGACTGCCAGGGAGCCAGCTGTATTTACTGGTTCCGAGGTGCGATTGAGTTTTAATTGTTTATGAAGTTAACCTCACTTATAAAATGAGTGAATATAATCAGAGAATGCATTAGTCAATGTAATGGAAAATGATTTTCTTAATTTGATTAACCCTAGTGATATTGCCGTGTGTAAAGCTCAATGGAGAGCTAAGATTTGTGCGGACAACTCTAAATAGTTGGGACAAACATGGCTCTGATGATGATGAAGTTAATCAATCTTAGATGTGTTATCTTTGTTAAGATGACGACAACGATGATGATTGAGAAGTTAACCTCTATTAGACAGTTATCTTTGTGGAGAATTCTTCTTTGACTGCTACAGTGTGTGATATCCAGGTTAGGATAATAGACGATGATATCCCACTTGCACAATTTGCGGTTGCATTTAGTGGAGCATCTTGGACAGATCCAGACTCTATCGCATTAATGGTTGTGCAGTCTATGCTAGGCTCTTGGGACAAGAATTCAGGCGGGGGGAAGCATATGGGGTTGGTGGTGATTGTTTTGATATTACTACTTGTTAACTTCCCTAGTTTTGTGCTTTTTTATGACCATCTACCCCTTGTTTAAGCAGTTCAGAGCTAATCCAAAGAGTTGCTATCAATGAGATTGCAGAAAGTGTGATGGCCTTCAACACAAACTACAAGGATACTGGCCTCTTTGGTGTTTATGCAGTTGCCAAGGTTAGCCATCTGTTCCTCGTAGCTTATGAGATCTTAAGTTTGTATCATAAAGTTGTGATTGATTGGCGTACATGATTTTTTTATTTGATTTGAATCTGATATATTGAACTTTGTTACAAATTAGTGATGATTTAGGAAGAATTTTTTTGCAGTGGATCCTATGAACATTTGCTATTCATCGGGTTTCTCTTAAATTTGTTAGAGATTTGTTCTTGTTATAGGTTTGCATCCATAAGGAGCTGCTAAACAAATATTTTTCCTTGAAAGTAATTACATTACTAGCAATTATAGAGATCTTGAATCAGCTTAACCGTTGATGGTGGTTTATGACTGCATGGTAGATTGATGATCATATGTCTCAAAGTTGACTCATATGTCCTAGGGGTTGTGTGCATCACACTGCAATACGACCTAATGATGATATTCATATCATTTTTTTCTTTCAAATGTCATTATATTGACCAATAATTTGTTTTCTACAATATTCACAAATAGATATATCTATAAAAATTAAATATCATCTATCTCAAATCTTATCCAGTCACATCATTGCTTTTGCAAAACTGCTGGACCTAAATCTCTTTATACTAATTACTGTCACAAAATGGTAAAATTGCAACAATGAATTGACAGAATTGCTATGTAGAATTCCAGCATATGGTCAAGCATGAGATATGAAAGATAAAATAGTTGACAAAAAATGTTAACAACAACTAAAGATGCAAATAGAAGTTCATGGTTTGCTAACTTACTGCACATAAGGATGCAATTTCAGCATAGCAGTTAAATAAAACATAAGAGACATCATAGTAACTGAAGTGGCTTGGGCTCAAGCAGTCCTGATTTCTTATCTGAACAGGTAAAAGTATTGTAACTGTCTTACGATGAAACATGATTTAACAAATTGAATCTGCATAGGTAAGGAAGGGTGTTTTTTATTTTTATTTTTTATTTAGCTCAATTGTCTTCAGTGTCAAGTGATAATTGTAGCAACTAAATCTAGTTTGTAGATTCATTCCAGAATTTCTCCATATTCATGGAATGGATAACAAGGGTGATGTATCACATGGCTAAATAGATTCTTGTGTTTTATTTTACAAAGATAAAGAGGGGTCAATCTTGCCATGTCACATCTGTGTTATTTTACATTTTTGCTATTTTTTTACCTTTAGGTTGCCGCACAACAGATTAGTCTAGTATTAGATCAAAAGAGAATTAGTCATCTTTATTGTACAACAGATGTATGCAGAGGACGCCACTGCATGAAACTGTTTGAAAAAACCATGCATATTAAAGTTCTTATGCAAACTTTTATGTCTAGTTTAAACCCTTCCTCGGTTTGTTTCATGTCTTTCAAATTTTGTGAAATCTATTTAAGTTCTGTTAGGTCATCTGAAATAATATTTATATGAATTTTGGTTATATCATGATAATGGAGCGTGAACCCTGTCTTGCAAGTAGCAAACCTGCATCCTGCCTCTTTCTCATGTATGATAACCAACATTTTTCATATTTCATTTTCAGCCAGATTGCTTGGATGATTTGGCCTATGCAATTATGCATGAGATAAGCAAGTTGTCATACAGAGTTTCGGAGGATGATGTTACTCGTGCTCGAAATCAAGTAATTAAGTGATTCATATATAGTTTCTTTGATGCTATGTGAAACTGCATAATTATTTCCTAAATATTGAAGATAATATCTTGATAAACGCAATCTAGATACTCTTGATGTTGTTTTTTTCCCCCCAATGAGCATCACTTTCTTTCATGATGCTACTTGCAGCATCTTATTAGTTTAGTTCTTTAGTTAACATCATTAATAATAGAACCATTCTTTCGTGAAGCTACACAAACATATTGAATGTGTGATTTTGTGGTACTAATAGCTAAGGCAACTAAAATGGTGTTGGTATATCCTAGATTACCATAGAATTTCTTTAGAGAAAACATGTAAGTTTATTGGTTAGAATTTGGGAGATTGTTGCTAGCTATGTATGTAGTAAGTTCACTTAAGTTTATTTATTATTTTGCAACTCAAATACCTGATGCAAATGCAAATGTATTGAGAGGAAAATACAGAACCTTTAAAGTGTTGAGAATGCAATGAATTAGATGTAGAAAATATGACCACAGTACACTTTGGTTATTTTTATTCTTATTTTTTTTCAAGCTATTGTAGAAGATGTGCACATCATACAATTATTTCAGACGGAAAAAACTTGTACTGTTGGTATGTAATTTGCATTAGCACTATTGTTTTTTAAAATCTATTTACCTACACTCTTGGTTGTAGTTGAGATCAAGTTAGTTACTTATGGTGCATAGAAGAGATGGAGATGTATAGAACGTAAATATGCATGTTATAATTAACACCATGTAATCATGTAATCATACAAGTGTACTTAATCATGTAATCATACAGAAGTGTACTTCATTGCATAGAACAATCTTTCTTCTTGCAGTGCTATAATTGAGAATATGCTTTCATGATCTTTTGTTTGATCAATTATCCAAATTTTTGCATATATGGTTGGCAAAATTAACTTCAATTTGTTCATCAGATGGATGCAAGAGTTTTAGATATTTTAGATTTATTATTTAACATGGAAATATTGATAAAAATATTATTAAAAGGATAAAGACCAAGGTGATTAAAATAGGTAAGGTGAGAACTTTGTGTGATCATCATGTGCCTTGTAGTAGGCTAAAAGGAAAATTTTGTTAGACTTCGTTATAAATAGGTAAGGTGAGAACTTTGTGTGATCATCATGTGCCTTGTAGTAGGCTAAAAGGAAAATTTTGTTAGACTTCGTTATGAATGGTCATACTTCACGGGTCAGATTGTTTGGTAGAACAACATAACTCATACAAAAGGTTAGTGTAGCATATATTTGAGTGGTAAGATGGAATATGGGATCAAAAAAGAAGATAAAGAAAATTATTCTGCATGTTTAGTAATATAAATAAACTCTATAGGTAGACAAATTAAACAAAATAAGAGTTGAATGGGTGAGAGGTAAAGGGAAATCAAAGTAAACTTTACTCTAGTCTAGTTAAAAAGTTACCGATATAGTGTCAAGAATAGAACCGCGTAGCCAACCGGATACTCAGGGTTAGTTTGTTTGGGAATTCTTCAAATAGATCCGATTGGCTGCTGGGATTAGGATGAAGGTAGGATATGAAACAATCTATCAGGTTTTGTTGTTTTTCTGTGCATTGGTATTTTTGTAATTTGTGGCTAGATCTCCTGAATTTGGTTCATCTGAATGAGCAATCTGCAATACTCAAATGGTAAACCTTGTAAGAAATCTACTGTTTAACTATAGCTCCAAATAATTTTAAGTTTTGAATTTGTCTAACAATTATAATCTGAATAGTGGGCAGGCCAAGTTTATTACTTCTGTTGTAATTGTATTCTTCCATTATAATATGCTAATAATTAATGATTTTACAGCTTAAATCTTCCCTTCAACTTCACATTGATGGTACCAGTCCTATTGCTGAGGATATTGGCCGTCAGGTAATTACTTTTGGCACCATATGATGATTGCTTGGTAGCACAGAGTATAATACTCCAGGAAGTTTACGTTGTGAACAGTCGTAGCCCCGTCATCTTTTTGCTGCTAATTTTTTTACTTTGTAGATACTTACTTATGGTCGTAGAATCCCAGTTGCTGAACTTTTTGCAAGAATAGATGCAGTAGATGCAAGCACTATTAAGCGTGTTGCAAACCGCTTCATATTCGATCAGGTAAAGCCTTCTTATTTTACTAGTTTGTGTGATTAAATTCCTAGTAATTAAGTAAGGAAAGAAGGATGCAAGAACTTAGAATCTTATTGTGGTATGCCCTATTACTTGAACCTCTATATAACTGAAACATTGTGGAACACAGATTGAACCTAACCAAATACATTTGTCGAGTTAATTCAATTCTTTCATGTCAACCAGATAATTAATTAACTATAACTAAAATGTCTTCACTTATGCATATTGTTGTTGGAGGAATGTATTAACTGATGTCGGGATGCAGAAACATGGAATCGCATTGGCCATTAAAAACATTGGTTCACCTCTTCATAACAGAAATCTGTTGAACACAAATTGAATCGAACCAAATACATATATTGGTTCTATTCAATTGCTTCAGGTAGAACCTGATAACTAGCTATAATTAAGAAAGCCTCAACACATAGTATGATTGGAGGAATGTGCATCTAAAAGAAGTTCTAAGAGCAATTATGAAAGTTCAGTATTTGAACCAAATCATGGGCATCTACATAATGGAGTGGCTGACTATGTTAGCAACAAATCTGTGCTTTGTGTGTATTAGGTCCCAGAGTAAGGTTTTTTCTTTTCAGTCTTATAGAATAATTAAGAGGTGTCTCATCAATGTTGCATTTGATTTATAGAAGTGGTTATTCTATTCTCTATATGAATATTAATTGAATATGATTCCCTATAGAAATAGTTATTTTATTCTCTATATGGATATCAATGGAATACACGTTCCTATATTTGTTTGGCAAAATGTACTTGGAATATCAATTCTTGTGGAACTATAGCTTGTGGGGTTGCTCTATTGGGAGGGGGAGAGATCAGGTGGGCGAGGAGGTTGTTGGGACATGCGGGTCAGTCATGCCATGATAGTTGGACACTATTGTTGAACTGAGATCATCAAATGGGTCATACTGGCCTAGCAAACTTGATGAAATTGAGGTTAGGGATGGCAATGGCTACTAGAGAATTTGGTATCCATGATTAAGTTTGATTTAGGTTCACAATTATGTATATTAATCTGATTCAGGTCAGATTTGCTTAAAATTGTGGGTACGGATAAGTATCTATGGATACTTGCTTATTTTGCCAGTTTAAGCAGTTGGGTTGAATGTGTCCAACCGACAGAGACCTTATTTAGCATACATACAAGCAAAAATGGGCACAAGGGCCCTCTGTCTGTCTCTGTTTGTTTCTATTCATCCTTTTGTTTTTCTTTCAAGGGATAACAATGTATCCAATGTTTGGGGATGCAGGATGTTGCACTTGCAGCCATGGGACCTATCCAGACCCTTCCAGACTATAACTGGTTCAGACGCCGCACTTATTTGCTCCGCTACTAGCTGCCCTGCTTTTGGTTATTTATTTATCTATCAAGATCTTTGTTAGCTTGACCTCCTACAATGCCGGTCGGGTATGTTATGTGTACCATATTGATGTCCGAAATGCTTTGGGCTGCCTCCATAGAGACACTAGCTGTGGAATTCCAGATTATCAAATAATGGATGTGGAAAACTACAGTTTATTTTTTTTCTTTCGCCAACAAAACTGTTAACCTACCATTTCGCTAAGAGCTACATAAGAGTTTGCATTTTGTATCAATCATGTCTTGCTCCTTTTTAATCTTTACACTTTGTTGTTGTTTTCATGTTTAGCAACTGCAAGTAGTTAGTCCTGTGTCGCACCATCCCGCATAGGGATGTCTGTGGATTGTGAACACCCATATAATCAAATCAGTACACCCATATAATCAGTCACTCCTTTTTCAGAGTGATTGATTAATAATATAATTGGTTGTTGGTGCATATATCTTCTGTAAAAAGGTAAGATGAGCGGTTTCACACGGACGGTTTCACGACTATATGAAATTTAATACATCGATCTTTATACTTAACCACTCCACATAAAGGTCTTGATAAGCAGATTTTGTTAAGATACAATAGGAGAAGCGATTCAAACATTTCATTTATAGGGCAAGATATTACTGTGTTTAAATTAAGCGATTGTTTTAGCGATTTATCAGTTGATTATTGTGTTACTGATAGCCGTATTTATATTTATAAGATCTTAATTATAGTTGACAAGAAAAATAATTTGAATATATAATCGATAGGGATTTGTTTAGTGTTCAATTTGAAAACTACTTATTTATATTCTTATACATGAATAGAGTTAGAGATGGTGAATTATTCATAAATAATATTTTTATCCAAATAAAATTTGTAAGTTATGTTTATTAATAAATTTTTATTAAATTTATAAGTAAATATATAAAATAAATAAATAAACTATTAAAAAAAATTAAATAAGGGTGTAATTTCAAGTTCACTGACCAATTCAAATAAAGTTAAAAAAACGTGAAAATTTAAAACAGAATTCAAAAACGTGAAAATCTCATATTTTGAATTCAAAAACAGAATTAGTAATTAACAAAAAAACAGAGAATAAAATAACGAGTAGGGAAAATAAAAATTAAAGCTACGGAAGAAATACGACGGAACCTGCTCAATCCATCACGAGCTCCAGCCGCGAGGCGGCGCTGTGGATCCCCAACGCATTCCCCCTCGACGATGGATCTGCCGCCGTGCAACATCTTCACACTCCTCCGGCCTCGTAGGGCCTCCTTCCCTCCCTCGCCCTTGCTCCAACCTCTTGGTCCTCGAGGGAACCTTCCCGCTCGGATCTGTACTGCAGGATCCTGTTCACTCGGTCTCCTCTCTCTACCTGCTTGGATCTGTTCCAATCCCTGCCTCCGCGGTTCTCAGGTCGGACGCGCTTGTTCTAGATCGAAGATTGCGTCTCCTTTCACCTCTACTTCTCCTGTCGATAGGAACAGTCGATATGGGTTCCGCATCGTCCTCGTCGCGATTGCCTGTGGGGTACTTGCGGTAAGGTGCCAAAGGGCTCTCGCGTTAGCAGCCGCAGTGGATGCCACGGTCGGGATTTTGGCATCTAATAGAGTGAGTCTTGTTGGAGTGTGGCCGAAGGTGCTGCAGATTCTTCAAGTGCTGAAGGACCAGGGCTTGATTTTGACAGCGCTTGTGAGTCTGTCCGCCTTCTTTTCGATGGCGGAGACGTCCATCACTACGTTATGGCCGTGGAAGGTACTGCACTGATATCCATTTTCAGAACTTGTGCCTCAGTGATGCTGCTAATTCCAGCTTAATGGTTCTTTTTTCAGGTTCGAGAGTTGGCTGAAAAAGAACCTGAGAATGGTGTTTTCAGAATGCTCCATAATGATGTTACTCGATTTCTCACTACGATTCTCATTGGCACAACGTATATACATGCCTTTTAAGTCATTTTTTGGGCCTTTTTTTTTTTCTATTTTATTATCACAGAGTTGCTATCAGTATTCATTTTCATTGGGTGTTGTCTTGTCTTGTGTACTCAGAGTGGTTAATATCGGTGCAACAGCACTTGTTACTGAAGCAACGACTGCAATTTTCGGTGAAGCTGGCGTTAGTGCTGCTACAGCAGTTATGACGGTATTCCCTGGTCCCATTTATAATTATTTCGCACAAATTTCTAAGACCTGTAGGTTATCGTGCATAGCTAATCATCTTGTGCGTAAAACAGTTGAACTTTTTGAAAATTGTTATTTATGTTAAGTTTTTAACAGACCTCAGTTAGTGGATTTAGTACGTCTATTATGATTTTGACTCTGACTATTACAAATCCCAAGCATCCATAATTTCATGCTAATGACTTTTGAACTTCAATTTTCTGATCATTTTTGTTATGTTTATCAAAACATGACACTCGTCCAAAATTTCATATCTCAGTTAGCAAGGGCCTTTTTTTAGTTCACTCTGCAAGGTCATGCTTTAAATAACCCACTATTCAGCTCAATTATTCCAGGTTGCTGTTTTGTTGCTCACTGAAATTACTCCAAAAAGTGTGGCTGTTCATAATGCCACAGAGGTAGCTAGGTTTGTTGTAAGGTGAGTAGTTGGTTCAGCCTTCAGGAGTGAAGTTGAATTAGGATGTGCTTGCTGTGGTATTTTATAAGATGGCTAATGAGATCTAAAGTTATGATGCATTTAGATCAGGCCGGTTGCTTGGCTTTCTGTAGTCCTGTATCCCGTTGGAAGAGTTGTCACCTTTTTGTCGATGGGAATTTTGAAGCTGCTGAGGCTAAAAGGTAGAAGGTAAAAGATATATTACATTTCTAAGTTCATAACAATTCTTTATCACCTGATAATATTTTTATCCAACAAACTCTTACCATCTACCTACTGACTGATTGAGTTTATTCTGGGCCACAACTTTTAAATTTGTGATTGCAAGGATTCATTTATATGTATAATAATGTAGGAACTTTACCTTGTAAAAGAAATTTCAATCTGTTTTTCTGAGTTCCCAGGCATATTATTAGTGTTGTGGGTTTCCTTATTCTCTGATAAAAAAAATACCAGCACTTTTTCATTTTAAGTTCTTCCAATCAGTGTTGAAGTTGCAAGCTTAATATTCAGTAAAGAGATATCAACCAGATTTTAACTTCCAGAAAACTAAGGTCTTATTTACTGTGTCATAATCAATTCTTAAACTAACTGCACAATGGTGGCTAGAACTCTCAGTAATATACTGCAGCTCATCCTCAATGATATTGGTAAGTTGCATTTTAGTTCATTCAAGACTCACTGCAGCATTTTTTATTTTTTAGCCAATGGTTCTGTGAATATAATATATATATATTCTTCATGGAATTCGGTGATATAATCAGTTTTGAGACTGGAATCCTTGTTGTGGGTTCTTGTTCTTATTGGTTGTTTGTACATGCAGTCAGCCATATGTCACAGAAGATGAACTAAAATTAATGTTACGTGGGGCTGAGCTGAGTGGGGCAATAGAGGAAGAAGAACAGGTGAAATAAGTTAAGCAGGATTGTTTATTGTTTAGATAAAGTTGATCTCTTTTTGTTTTACTCAAATCTCTTAAATAACCTTCATAGTATTTTTATTCTACGACTGGGGTTTTCTTATGTGATTCAACGAGGATATTTCCTTTGGCATGGGTAACCTATTGTTTAACATTAATGCCTCTCGATCAGTTAGCGCTTTATCATTCGACAAGGATATTCCTTCTGGCATGACTATCATTTTGTTTAACATTAATGCCTCCCAGTAAATTGGTAATTTATCATGCAGAACATGAGCATTACCAAAATTATTTATCTAACAATTTTCTTTAATAAGCCTTTAATTCTTTCATGCATTAGCTGAATTGTTTAAGAATCTTGTGAGAGTGTGCATGCGAACACATCGAGTAACTTATCCTCTTGTGTAACAAGGAAAATGATTCCATGAGTAAGATATGAGGGAAAAGGTGTTGCAAATTGCTCTAACAGCTTTGTAATTTCAAACAGTTGTATTGGTGAATTATTTTATTTATTTATTTGTAGTCCTTATGTGTTGAATGCTTGCACTTTCCCACTATTATGCTTTATTAAAAGCTAAGTAGGTAATTTATTTTTCTTCACTTATATATATATTTTTATTATATCTTATATATATGGTCATATAATGAAAAAGGTGTTTCTATTCACAATTACTTCTTCCTCTATGTGCTCTCAACAGGATATGATCGAAAATGTACTAGAGATAAAAGACACACATGTTCGAGAAGTGATGACACCTCTTGTAGATGTAGTTGCAATTGATGGTAGTGCAACACTCGTTGATTTTGAGAATTTATGGGAGACTCATCAATATTCAAGGTTACTTCAGTTTGATTCAATGTTTTAATTTTTGTGTAACATATAAATTAATTTCTCGTATAAAATGAATTTCAGAGTACCAGTCTTTGAGGAGCGTATCGATAATATTGTAGGGATTGCATATGCCATGGACATGCTTGAGTATGTCAAAAAGGTGGGTTCTATGTAATCCTTTCGATATTTATTTTAGATGCATCATCAGATTTGTGTTGATATTTTGTTAATCAATTAATTTATTTCTATTATTCAAGTTTGAGAAGCTAAAAGAAATCACAGTGAACGATATTGCACGCATGCCGGTGTATTTTGTACCAGGTACTACAAATCTATGAAACTGAATTTGGGAAATTAATTAGTAATCTAGGATGTGAGCCAAATCTCTATGTTAATCTTGACTTCTCTCATTTCCCAAAGTTGTTTTTTTGTTGTTGTGGACAGCATTTATTCTTCATTTAATTTGTGGCCTATTTTCCTTTTTGGTCTTTCTACTTTTTGTTTCAGTAGTTAATCAGTGTTTGTATAGATGGAGCTCTGATACATTATTAAAACATTGTTACACAGTTGGAGATATGATACATTGCTAGAGCATTCTTATATAGTTCATTCTTTTTTTCACACTGCAGATTCAATGTCCGTCTGGAATATGCTGAGAGAGTTTCGTATAAGGCAGGTTCATATGGCTGTAGTGCTTAATGAATATGGTGGAACAGTTGGTGTACGTTTTGTTAAAACTCTTCTAATTATTGTTCTTAAGCAATCCATAGTTATCAGATAACATAATCTTTTAGTAGTTGCCAAATAGCTGAATTCAGAAACAAAAGCAACTTGATATGTCATTCCAGATGTGTACTTTATTTTAGTTTTGACCTCTCTTTAACATTATTGCTCATTTATGTATAATCAAATTGCACAGATTGTAACCCTAGAAGATGTTGTTGAAGAGATTGTTGGTGAAATATTTGATGAAAATGATTCAAAGGTAAATTGTTATAGCTGGCATTTGCAGAGCTTTCCGTTGTTCCAGTTAACTTTTTGGTTTTTACTGTTAAAACTGTTTCTCATTGAACTTGAAAATTAAATTTGAATGTTAGGTTAATGAGAGTTTATATATGTATATATATATATATATATATATATATATATATATATATCCAACTACGAAATCATCTTCTGTTTATTTTATTGTCTGTGTTTCTTCTCGTGCATGTATAGGATTGTAATCACCTTCCTATGTATATGTGATCCAAGTTATATGTTCTCATGCCCGTCATTCTTTCATGCCACATACTAGTCCATTCTTACTGATACATTTAATTGCCTTTCACATACCTCATTGCAGGCATGCATAATATTCATAGCATGACCTACATAATTGGACTGATTTGAGTTTATATATGTATATATCCAACAACGAAATCATCTTATGTTTATTTTATTGTCTGTGTTTCTTCACGTGCATTCATAGGATTGTAATCACCTTCCTATGTATATGTGATCCAAGTTACATGTGCTCATGCCCGTCATTCTCTCATGCCACATACTAGTCCATTCTTACTGATACATTTAATTGCAGTTCACATACCTCGTTGCAGGCATGCATAATATTCATAGCATGACCTACATAAAACTGGACTGATTTGCATGTATTGCTTTTTATTTACGTTGTTTCCCACTTCATTGTAGTCATGGGTTCTAGGACGTTACTAGCATTACAATGATTGAACCTCCAGGTGGTCGGAATTGCGTTGTCATGGAGTCTTCTATTTTGTTGAAAATGATTTTGGGGATGTTATGCATCATATAGTTTGTGTTTTTGTAATACCTGGTAATCTGTGTTATTGATGTAATTTTCCTAAAGCTACTTCTTGTGTCTAACGCAGGAGGAAATCCAACGGAAAACAGGGTATATTGTGATGCGAGATGACGGGGCATTCGATGTCGATGCCAACACAAGTATTGACCAACTCTCACAAGAACTAAATATTAAAATACCAGAGGTTTGCATCTTCTATTACTGCAGAAGAAGAGTCTTTGCTTCAACAGATATCGATTTATGTGCAAATAGTTATCTTCCTCAGAGGAGGATACTGCTGAGCCCATGTACAATGAAGTACATGGGCATTGATAATATCAATCGAAAATTGCTCAAGTAAAGGGAGTTGCAAAGATATATTTGCATTGCTATATACTTAAGTTTCATTTTAATTATTTAACTTAAGTTCATAATAACTACATGTGGTGATCATATCTTATAGTATCATGTTATTTTCAGTTTTGCATCTCATGTGAATAATTTTCTTCTAGTTAAAATCTGATGATCTTTATTTTTTTATTATAAATCATAATAATCTCATACCTGAAGCGTGACTATGGGTCAACCAACCATAATCCATAATATGCAATTATCTCAATATATACGTGTGAGTCAAGTACACTAATTTATTTAATGTGCTGTAGTCATCTGATCCAATGGTTACAATGTATTCGATCCTTTTACTTCCCTATAAACTTGAGAATCTGAGAGACAAGAATTTGATGTAAATCTTTTAATAAGTTTTCCTTAGAATGCATATTATCAAACTAATATTTAATACAGAATATTTTAAAATTTTATTTAGAACTTTATTTTAGTGTGCAAGAATTAGACAGTAAATCAGCTATTTAACAGAAAATCATTGTTGAAGAAATTCTACGAGAGAGCACATTGATTCCAAAATATTGCCACAAAGATAGGACAAGTTTGTCTTGTGTGAATATGAATATTAGATTGTCTTGTTGGTGTACTTGGTTCTGCTAAAAATTTGTCTTAGGGGAGACTTCTCGTCTTTGATCTTTCAGGGTCATCAGTATGAGACAGTATCAGGCTTTGTCTGCGAATCCTTTGGATATATTCCTGAAGAAGGTGGGAAGATCATAGTGGTACTTGAGAAGGCAAATAACGAAGAGGATACTGAAGTCATTGAAATAACAACTGATGACCATGATGAGGAGAGATTTCAATCGTTTGAACTTGAGGTACTTCTTGATACTTTTTTAATTACTTCAACAAAAACATCTTTGCTTGTCCAATTTCTTTCTGTCCTACATGTTCTTTTCAAAAATATTGAAAGAGGTAAAAAATTGTTCGTAAATTTCTATTTAGAAATATTCCTAAAGTTACACCATAATGTTGCAACCTCTTTTCTTTTCTGACCATTGATATTATAGAGGAGATCACATCACATGTAACAATGCACCATCCCTTTAATTTGACAGTTTGATAAGTTACAAGTTTGCTTTTCATGTGGTGCTCTAGGATGGGGTTTTTATGTTGGTTGTGAATAAATATACATAGAACTTTGCTGGAGCTCGTCTACTACATAATAGAGCAATTATTCTATAACTTATTATGATGTAAACATCTCTCTCTGTGAAGTTTCTGCCTCTATAAAAGCTCTGCTGCATTTAGTGTTTCTGCATGCAGATACTTGAAGCTAATGAAAGAAAGGTTGGTAAAGTTCGTTTTATACCAATCAACAATGAGCATGGAGAAAACTTAGATAATAAGGGCATGACTCGTGTTGTCTCTGGAAAAGTGGATAAGCAAGCAGACAAATCCATAAATGAACTGGACAGCTCTGACGAGGAGATTGAGGTGGGATTCAAAGATGGATGCTCCCGCTCCCACGAGGCAGTTTTGCAGCAGGATGAACTCCAACTTTAAAATTCTTTGATTCAGAACAATAGTCAAAAGTTAGGTAACCACGATTAACACAGTCTATTTTGATAAATTCATCACATCTACAATGCAATGCTTCCTCTTCTTACGCAGATAAATAACAAGAGAAAAGAGGAGCTTTTCCTCAGATGGAGCGAGAAACATAGGAAAGTTATGCGATTGTTTGGACAAGCTAGTAGGATTATTATTTTACAGGCGGAGAGAAGCATCGACGACTAATCCTCTGGACGACTTAAATGTGTGTGTTTTCAGTATTAGCGATGTCTTGAGTGACTGCAATTCAGTACAGTCTGCATGAGATTCATAATCCAACTGAAGGGACGGACCATATTGCGGCCTCAAAGGATATATCAAGTCGCCATGGAAGAACCACCCAGGTCGTCGTGCAGCTTAAGCCAGCGCTTGCAGGATCTGCCTCTTCTCCCTCATCTGTTCGATCTGTTGTAGCCGCTTGAACCTCTCTTGCAGCATTGCAATGGACGAGCAGAGCAGAGGACTACAGCGTCGTTATTCTGCGTAGCCATTTAAAAAATAAAAACCAATTCAACAATGGGTTGTATTATTCTTGATCGCTTGTGCTTTTGTTATTTATTTGTAGGTCAAAGAAGCTTTCTTCCTCTCACCTATTACATGTTTCCGTAGCATTTGGTTATGTGAATTGGCATCGGAGGTGCAATGAATGACCAAGGAGTTAGGTTTGGTTGATTTTTCGAGAATCTCGATGGAGCCCATGGCGTTCCATAGATACCAGGGTTAAAGCGATCCTTGCTTCCGGAAGGAAACGTCCAGAATCAAAATTACGGTTTTGATTTATTCGAGGTATTCCTTTTGTTGTCTTCCTGTTTGAATTTTAGTAAGTGCATTCGATTGATGCTTAGCGGCGTAACTTAGCGAGGAAGGTTCAGAGTCACTTTCGATGTGAAAGATTAGGAAGTTGTAATGTCATACACTGTGCCGACTATTTGAGATCTTCAACACTCGCGTTGATATTGCTCCGCGAAATAGGAAAAGTTTAGAGACGTGTTCAGAATAAATTTCTGTTTTTGTTGCGATATGAAAGATTAGGAAAGTCGTGTTGTCGCAAAACATTGATTTGAGATATCTGACACTAGTTGATATTGCTCCACTAATTTGCATCCCTATACCTAATGGTTTCAACACCTTTTTAATGTAGAGGGAACAACTTTTTCTGTGTGTAAAGAGAAATGAATGGAGAAGAGACTAGATAATTAGGTGCTTGCTAGAAAGTGTCTTTATAAATACCACCTACTAGTTTTGCTTTGCCACCTCTGAGAAGTAATGCAAAGGTGTGGTCTTAGTTGGCCTTTTCTAGGATGACATTTGTTTGTTAGAATCGATACCTTGTAGTGGGGAAAAAGAAAGCTAGATAAGATGCAGTTTGATCCATAAAAAAAAGCCAAGGATGAGGCCTAAGTTTGTGGTTATGTCAATTAATGGATACAATAATTCCACCAAGTGTTAATTAGTGACATTGCAAAAGAATATGCAAAAATGATTGATAAGTGAAAGGAAGGTATTATATATTTTCTTGCTTCACTTTAACACTAATTTGACGCATGAAAAAAGGTGGAGGATTGTGCACTTGTTTAGATGTCGATGTTAGGTTGGTTAGAGGGTGAAATCTGCTGCAATTTAAGGCAGCTAAAGGCCATAGAGAGAGATCATAAAGAGCTTTATAAAGAAGGTTTGAAAGAGCCACCTCAGAGAATAATTCAGAAATTACCTCTATGCTCCAAAGCTATAATGTATAATTAGATCTTGACAGACAATGCCAAAATCTTGTGAGCATGCGTCTTAATCGTATCCTCGATGGATGGCCGTGGTATTGTCAATAACAATAGCAGAAATTAAATAGTGAATGGTGAAGTTAATTCATGCATTGAATAATTTAACAAGCTGATAATATATAGTCAGTCAGTCAGTCAGTGAGTCGGTGAAGATACATACATCATATTATTGACCAGTTGGTCCATCACCTTTGCGTACATTGATTTTTAAATTAGGAATTCTAAAAAGGAAAATGAAGAGCTGCATCTATAAAGATAACCCTTCTCCACCCCATTTTTTCAGAGGTTCCACAACTTGCAAGACCATGGGTGAGAAAGAGCCGAAGGTAATCCATTTCCCGTTTCCTTTCCTTTCCTTTCCTTTGTGCTACCTCTTTCAACAATTCAATTCAATTCAATTTACTATGTATGTTGTTATGCCTCAGATTGAGAAAGCGGTCTTGTGTTGTTCTTTGTTATATAATCTGCATTTCTGAATTGAATTAATGTCACAGATCGCTACAGTCATCATCAAGGTCGATCTCGAATGCTGTTGCTGTTCCAAAAAGATCAAGAGCACTCTGTGCAAGCTCCAGAGTTAGCATTTTTTTTTCTTTAGTTAATTACTGCTTTTATATGTTTAGAGTAGAGCAGATTAGAGTAGATAGTAACGGGTTTTGTTTTGTGTTTAGAGAGATTCAAGGTCAATTCCATCGTTTTCGATGATAAGAAGAGCACGGTCACCGTCTCCGGTCCTTTCAACCCGGACTGCTTCATCAAGAAGCTCTGCTGCATGGCGCACAAGGTGATTAAGGACGTCCAAATCAAAAAACCAAACCCACCTCCGCCGCCGCCACCGCCACCGCCGCCCGAGCCAGAGCCGGCTCCTCCCCCTCCCAAACCCACCCCGCCACCCCCCGCTCCCGAACCGCCGCCACCGGCTCCTGAACCACCGCCGCCCGCACCCGATCCGCCACCGCCACCCGCGCCGGAACCACCTCCGCCTGCTCCCGAGCCGCCGCCCCCTCCCGCACCGGAACCACCGCCGAAGCCGAAGCCGGAGCCGGCGCCACCGCCGGAGGTGATGCTTAAGTTTCCGATGTGGGCGTTCCCGACCCCGATATGGCCCTGCTGCTACCAGCCGTGTCCCTGCTACGAGCCGCGCCACGGTTGCTGCCGCTGCTGCTCCTGCGGCCACGTCTCCGACGGCCCACCTCCACCGGCGGCAGTTCCGCCGCCTCCTCCTCCGCAGCCGGTGTATTACGGCGGCTTCCCCTGCTACGAAGCGCAAGGCTACAAGATAGTGTGCGAGGACGAGCCTTCCTATGGCTGCTCCATCATGTAATCTAATAATTCTCTAGCGATCGACGACAATAAGAATAATAAGGACATGCTTTCATTTACAAATGCGTCAACTTTGTGTGCTCCGTCGCCGGCGGCGGATGCTCCGCCGAAGGTGCCGATGCGCCACCAGCCTCGAGTGGGTGGCGATATGGCGGTGCACGAGTGGGATGGGTCACCTACCGATGGGTGACGACAAACGTGAATGATGCATGGGGTCCAACTAAGTGGCTGTGCTGTGGGCCGTGGCATGTGGTCTAGTCACCGGTATGGCAAGGAACCAAGGAAATTAAAGGAAGATTCCTCCATTCTTACACTGAACGGCTATTAGACTTTTTGCACCTTGATAATTAATTAATTAATTAATTATTTATTTATTTAGATTTAGTAGTACAAGGTCAACTTTTCTACATCTCTTCCTAAGTAGAATCGATAGAGTTCATTGAGATAATAATAGTTTACAGTGTTCGATAATTAGCTAGCTTCGGACGCAAATTAAAGGGATTGCTTTGAGATCTCAAATTGACAAACCGAAAGTAGATATATAGATTCTCGATCGGCTAAAGTTTATCCTTTACTTTTGGCTTTATATATGTCAAGCGAATATTTTTAAACCTAGATTTCTTTTTTTTTTTTTTAAATATTATATCAAATATTATTATTTTTATTTTATTTTTCACTCTAATAAATATATTATAAATAACTAGAGAAAGACAAATAAGTTTAATACGTCAATAAATTGAATGAGCTAAGTTTTAAATGAGCCCAATGACCCAAGTCATCTAGGAAAACTAATTGAGAAAAGTGAAGTGACCTTTGAATATGCTTGACGAATGGAGCAATAAAAAAGCCCAATGACAAGTTTCATTGCCTCAATCTAACATAAAAAAGTAGAAGAAATATGGATGAATTGTGGAGGAAATACTCATTTGTCTCATCAGAATAATTCAAATATAGAATCGACATAAATTGGACCACTATGCCAATGACTAAAAAACAACTATAGAGACATAGAATGAGATTTTATCGGGTCCAGCATCTATCTATATTGTTCGCTGAGATTATGATCATAATCGTTAAATTAGTGCACCAATTAATTAATTTTTTTAAACAAAAAGAAATAATTTTGAAATTAATACAAATAGTTGTGATTCAGCGTTCACGAATCTTCATGCTCGTACCACTTGCCGCGTCTCAACTAATCGACCCCACCAAATCCAAAACATGTACTCGACCAGACTCACCTCGATGCCCACCATCCGTCGAACCGGACTACTTGCGCATTCCAGGCGGGACCCGCAGCAGGGAGTTTCGATTTATAAAACGCGCTGAAAGGTGGCTCCCACCTCGTGCGGCGCGTGTAGAATCGCCACGTCGGCTGAGGCAACGAGAAGCCGCCCGGCGTTGGTGGTGGCCGCGGCTGAGCTGGCTTTATTTGCCTCCTCCAAAAAAAAGTTGGAAAAAAAAAGAAACATCGTCATTTCTCCACCACCTTTTTTTTTTTTGGTTTTTTTTGTCATCTCTATTCCCGGCGACGCGCTCGCTGCTCCGGCGAATCGCCTTCGATCTCCCCGTCGCGTCGCGCGCTGGACGCGCAGGTCCCGCCTCCCGGTCCCCCTATTCGGCGCTGGCACATTAATAGCTTCAGGGATTTGGATCGGAAGGTAGGAACCACGGCCGCCGGTGGCGGCGCCGGCGGATGGCGCTTTTTAGGAGGCTCTTCTACCGGAAGCCGCCCGATCGACTTCTGGAGATCACCGATAGGGTCTACGGTAAACCTTCTTCTTCTTCTTCTTCTTCTTCTTCTTCGTCTTTTTCTTCTTCTTCTTCTTCGTCTGTTACTTACGATCGATTTGGGGGTGAGTTTCAGTGTTCGATTGTTGTTTTTCTTCGGAAACGATGGAAGAAGACGATTACCACAAGTATATAGACGAGATCGTTTTCCAACTCCGAGAGCATTTCCCCGACGCTTCCTTCCTGGTCATCAATTTCGAGGGCGAGGTGGAGAGCAACATCTCCCACATCTTGTCCCACTACGACATCACCACCCGGAGCTACCCTCGCCATTACGAAGGCTGCCCGGTTCTTCCCCTGGAGATCATCCACCACTTCCTGCGGTTGTGCGAGAGCTGGCTGACCTTCGAACGGCAGCAAAATGTGCTGATGATGCATTGCGAGCGAGGCGGATGGCCGATTCTCGCCTTCATGCTCGCCAGCCTCCTGCTTTACCGGCGGCAGTACAGTGGCGAACAGAGGACGCTGGAGATGGTGTACAAGCAGGCGCCCAAGGAATTGCTTCAGCTGTTGTCTCCGTTGAACCCTCAGCCTTCCCATATCAGATATCTGCAATATATTTCCAAGATTGGTAGCGATTCATGGCCTCCTCAGGATACTCCCTTCACCTTGGATTGCTTGATTCTGAGAGTCGTGCCCAATTTTGATGGACGAGGAGGTTGCAGGCCCATCGTCCGTGTCTATGGTCAGGATCCTCTCTTCCCTGCCGACAGAAGTTCCAAGCTTCTTTTCTCCACGGCCAAGACCAGGAAGCACGTTCGCCATTATAGACAGGTCAAATGCTTGGAGAAATAATGCCATTGTTCTCAACTCCATATCATTACCTTTTTAATTTAATCGCAGGCTGAAAATGCACCAATAAAGTTAAATGTCCGCTGTTGTGTTCAAGGGGATCTGGTCCTCGAATGCATCAACGTGGATGAGTATCTGGAAGAAGAGGTGATAATGTTCAGGGTGATGTTCAACACGACCTTCGTTCAGTCTTATATTTTGATGCTAACTCTTGAGGATATTGACACTGCTTGGGATGCTAAGGACCGCTTTCCAAAGGACTTCAATGCAGAGGTACGATCAATCACCTTTGTTTTATGACTAGTGTGATAGGCATTCTTTTGCCTTTGCTTAGTATTTTGGGGTTGAAAGCAATTCATCCCTGAATCAGGTACTCTTTTCAGAGTTTGAAGCTGGCTCCGATAGTTCCACCGAAATGGGAGTTATAGTTGGGGATGATATGGAAGTTGGCTCGACAGAAGAGTTCTTTGAGGCAGAAGAGATCTTTAGTAGTCCTGAATGGCACGATGGGCAAAGGGATCTTGATATGCAGTCAGCTATTTTTTCAAACACATTAGAGGTTTTTGGTCCTCTAACTCAAGGGTCAGGTCCTGACAGAAACCAGTTGGAATCTTTTACTCCTGAACAATTTAGTCTTTTGGACGATGGGATTCTGCCTGTAGAAGGATCTTTAGAAGGAAACATGGATAGAGGCTATGCCAAACAAGGGAAAATTCTCATTGAAATGCCATCCAGTACTAGTGTTATGGATAAGTTGATCCACAAAACAAGCTCCAAAAATTTCTCATTTGAAGAGAAGAGGAGATCAGAAAAGTCAAGAAAGAATTCAGAAAGTTTTGAATTAAGAAAGAGTTGTGGGGATGTGAATGAAAAAGAGAAAATGGAACTACTTCTTGGCCATAGCAAGCAATCGTTGTCTTCTTCTTTATTTGATGACGAGATTAGCAAGCAGGAAAGTATTGGGAATGCCATTGAATTTCTAAAATCAAAGCCACAATTGTTCCATACGAGCCAAAGCAGTGATCCAAATTTGGTACATGAGTCATCACAATCTCACATGCTGTCCAAAACTCGTGGATTCCTTGACAAGCAAGATGCCGAAGCTATACATGCAGTTACAGCTTCTACAGGCGCCCCTGTAACTTGTGGATCTCTGCTAGTGCCATCATCATCATCGCTTAAAACGAAGCAAGTTTCAGAGGCAATGCATACATATGGACGACCTGTTATTTCAGATGCTCTGCCTCGCTCATCCCCACCACCTCCTCCACTGCCACCACGACCACCACCTCCACCTCCATCTCTATCACCATTCTTATCTCGTGCCAAATCTCATATATCTTCAACAAGTGAGAAGATAGTTCCTTCCCCAACACCGCAGTTTACAAACTCTCGAACATCATCATCTGTATTCTCTACATCTCCACAAATTACTGAAACATTGGAAGCTTCTCCTCCCCCAGGTCCGGATCCTCAGATGCTATGTAATTCTATTGCTCTGATTGCAGCTTTATCTTCACAATTGTCTGATCAACTTCGGTCTATGAAAATGGATCCTCTATTGCAATCTTCAGCTTTAAATTCATTACCTTTGAATTTAAATCTACCTTCAGTAGGCCCATCCTTCTCATCCCAACCACATCCTTTTCAATCGCTTATGCCTTCACATGTCCGACCCTCTTCTATTCATTCTGCTGCAGCTCCTCCCATTTCTAATGCATTTTTGTCAGCACCATCTCATCCTTCTGATTCTAAATTTACTAAACCTTCTTATACATCATCAGTAGGTGGAAGAGGGTTAAGTAACATTCCCAAGGCCTCTCCATCTCCTCTGGGAGAGAGTGTTTATCATTCTCTACCTTCAAATTTACCTGTAGAGAAGGATATATATGATAAAGAATATATTGGACTTGTCAATTCCTCATCACATCCAGGAGACCAATCTCTAATTTCTCCTCCAACAAATATAGGAGTTAAAATTTCACCTCCCCCTCCCCCTCCCCTCCCCCTCCACCTCCATCTCCATTTATAAAATATACTAACAAGCATATTGTAGACACATTACCATCCTCTTGTGTTGAAATTGACAATGCATCATCACATTTACCTTCGACGCCACAGATAGTGCAGCAACCATCCTCTTCCCCAAGAACACATAAAGTGTGTTTAACATCACCTCCATTAGGTTCTCCACCACCTCCAGTTCCACCATCACCTTCTGAAAGTGTTGAGAGAACATCTCTACCAATTTTACATAGCAAGATAGATGAAGCTTCACATTCAGTGCAATATATTGGAGTAGTTGAAAAAGACCTAAGTCCACCTCCTCCTATAAGTAATTTGAAAGAATCTCAACTATCACCACCACCACCACCTCCTCCTCCTCCTCCTCCTCCTCCTCCTCCTCCTGGATTTTGTGGGTTACCTTCATCTTTGCCTCCTCCAGTAGTCCAAAGTTGTAAAACCCCACCTCCATCAACTCTCCTTGGAAATTATGAGGAACCTTCATCCTCTTCACCATCCTCCCCTAAAAATGCCACACAACCTCCACTATCATTTCCACCACCTCCACCTCCACCTCCACCTCCACCTCTTCCCGTTTCCCATCAAGGATGTGTAGAACTAGCTGAACCTCTTTTATATGGAGGAAATGATAAGGTTTTATCTTCAAAACAATCAGAAGAATTTGGAAAAGCTTCTAGTCCACCACCTCCTCCTACAAATCATGTACAAGTTTCAACATCATCATCCTCACTAATATTGCCATTACCTCCAGTTACAAGTTGTGTAACTCCACTTCCACCACCACCTCCTCCTCCTCCTCCTCCTCCTCCTCCTCCTCCTCCTCCTCCTACTACTACTACTATGATTTGTATGCAAAGTTTGCCACCACAATTGCCATCACTTCCTCTTATAAGTTGTGTTCAAGATTCACTGCTAGTGCCTACACCGCCACTATTGCCATCTCCTTCTACAAATTGTGTGCAAGGTCCACCACCACTGCTTCCTCCAACAAGTTGTGAGCAAGGTCCCCAATCAACATCTGTCCCTCCACCTTCTCCAAATTTTGCACAAGATTTGCCGTCACAAACCCTACCACCGACGCCACCACTTCCACCTATAAGTTGTGTGCAAAGTTTACTAGTACCTTTGCCACCTCCATCACCACCTCCACCACCAATGCCGCCGCCACCTCCTGCAAGTCATGTGCAATATTTACCACCACTGCCACCACCACCATATAGTACTTGTGAACAAGCTCAACCGCCATTTCTATTTTCAAATACACCACCAGCACCTCCACCTCCACCTCCACCTCCACCTCCACCTCTTATGTATGGAACTTGTGCTCAATCTTATCCTCCCCCTCCACCTCCCTTATCAAGAGGTTGTGTTCAACCTCCCCCTCCACCTCCACCTCCACCAAGAAGCTACGAAGGATCTTCTCTACTCAATGATAGTTCTGGGGAAACTCCAGCTCTGGCTTCATCTCTTGGAGGATTAGAGCAAGTCTCACTTCCCCCATCAACCACAAGTGATCTTGGGCATATTGCACCTTTGCTGCCACCTCTTGAAAGTTCTCAACAAGCCCCACCTCCACCATCACCACCATTACCACGCCCTCCTAAAGATTTTGGATGCCCTCCTACACCACCACCTCCCCCTGGATGTTTTGGGCAAGTTGCACCTCCACCACCACCACCACCACCACCACCACCACCACCACCACCCTCAATAGATTTTGAGGGCTCTCATGCTCCACCACTACCATTTGGAGGTTCAGGAGGTCCTCCTATACCGCCACCGCCCCCTGAAAATTTTGGAGGGGCTCTTGCTTTACCACCACTCCCTGGCGGGTTTGGAGGAGCTCCCCCTCCACCTCCACCCATTGGAGGTTTTGGAGGAGTTCCTCCACCACCACCACCACCACCTGGTGGTTTTGGAGGAGCCCCACCTCCTCCTCCACCCATTGAATGTTTCGGAGGAGCTCCTCCTCCACCACCACCACCTGGTGGTTTTGGAGGAGTCCCACCTCCTCCTCCACCCATTGGATGTTTCGGAGGAGCTCCTCCTCCACCACCACCACCGGGTGGTTTTGGAGGAGTCCCACCTCCTCCACCCATTGGAGGTTTCGGAGGAGCTCCTCCTCCACCACCACCACCTGGTGGTTTTGGAGGAGTCCCACCTCCTCCTCCACCCATTGGAGGTTTTGGAGGAGCTCCTACTCCACCACCACCACCCGGTGGTTTTGGACGACCTCCACCTCCTCCTCTACCAGGTGGGGCTCCACCTCCACCGCCTATCCCTGGAGGTGGCCCTCCACCTCCACCAGGAGGCCCTGGTGCTCCACCACCTCCTCCAGGTTCTGGAATGAGAGGTTCGGCACCAAATCCCTTGGCAGGAGGAAGGGGGCGCCCTATGGGACCAGGTGCAGTAGCTCGAAAGTCACCATTTAAGCCATTACATTGGGTGAAAGTAACTAAAGCAATGCAAGGTAGCTTATGGGCCGAACTACAAAAGCACGCTGATGCTCAAAGGTATACATTATTATTTTTATATAAAATACTATAATCTCTGATTTTTTAGAATGAATGACTTTTAAATGCAGCACTTCTGAGTTTGATGTATCAGAACTTGAAACTCTTTTCTCCGCTGTTGTTCCAAAGCCAAATGGAAAATCTGAAGGAAAAAACAAAGCCGCTGCCAAGAGCGACAAAGTTCACTTGGTAATTTAATTATGTTTCAGTTGGCACATTATTTCTATTATAAGAAATGATTGCTTATAAATTGGAAATTTTCTTACTACTTTCTATATCATTATTAAAAATTTGTAGGTTGACCTAAGGCGAGCGAATAATACTGAAATTATGCTGACCAAAATCAAGATGCCATTGCCTGAGATGATGGTAGGTTCATCCGTTGTTGACAAATTTTGTAATTATCATATTAGTATTATTTGTTAGGCAAATGTGGGGATGGAACAATTGTTCTTATATTATTTTCCATCTAGGGTTAATAGATGTGGAGTGGACCTTTTAGTTAACTAATCCTTTTCAAATTCATCAGAAAAAATTAAACTTATTTTTTCCTATTTGTTTCCAATTTTTAGAATGCTGTTCTAGAATTGAATGAATCACTTCTTGATGGCGATCAAGTAGAAAACTTAATAAAGTTTTGTCCCACAAAGGAAGAAATGGAGCTTCTTAAGGCATGTATATATCTTTGTGCTCTTCTATCTATTCTTGTACATTGTTGTGGCAGAATATTTTTTTTGTTGATAATTTGAATGTAGGCTTCTTTGAGAGAAGATAAAATTGTTATTGGAATTCTTTGGTTGTTAGGGTTACACCGGCAATATTGAAAATCTTGGAAAATGCGAACAGGTATATATATACCCATCTTTCATTCATAACTTTTTAATTCATAAATTTCATGATGTTTGCTAACTGATTGAAGATAGTTTGAATTGCCTGCGTTTCTATTATCAGCTACAGCTAAATTGTTTGATGACAATATTCTAAAGAAATGATTTGTGTACTTTTCGTGACTGCTAATAGGAAACTATAATAAACCAAAACTATTACCCTAGAAGCTGTCAAGAGAGCTTTAAATTTGGAGGAAATAGTTTCCCATCTTAGAAGAACAATATGTATATCTGTGTAAATTTGCTTAAGTTCCCTTATCTGAAACTCTAGGTTTTTAATGGAAGCAGACACTATCTATGCATATCTAGGTAACCCATCCCACATAAAAAGATCACACATCTATGAGGTGCTTTCCTCTATGCATTATAGCTTCATTCAAAAATTCCACTGTTCATGAATACTTATCTAATCTCTATCCAACAATATAACTTTAGATTCTATATATTTTGAATTAGAAAATAATTAATGCTCAATTGTACTGCAGTTCTTTTTAGAGTTGATGAAAGTGCCACGAGTTGAATCCAAGTTGAGAGTATTCGCATTCAAGATTCAGTTCAATGCACAGGTCCACATATAATTTCTTTATTTCTGTAATCTCTTTGCATATCTAAAAATTTCTTAATATTATTTTGAAAATTTTCCCTATCAATTTTCTTTTCAGATGGCAGATATAAAGAAGAGTTTGCACATTGTTGATTCCGCTTGTGACGAGGTAAATCCTTTGAAAATGTTTGCATTTTCAAGTGCACCTGATGGATAACTCCCTTTTTTTTTATGGCTTTTCAGGTTCGCAACTCAGATAAGCTCAAGGAAATCATGAAAAAGATTTTATATCTTGGAAACACACTGAACCAGGGAACTGCAAGAGGTATAATTTCTTGTTTGTTTTGAGGACTTTAATGTTAATTTTTTCTCATGGCTTGTTGTTATCAATGTTGTATAGGATCTGCTGTTGGTTTCCGATTGGATAGCCTTCTAAAGCTTACGGATACCCGTGCGACTAATAATAAGATGACCTTGATGCATTACCTATGTAAGGTGTGGTCTTTTTGTTAAAAAGGATGAGGATTCAATATGCTCTCCGAGATTGTTACTACTTGATTTCAGATTGGAACTTTAAAGCTACATTTCATGCATTATTAATGAGTTTCAGGTCCTTGCTGAGAAGTCCACACAACTTCTGGATTTCTACGAAGCTTTTATCAGCTTGGAAGCTGCATCAAAGGTTTGTAAATTTCGATACAAGTTTATTACTCTCTCAAAGCTCTTGGTTCTCATGATACTAACGGGCTATATTGTGTTTGCAGATACCATTGAAATCGGTGGCGGAAGAACAGCAGCAGATCGTTAAGGGGTTAGAAAAGGTTGAACAGGAACTAAAAGCTTCAGAAAGCGATGGCCCAGTATCAGAAACTTTTTGCAAGGTACTACTCAAGCTGCAGTTGATTCACACTTGAGTTGCTGGTATCACTGAAGAAATTTGTGTCTAGACTTTGAAGGAGTTCACTTCGGTTGCTGCAGCACAAGTCGCATCCTTGACAGCACTAAATATTGCAGTTGTATGCCTCTGAAACGTGGACTATATGTTCATTGTAATATCCTATTACTTCAAATTTCTGATATGAACTATAAGATTTATCAATGCCTTTGAAATTCTGACAGGCTAAAAATGCTGATTCACTTGCACTATATTTCGGCGAAGACCCCACGCGCTGCCCGTTTGAACAAGGTACTTTTTTATTTTATACCAGATTCTCTATGGCTATTTTGATAAACCAAGGAGGATTTGTGAGAATTCCATCGATACATTGAACATGTAGTCGTCTCTACTCTTCTGAATTTTATACGATTGTTTCGGCGGGCGCACGAGGAGAACTGCAAGCAGGCTGAGCTCGAGAAGAAAAAAGCTGAGGACAAGGCAAAAGAGGCAAAAGAGGCAAAGTGAAACACAGCAAAGAGGCTCTGAAGCTGACATATCCACATCCAGGCATTGCTTTTTCTGCCCTGCCTATTGTTGATTCCCAGATGTATATACACAATTTGGCCAGCGAGCAATCTGAGATCTTTGCACGGCAGATGACCAAGAAAATTGCAGATTGGACTCCACCTCCTGCACAACAGTCTTAACCTTAGTGGTAAACTGCTTAATTTCGGTTCGGTTCATCTTGTTTAAGAGGGGCAGTATTTTTGAAATCCCCCTTGGGTTCATACTTTTTTCTGGGAATTTTACACATACAGTTTTGGGTAGGGAGATAGGGTTGGTAGCCTCTGCTCGGTTCGCTCAATCGGTTGAATTGACTAATCCAGTCCGATCTTGAAACCACTGAAGGCGACTAAACTTGTTGGCTAAAACAGCCTCCAGGCCTGACTGAAATCCCTCACTCATTGTGAAGAGCTAACCTGAAACCTCACATGATTCACTATGTACAGTTTAGCTTTATTCCGTTGTAATTTTTATTTTATATTTTTCTAATCAAGTAGTAGGTAGTGGATATGAGTGTAGATAAAGAAGTGTTAATTATATAATGAGGGTGTAACAGGCCTGAGATTCAGAAATTTGTATCCTCTTGCTCTTCTACTCTTTTTAGGATTCTTGTGAAAAAATTTTGTAATTAAAGTCCTATTTACAGAGGCAGACAGGTTTTGTTGTTGTTCGTGTTTTCCTCATTCTTCACCAACACTCATCACATCACAGATTGTTCATTCCACAACACATATGAGAAGATGATAGTTTGTTAGTTTTCAGTATTGTGATTAAGACATACAAATGAAATAGTGGTTTACTAATTTCATTAACAAGTAGACAGCAGTTTTAGGAAGATTTTTGTAAGTTAGGTTAGTCTGAAGTTGGCACTTCTCTGCTCTGATAGTTCGAAATGAACTTTTGTCTGAGAGTCCAAGTTAGTGTGGCTTGTTTAAATGGCTGTAAGTTATGCTTTCATCCAACCTCATGAATGCAATGCAATGCAGATGTGTCCATGAATTCACTAAAACAATGTTTGTTCACTCATTAACGATAAATAAAATGTTTTTAATATTCCCATTCGCGCAGAACAACATTCATCACACGACTAGACTACAAGGCCAGCAGCTCTCAGGAGAGAGATAATCTCATTGTTCAATGCGTCGAGGGTGTCTATAAAACGCAGCCAAGTAATCGATAGCCTCAGGATTCCCACTGCAAACCTTCCACAAGGATTCGACCTCTCCGCTTGAAACTGTTCCCCATTTTCGGCAGTCATCGAGGAACTCAAGTAGCTTCGAGTAGAATGAATCATAGTTCATCAACAAGAAAGGCACTTGAAATTTGGAGCCAATTCTTTCGAGTTGAATCAAGGCAAGTATCTCAAACAATTCGTCTAAGGTTCCAATTCCGCCCGGGAAGGCAACAATAGCAGTCATGTCGGAGAGGTTGTTCCTCACTGCAGCTTCCACCAATCCATGTTTTCTTGCTGAGAAAAACCTGTTCTTGTAGGTTAGGTGAATGAGAAGTTCCTTTCCTTTCCCTAGTATAAATTTTCTCTTTAAGATATATATGACCTGACCCGACTACCTGCACGTAAAATACGACTCGGGAGGGAGGTACGGATGGCTTTTTGACGACGTCCAATCTCCTGATTCCCTTGCTATCTTGAATCCTCCAACCGGCTTGTTTACTCGAAGAGCACCCTTGATGGCTGCATCCATCAGACCTGGGCCAGCTCCTGACCATGTGGTGCAGTCTAGAAGTAGAGCTATCTGTTAAAAGTCAGGTATGAACCAAACCAAAATATTACAAGCATAATACAAAAAATGTTTCAATGTCTAATTCTTCCTAAATTACAAGTGCAGTGTCCTTCACAACAAATCCCATAGAAACAAACAAAACAAAATGCTCTTCTAATACTTAGTCCCAATGAAAAACAAAATAACTGAACTTGCCTCGCTAGCCAATTTTGCTGCTTGCTCATAATGTGGGTGACCTTCTTTCAATCGTGATGAACCAAGATACACTACGCCCCTCCCGAGCTTGTTTACAAGTTCATAGCAACTATTCATTTCCTTCTTCACCTACATCCATTACCCAAAAAAGGACTCCTAAATCAGTTTCTATAGATAATCGTTAAGCATCTCTTATATTTAATCCCAACCAACATTATCTCAGGCAGCCTTGGGAATCACCATCAAAATGGAATAACATAGCCAACTTATCTTCAGAGAGTTAATAGACAAAGAACCAGTTGCCTTTAAGCACATAAAGACATCAGAAATGATACAAGGAAGAGCTTCGTATTCTTATTTTTACAATACATTCTGAAACTGGTACATCAATGAGACAATGAAGGTAAGCACATAACACACTGAAGCAGCAATGCAATATCTCATTCTCTATAAAAAAGAGGCAGTATCAACACAAACTTAGGGATCAAAGAGCATTAACATGAACTACTACTACGCGTTCAATTACCAACTAGGACTGACAATTAGCACCATGTTGCATTGTAATATCATTAGTGGATTGTACCATTAGTGCTAGCACATAAATATCATTGTATTTTAGCAATCCTACTAGCAACTCATTTGAAGCAGGAAGGAACTAAACCATAAACCAAAACTCATGAAAAATCTCGCTAGTTCTTATTTCCTTTAGGATCCCACTTGCTTTAAGAAGAGACTATAGGTTCATATTCCTATATAACGATGCCAATACTTTGATTTTAGAAACAATTTTTCTTTTCTCTTGGATGACAATATACGACTATGAACAAAATCCTAAACTTGTTTATCGAAAATCAACCTTCATTTTGTAGACAATGAGTTGTACGCTGCATCAATCTTCTTTTGTATGCTAAGTCTTTTTTCTTCTCCCACTCACTCACATATTTGACCTAATTGATTCAGAGTATGTAACTGTGTGTGTTATCATTCGCATGATCTATGACTGAAACTCTAACCTTGAAAACATCAGTTAATCAGTAAGCATGAACAGAGACTACAACGAAGAAATTCTTGCTCAATCTATCGTTCGTTAGCATTTTAACAAACAAGTTGATCGCAAAACATCAGAAGAATAGTAGAATACCTCGCCGGGGCTACTTCTCTCCGACAGCAAGAAGTGATCGGACTGCAGCGAAAGGGCGACGACCTTGCCGCGTCGCCAGGGCATCGTCAACCTGCAAGGCCTGCAGCAGGAGCCCTGCGTCAGCCCTAAGATCGAGTGTTCAGGTCGGGGGAATCCTCCAGCGCGAGGTAGCGACGCCGACGAGAACACCATGGCGCCTTGAGACTCGATCAAAAGGCGATCTTTCCCCCTTTTTGAGCAGAATTTCGCCTTCGTCGAGCGAGTGGTAAAGCAACAAATGGCGCAGAAGGAAACAAAAAAAGCAATGGAATTAGATGCTCTTGTTCTTTCCCTCTCTCGAGATCCTCGCCTCTTGCCAAACTTTCCTTTTCTGGTTAGGTCAATGTATTCTTAAGCTGGTCGCCTGGCCATTTGCATGCACAGCACCTATTTTGCATGATAGATCTCCTCCAATGATCGAATCTCCCTCGACGACTGTAAATGAAGGTGGAGCAGCCATTCTCAGTCACAACTCGTTCGTTCCCTGAAACATCAACAAATTACGATAAACTAGAAACAAGCATCGCTCCATTTCATTCAACACACTTCACATGAGGAAGAAAAACAACTCCCAGTACACAAACAAGAGAAGACAGCAACCAAATAAAGCTGCCTCTGTGCTCTCTCTGCTGCACTCTCTTTAATTACAAGTTAGTAAACACACCAGCCGATTCAGGAATTAGATAAGCATGGCTACATGCTCTCCCGAATCATCATCGTTGGAAAAGAAAAATGGTAACTTTAGTCTTATTTCGTGGGTGTGCAGATAACTAACTATACAGTACAGACCCTCTACAAGAACTAAAAACATGGAGGATCCATAGGCAAGTGGAGCACAACACATGCTGCAGTGAGGTTAAAATTATCAGGAACTAAGCTTTATTGTAACAATCAGAATTAATCGGATCGGACGACATGTAAAGGTCAGTTGTCGGCGCCGTCTGGTTGCGGTTTTGATGCAGCATCTCCAGAAAACAACTCCGTGCTGTATGATTGTTTCAGTTCTCCCTGTTCCAGAGAATAGTTTCAAGCGTAAGGCAGTTGATAATAGCATACAACCTAAGACACAAATGCCAGTGCATCGACAAAAAAACAAAACTGAATTTGAAGAGATTTGTGTAGAGCACCGGCACGATGTGATCATCAAGTCATGTGCATCGAAAAGGCTAGGACGGGTAATTGCATGTATCAATCTGTCTCAACAGCTAATAATAGCCTTGTTAGGAGATATAAGAAAGGAACTAACCATGATAGCTTTATTTTCAGCTTCCAGTTCCCTGCAAGATTTCTTGAGACGTTCAAGTTCCACTCTGAGTGCATTATTCTCACTGTTTAAATCAACAACTTTCTTTCCCAACTCCTCGCATTCTTGCTGGTAAAAAGGATAATCAAATGAACTACTAATGACGATTTTCTGCTGCTATCAACATTATGTAGAGCTAAAAATTAAAATAAAAAATAGTCCAATGAGCATTATCTCATTAACTAAAAAAACAGTTGCATTGTAATCAGTGCATGCAACCCAAACTGCAAAGCTAGTTCAGATGTCAACTCTAAATTGTGAAAACACTTAACTATAGACACAAAGACCTCAACAGTGAAAAGAAATTCTGAACTATCACTCACCATTGAAACAAACAATACTTAAAAGCTAATTCAAAATTTTAGCTTATGTATCACAGGATAATATGCATACAATGAGAAAAGCAAAACAGCAAACCACAACTTCCATAACATTGAACTTTCAAGTTAAAGGCAAACTTGGTAATAGAGAAAGACTCCAGTGTGAGAAACATATGCATCTTAAATGCAAAGCACAACTATGACCAAATGAGGAGATAAATTTAGCTATGCTCTTGTATCCACCCAAACAAACGATAGTAGGTAAGTAACAAGATGTTGGCAGTTAAACTAAAGTTAGATGTATTGATATCCAAGTGTAATTAAATACAAAGAGTCAACATAAAACGTTATTGTGTTTTTTCTTTTTCAGAGATTAGAATGCTAATAGATGAGTAAAGTTACAAGGAATGATAAAGGAAAAAATATATTACAATCAATTAGGTATAGCCCCAATAAGTAAATTAAGTGAAAAAAAAAATTAAGGCAATACTCAAAAATGATGAATAAAATACAAACTTAGACAAATTGAATCAATTAATAATTAAAATTATGAGGGGGTACACAGACTAAAGAAACTTCATTTTGCGTAACTCTTAAATGACTTTAAAAAATACGAAGAGTTCGATAATAGTAGGATCGTATCCATGTAACCAAACCAAATTATTAGGACTCATGGTTGGATTGATGTTGGTGGGTGTAAAGTCAACATAAGCCTATACATCAGAACTGAAAAAGAATGGTTGGCTTAATATTGCTTGTGATTCTGAAGTCCACGTAAGCCTATACATGAGAACTGAAAGAATAACACTTTCATACAGTAAGTAAGCCATGAGAAGTATACAAGAGTATTAAGAATAAACCAAAGAGTACCTAACATGATGATAATGCAAAATAGCATCACTTTTGCTTGATTAGAGCAACATAATTTAGACAAGAAAGAGTTAATAATATTAATAAGAATTTCTCAGATATCTAACATAAACTACAATATGTATTTGAATACTTAAATTACTGCAAGTGGAAACATGGAAGGGCCTTGAAAAGAAAATCAGACTCATAATATACTTCTTCACATTCACAATATGCTGTGGAGGAAAACTAGGAAAATGTTCAATGGGTTTAACATGCGAAAGCTCAAGAATGTGAAATACAAATCCTAGACTTGCAGACATGACTAAATTCAAAAGCTTTGGTTTGGGAATATGGCCAGCTGCTCAGGAATATGGACAGAATGGCAATGCCAATGAAATCTAATGCTTTAGTTTTCATTTCTTTAGCATACAGAGCTTTATGAAAATGCTTTGATGTAACACTTCAACAATTCAATTTACATATAGATCATAAACCAAGGGAGAGATCTAAGACCTCAACCAACCTAGAGTATTTCGAAATGCAGAAACTTGTGGGAAATGAAGAATTACTTGACATTCACCTATATGATTTGTAGGATTCCTAATGATAAAAGGAAATTAAAATAATGTTTTGTGCAATTTTCATGACATAGATATTACTGATGAGTGAAGCCTACCTGCCTCCTTAACCTGGATCTCCTTGCTGATTCCCTGTTAGATTGTTTTCTTCTCTCCCTCTTCAGTTCACGTTCATCCTGGCCAGATACTACTTATCAGTAAAGAATGACTTCAGGAAACAAAACAAAATAATCAATATCCTTTAAATAGGTGTTATGAAAGCCATAAGATAGATCATATATGAAACAAAACATTGGATGCAAGACTATCCATCATTCCATGATTGTGTGGATCAAACAAACTAATAAATGGGATCAATTTTTGTCTATGCATGGCATGCCCATTCCGACCATTATTGTTCAACACACTAAACCCATTACCCACCTTCAAAGAAGATCCAGCACGAGAGTTGCTCCAAAAATCCATGCCAATATTCAAATTAGATTGAGGACTAGGCAATGCAGCCCTTCCTGGGGCAGATACTGGAAGCTTCTTGGCAGTCCGTACCCTTCCACTGTATGAAGATTTAGCTTTAGCATCATTACTGTTGGAAGGGTGAGATTCACCTGGACATAACCTATGCGGTAAGCATCATCAAAATTGCAAATTGATGAAGACAATAATCACATCTGCTCCAGAATTTACCTTCTGAAACCAAATTGCCATAACTTCTCTTTCTAGCTGTGCCGTGCTCCTGAAGAGTCAAGGAAGCTTACTGTTAAGTTGAATTGACCATAATTATGGTATTCAAATACATAAGAATAATGATAGCTCAAGAAACAAAAATGAGAGAATAAAATACCAGCCCTTGTTATCAGAATGTAGCAACACTTAAAGATGGATGGGTCTTTAAAACTTAAAAGAGATATGTAATTTTGAAAAGGATTTACATATTGCCTAGAATCATCAACAATAAGGTTAGAGATTAAAATTCAAGAAAAGAAGCCAGCTCAACAGGAAAGTTATTTTGCTTACCTTAATTGGATCATCATCTTCAGTATCTGATGAACCCTCTGTCGCACTATCATCACTGTCAATTAGACGAAATACTTTGGGCAATTTTCAACACAAGTAACGATTATCATGAATTTAGCTAACAAATCAGACCTCTGTGAAACATCCTCCTTATCGCTGAAGGAGCCTTTGGCAGCATTCACTGATTTCCCTGGCGAACCTTCTCTTTTTGGAGCCTCCTTGCTTATTAAGTGTTTATCCTTTGCCTCGGGAGGCCTCTCTTCCGTTTCTGGTATTGGATAAGCCATTCCCTGGGTAATCGCAGTCGCTTAGATTAATTATTCTCGATCAAAAGCCGAATTTTAATTTAACCACAAAAGCAAGGGAGACAAAAAAGAAAGTAGAGGAGCGCGGATGAATCCCAAATTATATTACCGCATTCAGTAAGGGCTGAGCATAGAACCCTCCAGGAGGGTAGAAGGAAGTATAAGGAATCGGACTACTGTATGGCGGCATCACGTGCTGTGGATTCAATTACCCCAAAACAAAATAACAACAAGGGGTAAGAAAATTTAGTTTTCTGAGTTGCAAGATGCAAACTTTTTCGCTTGGAACCCCACCGACCGAGAAGAGAGAGAGACGAACCTGGGCTCCCCAAACGATCGGCTGCCCGGCAGCAACAGGAGGAGGCGGGTAGAAGGCCTGGGGCATCACGGCTCCCCGGCCGTAAAAGGCATGAAGCGAGGCGGACCATTCGGGAGAGAAGGGAGCGGGGGACGCCAGCAATGGTGGCGGCGGTTCCTGGAGCGACTTGGCAGCGGCGGAAGTAGTGGGGATGGCAGGGGAGGTCGACGTCGTCCCCGTCGTCGTCGTCTTCATCTTCTCCTTGGGCGAGTCCATGGCGGAAGGAGTAGGTGGAAACGACGACAAGTGAAAGAGCTTGACTTGGACCGATAGATCTGAGCGCGTTAGGGCTTCGTCACAGAGAGAGAGTCCGACGCGGCCATTGGAGGCGGACATGCGAACCTTACCTGCCAATTTTACTCGATGACGTGTCGCTGTTTCATTTCGTCTATGCGGACTCAACAGCGTACGGTTACAAGCGTCCACTTTCATTCACACATTTAAGTAATTTACTCAAAAATAATATACCATTAATCAATTTGGCAAAATATTTATTATCTTTATCGTCTAGGCAAAATATTTATTATTTACTTATTTTAACATATTATAAATAATTTAAAATTATATCATTTTATAAATAAGAATATTTTTACATATTTAAATAAAAACAATTTTATAATATATAAATATATGTTAAAATACAGTATTTATTTTGATAGTAACACATTATTATTATATATAATGTCCGTGATAAAATGAGTAAAATTGATGGCTAATAACATTTAAGAACAAAACATATTGTACACATCACAGCTCTTACCAGGCCGTGTCGGGCACAGCCCAAATCGTGTTGGGCTGGACCGGATCACAGGTGGCTCGGCCCATTTGACACCACTGATACAAATACAAATACAAATACAAATACAATGCTTGCTTAGGTACTAACTACTACTACTACACATTGTATAATCCTCACACAGTTTAACTGAGAGAGAGAGAGAGAGGCAGCAGTGCAACTGCAATCTACTCCAGCAATCGTCTGCGTTTGCACCAAGCAATGGAGATCACATAGAGCAAGACACTGGCAATGGTTCCGCCTCCAACAGTCCACAAAAACTCAGTCGTTCCAGACTTCTTCTCGTCGAACAGACCGACCTGAATGTTCATGCCAAACACACCGACCATGGCCACAAATACACTCACAATTAAGGTTGCGGTGGTCAGCACGACGCCAATTTGTAAGAGCTGGTTCTGCTTGTCATCTAACATTATGTTGATGTAATCCTCTGTGTCATCCACGTATTCCCGCAACTTCAATGATGCCAGAAATAAGTAAATCAGATTTGACAAAGAAGACAACAATATCCTATTACCAGAAATAATGGTAAGCTTTCATGGATTTCATTTAGAATTGAATTGGTTTTCCATACTGTGGATAAGTTGTTCAGTGTGCTATCAATCTGGATGAAGTATGCTTCTAAAAGCATTTCAAGTTCTTGCACATCAAGTTGTTTGCTGCTGCTTCTCATACTGTATGTACGAGTTGCTTGGTTATCGCGGTTGATAGCTATGGATTCAGGCACGCGATGATGATGACTGATGTTCTTAGAGTAGCCTTGTCGACTAGTTTCAATATCATTGTCCTCGGATAAAATTTCAGCACATGCCCTACAAATTCAACAACTTTCAGCAAATTGTTCAAGGAATACCAGTTGAGAAATGCTGCATTGATGCCACTCACATACCTGTCATCATCTATGCCATTGCCGTGGCCGTATAAAGAAGAATGAAAAGATCCATCAGAGGCATCTTGCCGCATCATCTTTTCTGTCAAATACATCTCGGCCATATCTTCGTCGTCATCCAGTAGGTGTTCTAGTTCATCTCTTACCTATCATCCAAAAATGTGTCAATATGTGCTTCGATTGCAACCTCGGAGCTCTGAATCTTAAGCAACAATTAGCTTAGCATGTTTAACAATCAATGTGTATATTGTCAGAAATTATCGCATGACTGGTGGTGATAAATGAAAGAAATTTCAATGGAACAATTCCATTGTACAATGTATAATCCTAGAAAGACCATAATGAGCTCTTGGTAAATCAACTTAAGTAAGCAGAGTGGTTGCACCTTAATTAATGTTCATCAGTAAACACCTCAGAACATTGGGTATTAACTGAACTCTCTAAAGTGTGTTTAGAACTGAAAACTACCAACTTAAGTCGAAGGAAATTAACAGATTGAAATGCATATCTGATCTTTTGTTTAGCAGAATCCTTGAGGGAAATAGTTAGAAACCTACAAACTCCAAGGTCATGATAGAAACAAGAATTCTATGCAATATGTACACTACATTGTATGACATATTTCGCAGGTTGCCTATTTTATGACCCCTAACAAACAAAACTTCACCGAATAACAATTTACTCGCCGTAGATATGCAGGCAGAACTGCAGAAGTTGAATTTAGCACAATGAGACAGTTTGTTTTCATTAACTTATCATCCATCTAGATGATGAGTAAGAGTTTATAACTCCAAAATACCACAAAAAGCAAAGTAATTTACGGGTAGGCATTATGAATTAACATAGAAATTCACTGCACCCAGACACTTCATATTCTTTTGTTTACGGACATGAGGTAAACAAAAACAAACCTTCTGAACACGTCCACTTATGGCAACCAATCGGCTTTTGATTTGACGAACATGTTCCAAATTAAGTGAACTAATCTTTGATGTCAGCTTATCCAAGGCTGGATGTGCTTCTTTCTCCAATTTTGATGACTGAAAACAAGTATCAAACTCTTTGAATCCTAAAAAGTAGACAAATATGCAGAGTTTCATGGACTTGATTCTCAATGAGAACTATATCCTGTAGAACATTGTTTAAGTTGGAGAATGCACCAAGATTTTTAGCATTTTATCTATTGCAAAGATAGCATCTCGTATAATACCACCTAATCAACAATACCTTTCATGACACCATGACCCTAAGAAGAAAAAAAAAACATCTTGCGAGATAGAACACCAGCAATTACTTACAAAAGAAATATCCAGCAATCTAAATAAAAACTGAATAAGCAACTAAAGTGGGATCAAAAGCATTTCATGAAGAAAGTCCCAATTTTGACCTCATTTTCAAGGCTGCTGCAGGCTGCCTCTAAACATGCTTCTAGTGCAACAAACTCAAAGGGGAGATGCCTTTGACCAGGACTCAAAACCATCTCTCCCTTTGCCTTCTTCTCGGCATCTTGATTAGAAGGGAGATCTCCAGGGAATTTGGGATCATTAGGAACTTGATGTTGGCTTCCATTCCTCGAGTTTGGCCGCTCCGTACTAAACGTATTAGCCAAATCCGCACTGCATCCATTTCCACCATCCTATAACATCTTCAGAGTTACTAATAGTTCAAGATATCATCATTAGCAAACACTGCAGGACAAGCAATAACAAAACCTACACTTTTGTTCAATAATTTTCTTGTTTTTCCTAATATTTTTTTTCAATTAGCACAATATCAAACAAATGTTTAGCAGAGCAGCTCGATTGCAAAATGGCGTAACCTTAGCAGTGCCGAAATCCTACACATTTAACTTTAAAAAACGATCAAGACGATAGATAAGGGGGAGACCTGGTCGCGGCCGTGATGGCGACCGACGAGTCGCCGTTGGAACTCGTGGACGAAGGGCGCCACGGCGGGGTCACTGTAGTTGAGGAGGAGCACCTCGGTGGCGGTAACGATGGCCTTGATGTGCTCGAGGTTGACTACGACGGCGCTCTCGCGGCCTAGTAAGGTGGAGGGGTACGCGAGCTGCGGGTCGAGGATGCGAAGGTCGCGCCCCGGCAGCCCCGTCCGTCGCATAATGGCGTGCTTCCCGGCCTCCACCACCCTCGCTTCCCCCGCCGCGTCGACGACCAGCCACGTCCTCGGCCCCGCCCCCTTCTTCCTCGCCGACGTAGATAGGACTCGAGCTCCGCCTAAGGTCGCGGGATCCGGTTCGCCGGCCTCCGGCGACGACCGCGGGGCTTTCCTCATCTTCCCGCTGCAGTGTGTGATGTGACGGCGAGGGCGAACAGCATTCAAGTTATTGACGTCGGAGTCTCTCGACCTGGACGAGGTGGGGATCCCGTCCAAGACTCACATATACAGAGACCTGAGCGGAGCAATGGAACCCACACGATCACTAAGCTTGGCATACAAATATACAAGAAACTTGTAGATGATCCGAAACATCAGCTGCGGGGTAATAGGGCGCCAATCATGACGCGAACAACCGGTTACTTTTATTGGATTTGGTGATCAGGTCGGGTAAATTTAGAATCCGGATCCGAAAAATCGAGGTTATTTTTAATAGATGGAGATAAATACTAAATTTTGATGTGTCCACCATTATGGCTCATGATAAATTATTGAATTATCTTTGAGTACGTGGAGGAAGCATCATGATCATGATGAATGAGTGAGGCCCAAAGGTCATAATGTGTTTGAATTGATTCTACCTCCTTCCTTCTGATTAATTGTAATTTTTCAATTTATTTTCTTATAAATAACTATTGAGATCATGAATTTCATCTTTTTACAAAAATTAAATTGATTAGATGCAGTATATTTTTACGAGCAACTACTTAAATTGATCATATTTAATTATTAGACCATTTTATTTTATTAATTAAATTGATCCATCGGTAGCACATCCAATGCCATTCTTGCCTATATATTTTTATTTAATAAAATATGAATTAAAATCTATATATATTTTAAAATAGATTGGGGAAGGGCAGTTAAACTAAGGGCTATAAAATATTGGAAACAGTTGGGTTTTGGAGCACCAACAAGTATATATTTTTTTGTATATATTTTGAGGATGATAACCGAAGGCAGGTCCAATAATCATTTATACGAAATATCTATATTTTTAAGTGCCATGCACGTTCCAGTGGGTTCAATGAATCGAGTTTTCACATGCATTCTTTATAAGTGTTTTTGTGATTTAAAATTTTAATATATATATATATATATATATATATATATATATTAATACAAGAGTATTTTTGCATTTAAAAATTCATTATTATATAACTAGTAGAGTGCAAGTATTGAGTTGCTCTCCCTTTGTATTTTGGCAACTGAGTAAAATAATTATGAGTTGATTTAATTAATTAAATCACCATCATTTTTTACGAGTTAAACTTCAATTAAAAGCATAATGCCTTTTTTGTTTGGTAAGTTATTGACTATTCAATCCACATACATCCAACGCCTTGACATTTCCTTCACTGTCCACATCACCGTCCGTGGCATCCACATGGCCTGGCCGGGTTTATTATCCAAACGAACCCGGTCCACTACCGTCCGCGTCTTACTTGAACCAAATCGAGTTTGCGGTTATTGATCTCAAAAACAAGGGGACAAACAAATGCTTATTCTCGCACCGGGCCGGTTTGAAATTCCATGAGTTAGCAAAGACATTTGGTCCGAACCAAGTGCCAAGCGACACAAAACCCGCTCCGGTTCGGTCTGACTTCGCGTCGGCTGGGAGTCGAGCGATCGCTTACTTCCACGTGGTCTCAGCAGGCTGCGCCGCCGACCCACCATTAAGCACACGCCACGTGCCCCCTTTGAGTACCGAACCCCGCCTTTCTCGTTCCCTCTGTATCGTATCCTCTTCACGTTCACTCTCCAATCATTTTCCCCTGTTTATCTGTGCGTGATTTCCTTCTCTTCTCCCAGGCTGGTTCCTTGTTCCCGCACTTGGGTCGTCTTCTCCGTCGATCTCGAATCTTGCTTCCTAGCTAGGAGTTTGCTCGTCGCACAGGTATTTCGTGTTAAAATCGCAAGTTTAATTTTCGCATCGGAGGGAGAAATGCCGGTTTTCGTGCCGTTTTAGGGTTTCTGTTCGTTCCCGGGAGAAAGATTCATCCTTCCCGTCGGTTCCTTACTAGCGCTCTTCTCCTAACCGTTTTTTACCCAACTCGGCCAAATCTTGGGGGTGGTTGTATCGGTTTCTATAATTAGAGAGTGATAGGGTGGATTGTTTCTTGCCTTTTCTTCTTCGACAAAAATTGTTTGCTTCAATTTTGGCGTCCGCCAGAGTGAATTCTTCGTTACGATCTTTCTCTCCGGTGACTGTTGAGTAAGAGTCGTAATTTTCTCGCTCAAGGTTGGAACTTTTGCAGTATGCGATGCGAGGAAGTAGTGGATGTTTAATGGGTGATGGTGCACGTTGATACAAGGAAGTGATGAAGCTTTCTGCTCTTTTGACATCTGCGGGCATTAACATTGGCGTCTGCGCTCTGCTATTATCTCTCTATTCGGTGCTCAGAAAGCAGCCAGGAAATATCAGTGTTTACTTTGGGCGGAGGCTCGCAGAGGAGCACGGACGACAGCGGGACTCATACGTTCTTGAGAGATTTGTTCCTTCGCCGAGTTGGATTTTGAAAGCTTGGCAATACACGGACGAGGAGATCCTATCTGCTGGGGGCTTGGACGCAGTTGTATTCATCAGGGCCATTGTTTTCAGGTGAATAATGTTCATGAGAAACTCTTCGACATGTAATTTTTAGTCATTCTTATTGAAATTGCGAGAGGTAGACGTTACTACTCGAACTTGTTGTCTCAAGATCAGAACGATGATAATCCTTGATAGCATATTATGGTCCATGCCTGATTTACCTGATCACACATATATAGATTTTTGTTTTTTTTCTTCAAAATATATGTCTGTCAATTTATTGTGTGGATTGTCACAATTTGATCACAGCTACTTTTTTTGTGCTTTATCTCTATACGTGTAGCAACTGCAATTTCTCTTACAGGATTGAATCACTAATTCTTGATTTGGCTTAAATTGAACAGTATACGGGTTTTTTCTGTAGCTGCTGCTATATGCTTATTTGGTATCCTTCCGCTGAACTATTTTGGACAAGAAATGCATCATGTCCACATTCCGTCAGAATCGTTAGATGTATTTAACATTAGTAACGTCATGCCACGATCACGATGGTAAGCACTAACTTGAATTGTAAGGTGCATTAGAATCTTATTTATTCTTTATTATTGACATTTTAAATTAGATTATGGTGTTTTTTGTTGATCAGTAAGGGTTTTTTCACTGTAAATTAGATTTGATAAAGTTTTCTGTGTGAAGTATGATCTGCAGTATAAAAAATTGAATTTTAATTTTCTAAAAATTGTCAATCAGTATAGTCTACTTGGGTGGATCACTCAAATATATATGGGTGCATATGATGACAATAGTTATTACTATGTGATATTTGGTCACTTATGTCCAGGGATCAAATTACTTAACCCTCAAATAATTTAAATGGAAGATGAGCAGAAGTAATTCCTGTTCATTAGAATCAAAATCCATACCAAGTGTTGGAATAATAGGCACCTAGAATGTCCATCTATATTTTTTATTCTCACTACAAAGCACACTTGAAGGTTCACATGGTTTATGAAAGGATTGCTTAGTGTGCAGGAACAGGATATCCTTTCACATCCATGCTTATGTTCAGGACCAAGATGCTATCAATAGAATACACACCACAAATAGTTGTTGCTTGCATAATGGGACATCTGGATAATTACACGGTCCAAAAATCTCAAATGGTAGCAATTTAACATTATTGCAGATGTTCCTTATGTGGAGTAATCCTCCTTTATCAATCCACAACATATAGAACATCAACTTTGTGATAAAGCATTTAAATTGGATCAGCCATTAACTTATTTCTTTTAGTACCTTACTGCACTTCTTACTTAAGAGGTTGTTTGGTAGTAGAATATTTTCAATAACAATTTCAAGATCGAATCAATTAGTTGTTGCATAAAATAGTTGTAGTTCTCTCTTTTTATTATTTTCCTTCTATAGTGTGCAATTATTGTTTTTTCACAAAAATGGTGCTTGTTGGAAGATTAGTACTGAAAACTTGTTTATTTTCACTTGCTAACAATTATTCTTTGCAGGCTTTGGGTACATTGTCTGGCTCTTTATATAATATCAATTTCAGCTTGTATTCTTCTCTACTTTGTAAGAACTTAATTCTATTTAGTTGATTTTCTGACATCAATTTTGTTTCAGATTAGGCCATGATGCAATTTTACACTGATTATTGAGATTGTTCGATGTTGCACAGGAGTACAAGGGCATTTCTAAATTGAGGCAGTTTTATATTACTCGATCACTCCCCAATCCTAGCCAATTTACTGTACTTGTTCGTGGCATTCCAAAGTCAACTGAAGAGCCACTCACTGATACTGTCAGGAACTTTTTCACAAGATATCATGGCCCGAGTTACCTTTCACATCAAATGATTTATCGGGTTGGAAAAGTCCAAAAAATTATGGTATATAATCTTATGTGTTTGATTTGTTAAAAGAGCTTGATGTGCTCTTTTCTCCTTTAGTTATATGTATATCTCAAACTGAATACTGATGGAAGGACAGTTATTAGTTACCATGCCAGTACGCTGATTATGCCATCTCATTTCTGGTCACTTCAAATTTAAAATATATACTTTGCTCGTTTATGTTTATCTTGCATTTGTAGTGATAGTTTCCTATGGATTGGCTTGTTTGTCATTTTCATTTTCATTTTCTTGAAATTGATTAGTTCACAGTCAAACGATGATCTTTCTGAGTTAGTGTATATATTTTGTCTCTTCATGCATGCACGAGTAGATTTGCATTTCCTATGGTTTAATGTTATTATGTACTTGCTCTCTCTATCATTAAATCTCTTCTTTGCTCACTAGAGATTCACATTATACTAATATTTTTCTTCTTCCAGAGCGGTGCAGAGAAAGTTTATAAAAAGTTTGTGCACTTAAACCATTGTGCTCAGGATAAGAGATTTCGACTTAAACTTTCAAGGTGTGGTCTTTGTGGAGGAAAATCTAATGCTTTCCAGTTATTTCGGAGTCAATCTGAAAGTAACAAGAAAGTGATCCTTAATCATTCATTGACTGAGAAAAATAAGGTGATATGCAATTGGGAAGTGGAAGTCCTTTTCTGCCTCTTTCATTTTGCAATTTTTTTGAAGTGGGTTTCTTCTGCCATGCCATGTTGTGAAATATTTTGTAATGACTCCAAATCATTGTCCCTTTTGTGTAGCATAGTAATGACATTAGTAGCACAGGGAAAAAACATGAAATCGTTTGTGGAATAAAATGTGTACTACAGGCAATAGCCTCAGTACTTATCCCAGATCCAAACTACTAGCAATAGTTAAATCTAGTCCCTCTGTCCTGTGAAATTATTTATCTTGTTTGTTTGGTTTCAAGAATTTTGATGAGGCAGCAAAAGTTATAAAGCATATAACACTGAGCTAGTTTATATTTCAGTTGCTATTTTTCTTTTTTCTCTATCAATGTCTTAGTCTAATTGATAGTATCTAATATTCTGTGTCATTCATATGGATGCATTAACTTTTCTAATTATTTACAAGCTCTATGATTCTTTATACTTTGTAATTAAGTAGACCCTACAATAATTATATATTCTTGGCCACATCTAATCAGTAGATTATAATTTAAGTTAAACGTGCTACTTTGTCAAAATACTTACTTTGTAAGAATGTTTCTACATGCAATGGATGATAATGTGTTAAATATGTCAAGGAATTACATTTTTTTTTATTAGTGAAATATATTCAGTTATGTTATCATTGCTCAACATTTTGCACAAAATTTGTACAGGAATGTGCTGCAGCTTTTGTGTTTTTTAGAACTCGGTATGCTGCATTGGTTACTTCGAAAGTTCTCCAATCATCAAATCCTATGTTGTGGGTCATTGATCCTGCTCCAGAACCCCATGATGTGTACTGGTCAAATCTTTGGTTGCCATATCGGCAGCTTTGGGTTCGGCGAATAGCTACTCTTCTAGGTAGTATTGTGTTTGTAGTCTTGTTCATCATTCCAGTGACCTTTGTCCAAGGTTTATCTCAATTAGATCAGTTACAGCAGAGGTTACCCTTTTTAAAAGGTATACTAAGAAAGTAAGTACTCTGTCCAACTTGTGTTATATAAAAATCTACATACTAACTCAAGTTCATGATCCCAAGATCAAATTTTAAATTATTAAGTCAGTTAACAATTATTTAACTTCTATCTCTAGCAAATATTAGATTATGATATAATTTTTAATTTTCTTATAGCTGTGTATATGAATATAATTAGTTTTTAGCATAAGAGTCTCGTAAATCACATCAAATGGTTCATAGCTGATATATTAGACTTCCTTGGATCAGCTATAGTATTTTTATTATCACTTTTCTGACAATTATTTAATTACATATTTGTGATATATTTAATGTGCAGGGACTTTATGATACAAATAGTGACGGGGTACCTCCCGAGTGTCATCTTACAAATATTTCTTTATACAGTTCCTCCATTGATGATGTTGTTTTCTTCTGTGGAAGGACCGATTTCACGCAGTGGAAGGAAAAAGAGTGCATGCACTAAAGTCTTATATTTCACTATCTGGAACGTATTCTTCGTTAATGTTCTATCTGGTTCTGTCATTAACCAACTCAATGTTATATCGAGCCCAAAGGACATTCCTACCCAATTGGCTAAAGCTGTACCGAGGCAGGTAATTATCACTTTTACAAAAATGGTGATCTTGCTTTTGTCATTTCAAAATCCACAAGAATTTCAAATATGGCCAAAAACCAATCAATCTATTTAAAAAAAGGTTAAGAAATACAATATTAAAATGAATGGCCATAAGATTTGGAACTTCTTCTCTATTAGGATTGACTTGCTATGGTTTTTGTCTTCTTTATGAATGTCTAGTGTTGTGATTGTTTTTGTTTGGATACAGGCCACATTTTTTATCACATACGTTCTCACTTCTGGTTGGGCAAGTTTGTCGACTGAGATAATGCAGCCATTTGGCCTCTTATGGAATTTTTTTAGGAGGTATATCTTTCGAATTATGGAGGAGGATCCTGATTGCATTCTATCATTTCCTTATCATACAGAAGTTCCAAGAGTTCTTCTATTTGGGCTACTTGGTTTCACATGTGCCATATTGGCGCCTCTAATCTTGCCGTTCTTGCTGGTCTACTTTCTTCTTGGATATGTTGTGTATCGTAACCAGGCAAGTACTGTGCTTTGTTATTTTAAGGTATTCAACTGAGAAGGCATTACATAAAAGGTTGACAACATATGATTTCAAACAAAGCAATCTTATAATCTGCGTTAGTCACTCGGCTCTGTCATTTGGTATCGCAACTCGTAAGCACAGCATAGTCAGTTAAGATGTCGATTTAGTTTCTGTAACGAGTGCAAGGATTAAATATGTTTGACTTCCTTCAATTTCTCACATAGCATTTTTGTTCCTTCAGTTTTTGAGTATTCTATATTATATTCAGAAACAGTGTCATGGTTTATACTGTTCCTCTGATGGACAGATCATGAATGTTTACATCGCACGATATGAAACTGGTGGAAGAATGTGGCCTATAGTCCATAACACAACAATCTTTTCATTAATAATGGCACAAGTAATTGCTCTCGGTGTTTTTGGACTCAAGGAATCAACTGTTGCCTCGGGGTTCATGATTCTGCTTTTGCTCTTAACTCTGCTTTTCAACGAGTACTGCAGGCAACGGTTTCATCCGCTGTTTAAGAATCTCCCAGCACAGGTTGGTCTTTGTATTAGATTTAGATCTTTAGCATGTAGTTAGTAGATTATTGGCTCGAATTGTTCTTTGTTAATCTCAAAGATATCGTCGATATACTCGATGTTTTTTTCTAATGACTTTTAGTGAACTCATAGGACTTGATCGATAGGGATAAGGAAGATGAGGAAACTGGAAGAATGGAACAAATCCACGAACAGCTGTTTTCTGCTTATTGCCAGTTTCCTGCAGAAATCTCCAGCAGTTATACACCGGACGAAGACGGTGAAGGTTCGAGTGGTGTCGATAAGAAAGACACATCGGGTGGCGATTCACTAGCAGATATCGAGCATCCAACGCTTCCTAACCTTCCAATCTTTCGACTCCGACAAGCTGTTGATGCTGTCAGTATGCTTTTCTCATTGCAAAACAGGAATTTGTCAAAGCAAAGGACTATTATAAGTTCTTGAGACTGCTCACGAGATTATAATCTCATTCTCAATATTTTAAACACTTTAGTTCCACACATATTCTTTAGTGTAGATATAGATATCTGCAAAGGAATTTTGTAATACCATTTTTTTTTCTTTTTCATTACAAGCACAACTAGCAAAATGGTAAGATCAATAGTCACTTCTTCACTCTGTTTCAAATGTTGTATCATACACTGGACCTTCTTAAGCTTGTTTACTTGTGAAGAATCGAGCACATGGATGATAGATAAATGTTTTTTTTTAAATTTTATCCTTCTTATTATTTACCTATTGGATTTGACCTTGTAGCTAGGTGAGGTTGACCATGGTGCTCGATTCAAACCTAAGCATCACTATTAGTTATCATTTATCCCGCAGCTTTACAGGCTTTATTGCTTCTTTTGCTGTCACGTGCAATCCATGTGTTTGTTGGGTAGCAGAGCACAATCATGAACAATCACCATCATCTGACACGCACACTTTTTACAGCATCCCAAGCATTTCTACACACATAGACGTAGTTGCACTAGAAGAAGTAACACCATTTACGGTCAAGTCATTCAATCACGTGGCATCTGGTTGACTTAGAATGCCATCCACGTGGAACAGTGTCGTCGTATAATTTAAAGTGGTCTTCGTGGTTTGGTCGCCACCGATGCGTTAACTCCGGCCTCTGCGAAATCTAATCTGACTGTTCTCCAAAATAAAGCAAATAATTAAATGCAAAACAAAGTTTATTCTTAATTAAAAAATTATTTATGTATTTCTTTTTCTGCCCAATTAGAGTCCTCTGAGAGTCTCTGTTGTATTCATAAATAAATATTTATAACAAAATATTATAAAAAATAAATATTCTGGACTAGATGCCATTTTAGAGAAACCATGCACTGTCGCACTGTACCATTATTTTGTTTAGTGCATTGTTCAAGAAACCGGCTTCAAGGTAGAGGCAACCTATTGGGACCATCTGTTTGCCACAAGCAGCTAAGCTTGCAAATCTTGTAATTTCAGGGTCTATCATGCAAATAGTGCATACTAAAATTTACTTAGATTGAAACGTCAAAACGCCACCTACAGCATAGCTACTTAGCCAATGAGCGTTGTTATTAATTTTTATTTTGTTTTATTTTATTTTATTTTATTATCAATAAACAAACAAAATATAAAAGGATCTATCAATCAATCATATGCTAACCAAACTGTTTTTGGTGACCTTTCTCTGTCTCTCTCTCATTGCTATACTGATATCTCCATGCATGCTGAGTCAAAAGGTAGTGTTTCTTTAATCAATAAAGCTCAAATTGCCTCCTTTGTTTTTTGTTCTGTACTAAATTTACCTCACAGTCACTGATGGAGGATTCCTTCATTCATTCAAGCATAGCTTTGAAGCTTGTTCAGTCAGATAGCTACATGCCACCTACTGTTTTCTTCTAATTGATTGATGAGATGAGCAGCACCACATTTATTTCAAAAAAAATTTCATCGCATTGTCGAACAGTGATTAGCTAAAATCTATGGAACAGTGAATGAGCCATTGCATTCTATTTCTCCATCACAGATCATTGTTAGCTAGTTACTGGAACCAAACCCTAACACTGGCAACATCACACTAAACAATTAAACAAGCAGCAGTCAAACGATTTCAAATCCAAAAGCAAGCCAACTCTTAGAATAGATAGTACCGGAATTCAATGCTTAGTCAAACCTTTGTTATTGTTGTTGTTGTTGTTGATTGAGATCGAGTTTCCTGGCTGGGAAGGTGGCGACTCAGGCCGAGGAGGAGATTTCCAATTCCGGCGGCGGAATCTTCTTCTCCGTGCTTCTGCGGTGGGTTGGGCAGTTCGGTGAGGATCTGGACGACTGCCCTCATCGTTGGCCGCTCGACGCTCCGCTCCTCCACGCAGAGCATTGCGACGTGGAACACATGCATCGCCTCGTGGATGGGGACTGCGTCCAGCCTGGGGTCGACGATCTTGGTCGCCTCCGCTTTGTTGGAGCCTGTCGCCTTTCTCACCCATTGGACGATGTCCACTCCGTCGCCGAACTCACCCACCGGCTTCCTTCCCGTTACCAGTTCCAGGAGGACCACGCCGAAGCTGTAGACGTCGCTCTTCTCGTCCACCTTGAGGGTGTATGCATACTCTACGCCGACGCCGAGATTCCACAATGAGAACAGTGATAGTGAATTTTATAGATAGATATTGTGAACAAATTAAACGAATTAAGCAGTAGATTGGATTGCAATTTGCAAAAGAATGAATGAAGGTCAGGTCAGGTCACCTGGAGCAATGTAACCATAAGAACCAGCAATGGCAGACATGCACTCCGAAGTGCCGGAGTCCTGCAAGAACTTGGCGAGTCCGAAGTCGGCCACATGAGCTTCCAAGCTGGAGTCCAACAGGATGTTGTTCGACTTGACGTCTCGATGGAGGATCAGCGGCGAGCAATCATGGTGGAGATATATAGCAGAGGCCCTTTGCCGCCTCCACAGCAATCTTGTACAGTGTGCTCCAGTGCAAATGGCCGCTCTTCTTCCCATGGAGAGGGCGGCGGCAAGGGGGGCCCTGCTTTGTATCTCTGCGTTGAAGGGGCGGCGGGGCCCAGTTGCTGATGCTTGACTGCGGGGGGCGGCAGCAGATGCCGGGCCCTTGCTGAGCGGGTTCAGCACGGGCGGTGCGCCGCCGGGGGGAGGGGAGGGCGGCGGCAAAGACCGGGCCCTGCTGGCCGCAATGGGGGCGGCGGCAGGGGGAGCCCTGACTGAGCGGGACGGGGGTGGCGCCCGAGGGGGGGAGGGGGCGGGGCAGGGGGGGGGGGGGGGGGGGGGGGGGGGGGGGGGGGTGCCCTGAGCGGGAGGCGCGGCGGCAAGGGGGGCCCTGCTGAGTGGGAGGGGAGCGGGAGGGACGCGGCGGCAAGGGGGGCCCTGCTGAGTGGGAGGGGGGCGGCGGCAGGGGGGTCCCTTGAGCGGGAGGGGGCCCCTTGCTGAGCGGGAGGGGGCCCCTTGCTGAGCGGGACGAGGGCGGCGCCGGGGGGGCCCTGTTGAGCGGGAGGGGGCGGCGGCAAGGGGGCCCCTTGAGCGGGAGGGGGGCCCTTTGCTGAGCGGGAGGGGGCGGCGGCGGGAGGGGGGCCCTTTGCTGAGCGGGAGGGGGCGGCGGCGGGAGGGGGGCCCCTCGCTGAGCGGCAGGGGGGCGGCGGCGGGAGGGGGGCCCCTCGCTGAGCGGCAGGGGGGCGGCGGCAGGGGGGCCCCTTATTGAGCAGGAGGGGGGGGGGGGGGGGGGGGGGGGCGCCGAGCGGGAGGGGGGCGGCGCCCGAGGGGGGAGGGGGCGGCGCCTGTTGAAACGGGAGGGGGGCCCTGTTGAACGGGAGGGGGGAGGGAGAGGGGGGCCCTGTTCAACACGGGGACCACCTCGCTGCCGATCTCTCCGTTCCGCACCTAGCCTTCTATACCTCCGGCGCCTTCGTCGTCTCTGCCTTCGATTTCCTCTGGCGCACCATGCCCTCCGATCCGCTTCTGCATCCCCATCTCCCTCTCCGCTCTCCCCTCCTCCCCTTCCTTCCCTTACTCCCGAATCCCCACCATCTTCCGCGGCTACGTCGCCGGCAATCCGGACTGGGAGTTCACCCGAGAGTCCTTCCTCGCCAACGCCGCCGCCTGGGGCGCCGCCATCAACACCTTCGCTGCCTGTCCTCGAGGATGACTATCTCGCCCATCTCCGCCGATCGTTCGGCCACGACCGCGTCTGGGCGGTGGGTCCGATCCTGCTGGAGGCCGCCCCCAGCGACCGCGGAGGGGCCACCTCCGTCCCGGCGGAGGAAGTCACCACATGGCTAGACGCCTGCCCGCCGCGATCCGTGGTTTACATCTGCTTCGGGAGCCAGTACACGGCGACAGCGGCTGAGATCGGTGTCATCGCGGCTGCACTAGAGTCAGAGAGGAGCGGGGTCCGATTCGTGTGGGTGATCGGATCGGGGGCAGATCTGCCGGAGGGATTTGAGGCTGGAAAAATGGGGATGCTGATCCGGGGTTGGGCGCCGCAGGCGGCGATCCTAGCGCACGCCGGTGTGGGGGCTGTTCGTGACGCACTGCGGAAAAAGATTTCAATTACCAACAAGCTTGCAAATTTTATCTAATAATTGGATGTGCATTATAAATTGCTACTAGATCTACATGCTCTGCAAACAGCATTGAGAATTTGGAGCTAAAATGACAATTCTTTTCCTAATGGTGTGTTTATATTGGCTGAAGGAATTGAAATCAATGGAAAAGTATTGGTCTTCCTGCATCCTCTTTCTTTTCTTCCTTAAGAAATTTTATAATACTTATGGCCACAGGCTCACAGCACATTGAAAAGTTTATGCAAGCTTACCGTGAAAACTTAAAAATTTGCTAAAGTCAACATCATAAATTACCTCCTTTTGCTCGAGTCGTTTGTCCAACTCCTGAAGCTCCTTATCAAGTTGATGCTGGAGAATAGAATGTTCCCTCTCCTGTTCTTCTGCTTCACCTATAAAATTTTGTGGTAAATTTTAAAATCAATAATTCAGTTATGGAAGAAATATACAAGATAAAACCTATTTTGATACTAACCAAACCATTCTTCACTGCCTCTATATTCAATTTCCAAACAAAACAGGCCATTGGATGTGTTCAATGGCATAACCAGTTACAAAAGAAATACACAAACATGAGAAGAACCAGTCCCCACCAAATCACAAAGGATAAAAAAAATATTAGTTGAATGAAAATTTTCTGGTAATGATATCACAGAAACCAAGAGATTAACAATTGTTTCAAAGTTAATACACAACTTTCCCTACTCAACGCATGAGATTAAAAAACATACAATGAAAAAACAAACCCTAGAAAAGAATTGAATCCTATGTGTCCAACATTGTCTAAAAACTAGAAAGAATGGTCTGACAACCAGTAGAGTGACAATTGATAACAAGACATAAATTAGCGGGGAAAATTTCTTTTGGAAATAATTAATTAAATGATGCTAAACTTTTCTTCTTTTTTCAAACATATCCAGTACTCTCACTCGCTTCAAATTAATACTTATCCAACTGCTAACCTTACATTTTCAATCTTTGTAGAACAAACCTAAAATTTGTAATAAGTAGAGACCATTTCTCCATACCCTTTGTCTACTCAAAGACAAACTTGCTGTTAATAATGATGTTCAATTATTTTCCCTAGAAAACCAAATCATAAGTGACATGTCAATGATGAGATAAACTTGAAACAATTAAAAAAGTTGAAGTATTAATTTAAAGTAAACATTTGGAAAAATTTTGGAAACAGAATTATTAAATTTATTTACTCATTTAGTTAGCCGAAGATTCAGAATAATCCCAAACTTCTTATCTGTCTGTCTTTGTACAAGACTAGAACACAGATATCATTATGTAGTTATTTGCTATGCAACAGATGAACATGAAAAAACTAAAATTGTTGGATTCCATAATAAAATGCTATTAACAGCGTAGAGTGACAGGCTTTCATCTACTTACTGGAATCATCAAAAGTTCTTGCATCACAACCTGAGCTTGGATCATCCAGAGTAGGAAAATCCATCATAAGATTTCTGCAAGGACGAGAAAAGCTTTGAACCCTTATCAACTCTGCTTCCAGCTCTTGAATTTTTGAAGCATAACCTTTTATAAGATCTATTTCCTGCTCAATATTTAACAAATATCATCATACAAGAACATTAACAACTGTCCTAGGAGATATTGGCAATGTTGAACTTGCAATCCCAACCTTATCCTTTTCAGTTTCATCAATCTCATCCCAAGATTTTCCATTGCGAGCAGATTCAATCTTCAAAATTAATTTATCCTTTTCTACCTGACCAAATAACAGATAGTTCTCATTTTTAAATAAAGGAAAGAAAATGGCATTCCACAAGATTACAGTAAACAAACACCATAGTAGTGATCATATCCTAAAGCAAGAGTTTGATTAGATGTTCATAACTTATAACATGCATATAAATATGAGGGTCCAAGAAACAAGTTTAATTCACTACAGCACATAAAATCAAATCTGTGGCATTTGCAATTAGATCATCATAGTTTCTCAGGTGTTTCCATAGAGATTAAATATATACTTACCTGGGCATCAAGAGCACATTGTTTTAAGTGATCACAGGTAATTTTCTGATCCTTCAGCTCCTGGCGAAGCTCTCCATTGCTTGTCTCAAGCAATGATATTTTGTGACGAAGAACCTATAGGTGCAATCATCAACACTGGCATATTTTCTAAAAAATGTAATAGCATGCAAGAAATTCTATACCTGAAATTCCTCCAAAGATGAACCTCCGCGACAAAATACCAATTCAGCTTGTAATTGCTCCAATTGGCAACGCATCTTTTGCATTTCATCAGCAACAGGATCACGGTTTATCTGCAATTAGAATATATAGTAAGATCCACTCATGAGGCATTATAAATTATCAAATATTCTATCCTTAAGGAGCAAAGTACCATTGCTTTGTTCTGGATATTCCTTGCACGATTGGCATATTTAAGAGTATTAATAGTCTCTTCTGCATTGGAGTCAGCCGGGCTAATACAAGCTAGCCACAATCAAACATACATCAGTTTGCCAAAATAGAAGACAAAAGAATGCAATAACAAAAAGGACAAACAAATTATAATTCATACCTATCATCACTGTTTTGCTATTGCCACCAAGAGAATCCTGGAAAAGAGCTACATTGTGTTAAGGTGCACATATCTTGTGTGTGTAAAAGTTAGGTAGCCATGTCAATTTAAAAGGTGGAATGTCCATGATGCAAGGCATAAGTTAAGTCTACTCATCGATATGATTTATAGCATGAACACTGATATCATTGACCTACTACTAATAAATAGAAAGATGGAGAGGGAAAGCTTCATGCCTGCAAAAGACGAGTTAACTTGCTATCACGATAAGGAACATGTCCACCTTCTTTTCGCTTTTTTTCATCTCCAAGTGCGCTGATTACATTGCCAAGAGACAGCAACCCCCTATTTATATGTATGCCTATATATTATGGTGCAACATTAGTCATCAAAGATTATGTTTTTACATTTGAATAGCATACTTCACCTTCTTTAAGTCTGAGTCCATCAGCCCCAGTTCGTTTTGCACGTTCTGATCCAGCAAGATCCACTAAATGAAACTTTCCAAGTAATATGTCATCGCCAGCTACTTCATTGTAAGCCATTCCGTTACATGCATTGCTAATTTTCTTTTGTTCCATGTATATTGTGAAGATGGCATGTGAACGACTACATGAGAGAATCGATAATGAAAATCCAATCAACACTCAAGATTAATGTGTGACTAATTTGAGCAGTAGAAGATATCAATTCATCCATGAGCCATGAACCATGATCTTTAATTGTCTAAAGCAACCAATTATTAAGTTACAATATGTCAATACTTAAATTTTAAAAGTAAAATATAGGTCTATTAGCTAACCATAAAGCACTATGCATAAGCTGATTTCGCATTGTTGTGCTCAAAAGGATTATTATACAAATCTTTGAAACTGTAGTTGATTTATCAAGTAACAGCAATTACTAATTGCTCAGCATCATGCATATTCATCATCTGAGATTCATTATGGACCACAATGTATGGCTTCACAGAAAAACAAAAAAATAACTGTCATTTTGACCAAGTAGTAAGATATAGCAACAGAAACTTATCTGATGTCACAAGCTAACTAGTATACCTAATGAATGTACAGATCTACATGCAACTGCACGACTTCCTACCTAAACATCATTGTAGGGGATGCCTTATCAGAAATCTTCCAAGGAATGTTAAGGGACCAATACATGACATTGGTAATACTTGGATACCAGTTATATGATGAACTCAAACCTTGATTGACTATTCATGTTTGTACTTCCAGTTGCACGAGCAATCGATCCACGAGTCAGATATGATGCCATTTCTTCCTTTGATCTCACTTCTGCTTCAGTAACACCCACAAGGGAAATGCCACCACTAGCTGTCTCCCTAATTTGGATAGGAGCTCTGGAGGTTGTTGGCTTGGCTACAGCTGCGCCCTCAATTCTTGTAGCAGCATGAGATTGAGGGTCTAACAAATCAAAGACTTCTTCCTTAAAAATCTGCCAAAACACAATTTATGCAAAAAAAACACATACATAAATACACACACATATATATATATATGCAAATATATAAAGCTTAATTAAAAAAATAGTTTCACATGAAAGAATTTAATGTGAAAGAGATCATAATATCACAATAAGTTAAAGTGATCATTCTCCATAGCCAAAACACAGGAATTAGGCTGTTGAGTTACCATAAAAACTTAATCTGCATACCTCAATAAAGGAGACTCGAATTAAGAATTCAGTTGTGTCTTTCATAGCATCGACTTTCCTGAAAATTGTCTCCATTACTTCTGGTATAATACCACCACAATTACCTTCTCCAGTATAATTAGTCCCCATTGTGTAAGTCTTGCCAGAGCCGGTCTATAGATGAGACAAGCGGTATTACATGTCCAAAAAAAAGAAAATAATATCAAAAAATAATGTTATAATAATTATAAAAAAATGAAGTACCTGCCCGTATGCAAGGACAGTGGCATTGTATCCATGGAAGAATCCTTCAATTAAAGGAAGAACACATTCTTCAAAAATGGAAGAATAGAGAGATCCTGAACTCCCATAAACATGATCAAAGGTAAATGCGTGAGAACTAATTTGAACCTGCAAATTTGGAATCAACAATTAGCAAAGTTGCAATAAACTTAAGCATCTAAGTCACATCTGAAAGAAACTAGAGCCTGATAAACCATCCTGAATACCCTAAATGGTTAGATAACAAAGCATAAAATGTAACATTTTTCTCCCGATTCAGAAGATAAATGACCTGGGGCTCCCCAGGTGCAACAGTGACGCAATCGGTGCAGCCCATGAGGAGCTCGGTGGTAATCAGCGGCCGAATATTGACCGCCACCTTCACACACTCCTTTTGCGACGCCTTGGCCTCCGTGTCCATCTTCGGCTCTCACCCGGCCGGAAAAAAAGGAGAGACGGACGAAGCAAAGCAGAGCGGGTCGTCGGAGTTAGAGACAAGAAACCGATAGAGAGGAACAGAAGATTTGGGATTGAGAAGAGACGGATGAGGAGGTCCGATGAAGAGATCGCCGCCGCGAATGGGTGAATCGAAGAGCAAGAAGGAAATGGGAAGGATCTAGGAGGTAGGGTTTCGGCGATTCGACCTTTCTTCTCTTCTCGGCTTCTGATTTTGATTTTGAGGAAGCGATGAACGAACGTGGAAATGGAAGGGAACCCGCTCGATGAATTCAAAAATAGGGCATCACTCCGGATCCGGATCGGAACTGTTCGCCGCGGGCCCCGCTGCGTTAACTCCACCTCTGGCTTCCGATCAAGAACGAACGAACGGCTGCGAAATCTAATCTAATCTGACTGTTCTCCAAAATAAAGCAAATAATTAAAAATGCAAAACAAAGTTTATTCTTATTTAAAAAATTATTTATGTATGTATTACTCTTCTTTTTCTGCCTGCCCAATTAGACTAGAGTGCTCTCTCTCGAATTTTGAAATAGAGATGCCATTTTCGAGAGAGAAACCATGCACTGTCGCACTGCACCATTATTTTGACAAATTAGTGCAGTGTTCAAGAAGCAGGCTTCAAGGCAGAGGCAGCCTAGCCTATTGGGACCATCTGTTTGCCATAAGCAGCTAAGCTTGCAAATCTTGTAATTTCAGTCATTTACAGGGTCTATCATGCAAATACTGCATACTGGTACGTAATGGCTCGGCTCGCTGCGACAGTCGACAAAGGGATGACACTGCAATTTAGGAAAATTTAATAGTTTGAAACGTCAAAACGCCACCCGCAGTATAGTTACCTAGCCAATGAGCGTTGTTATTAATTTTTGTTTTATTTTATTTTATTTTATTGTCAATAAACAAACAAGAATATAAAAGGGTCTATCAATCATACATAGGGATGGCAACGGATTCGGAGGTTTGCGGGGAAGTCTTGTCCATCTCCGTCTCCGAAATCCAAACTCATATACCATCCCCGTCGGGTATCATAATTTAAATATCATCCCCATCCCCGTCGGGTTTCGGGTATCCAGTGGATTTCGAAAATCCCCGCGAGTTTCAGGGGTGGTTTTCCCCACGGATATTTTCATGGGTATCCCCATGCTCATACCCATCCTCATCCCCGTCTTATTTTTTTTAATATTAATTTATATATATATATATATAATAAAATCCTTACAAAATAACATTATAAAACCAAACATTAAACTCTAAAACAAAACATTATCTCTAAAACAACATCCAACTAATGTATAATCGATACAATAAGTTTGAAATTCTTCCATTCTTCAATTTTTCAAAATTTTGACACCACTTATGCTACAAAAGAAAAAAATAAAAAGAGTTAACTATAAGATGGGTCGGGTCGGGTTTGGGGATGGGGACGGAGAATATTTGGAATACCATCCCCGCTTTCCGAGATTCGGGGATTCCCCATCCCCATCCCCGCTTTCTCGGATTCGAGGATTCCCCGATCAAAATGGATTCGGGGAACGGATTCCCCATCGGGTTCAGGTCTAATTGTCATCCCTAATCATACACTAACCAAACTGAGTTTTAGGTGACCTTTCTCTGTCTATACAGAAATGTCCATGCACGCTGAGTCAAAAGGTAGTGTTTCTTTAATCAATAAAGCTCAAATTACCTACTTTGTTTTTTGTTCTGTGCTAAATTTGCCTCACAGTCACTGATGGAGGATTCCTTCCTTCATTCATTCAAGCAAAGCGTTGAAGCTTGTTCAGTCAGATAGCTACATGGCACCTACTGTTTCCTTCTACATTGATTGATGAGATGAGCAGCTAGCACCAAATTTATTTCAAAAATTTTTCATCGCATTGTCAAACAGTGAATGAGCTAAAATCTATGGAACAGTGAATGAGCCATTGCATTCTATTTCTCCATCACAGATCATTGTTACTAGTTACTGGAACCAAGCACTGACACTGGCAACATCACACTAAACAATTAAACAAGCAGCAGTCAAACGATTTCAAATCCAAAAGCAAGCCAACTCTTAGAATAGATAGTACCGGAATTCAATGCTTAGTCAAACCTTTGTTATTGTTGTTGTTGTTGATTGAGATCGAGTTTCCTGGCTGGGAAGGTGGCGACTCAGGCCGATCGAGGAGGAGATTTCCGGCGGCGGAATCTTCTTCTCCGTGCTTCTGCGGTGGGTTGGGCAGTTCGGTGAGGATCTGGACGACTTCCCTCATCGTTGGCCGCTCGACGCTCCGCTCCTCCACGCAGAGCATTGCGACGTGGAACACATGCATCGCCTCGTGGATGGGGACTGCGTCGAGCCTGGGGTCGACGATCTTGGTCGCCTCCTCTTTGTCGGAGCCTGTCGCCTTTCTCACCCATTGGACGATGTCCACTCCGTCGCCGAACTCACCCACCGGCTTCCTTCCCGTTACCAGTTCCAGGAGGACCACGCCGAAGCTGTAGACGTCGCTCTTCTCGTCCACCTTGAGGGTGTATGCATACTCTACGCCGACGCCGAGATTCCACAATGAGAACAGTGATGGTGAATTTTATAGATATTGTGAACAAATTAAACGAATTAAGCAGTAGATTGGATTGCAATTTGCAAAAGAATGAATGAAGGTCAGGTCAGGTCACCTGGAGCAATGTAACCATAAGAACCAGCAATGGCAGACATGCACTCCGAAGTGCCGGAGTCCTGCAAGAACTTGGCGAGTCCGAAGTCGGCCACATGAGCTTCCAAGTTGGAGTCCAACAGGATGTTGTTCGACTTGACGTCTCGATGGAGGATCAGCGGCGAGCAATCATGGTGGAGATAGCAGAGGCCCTTTGCCGCCTCCACAGCAATCTTGTACCTTGTGTTCCAGTGCAAATGACCGCTCTTCTTCCCATGGAGAACCTCCCCCAGGCTCCCGTTAGGCATGTACTCGTACACCAAAAGGTTGGTCTCGTGGTTGGAGCAAAACCCCAGCAATCTCACAATGTGCCGGTGGCGAATCCGCCCTAGCGTTTGTATCTCTGCGTTGAAGCCGTGGTCGTGCGACGAGCCCAGTCGCATGGTCGGAAGCCGCTTCACTGCCACCTGTTCGCCGTCGGGCATGGTGACTTTGTAGACGATGCCGGCGCCGCCTTTGCCTATGATGTTCTCCTCCTTCAAGCAGTTCAGCACGTCGTCGCAGGTTCCAGCCGCTGGAATGCGGTGAGTTTCCATGCGCGGGCCTCGTTTGCCTTCTTCAAAGACCGGGCCTTGACGGTGGCCGCAATGGCGAAGGCGATGGAACAGAGGAGAAGGCCGATGACGAGCAAAAGCTTGAAGAAGGCTGAAAGAGAACCCTTTGCGCGTGCAGAGGTTAATGAGGCCCCTGGCTTGCAGGGGTCGAGGTAAGGACCGCAGAGGTCAGGATTGCCGACGAAGGAAGTGGCATTGAAGTAGCTGAACTGGCCGGTGCTCGGGACGACTCCGGAGAGGTTGTTGTAGGAGAAGTCCACCGCCGTCAGGCTCTGCATCGTGGAGATGGCCGCCGGGATTTGGCCCTCGAGATGGTTCCTCGACAGGTTGAGGTAGTTCAGGATCCGCATCGCCGCTATCTCCGCCGGAACGTCGCCGGAGAGATTGTTTCTACTGAGGTCTACAAAAGTCAGAAGCTTACACTTGCTAATCTCCGGCGCGATTGCACCGGAGAACTGGTTCCCGCTGCAGTCCAACTTGGAGAGCTGTTGCAGCCTCCCGATCTCCGGCGGGATGCTGCCGGCGAATGAGTTCTGGTTCAGCAGCAGCTTCTGGAGGCCGGAGAAGTTCCCGATGGACGGCGGCAGAGGCTCGGTGAGACGGTTGTTAGAGAGGCAAATTTGTCCTAGATTGGGAGAGATGGTGGAGTTGCTGGTATCGGGAAAGCCACCGGTGAGGAGGTTGTCCTGGAACTCCACCTGAGACAGATTCGGCAAGCTAAATAGGCCTCTAGGAATGGTCCCGTTGAAGTAGTTCTCTCCCATTCGGATTCGGCTCAAGGATTTGCAGAGGCCGAGCGAGTCTGGAATCGGACCGAAGAGGAAGTTGCCGAGGACGATCAGAGTTTCAAGCTTGTCGCCGGAGCAGAGATCCAGGGGCAGGGAGCCTGTGAGCTTGTTCGACGATAGGTCGAGGAGCTGAAGACGTCCGTTGGTGCCGAGCTTCCGGGGAATACTTCCAGTGAAATTGTTTTCCCAGAGCTGAAGCACCTCGAGCCGGGGGAGGTCGCCGATCAACTCCGGGATAGCGCCGAAGAGCTTGTTGCGGAAAAGGTTGAGCAGAGTGAGGTTTCCGAGCTCGGCGAAGCTCGAAGGGATCTCCCCTGTGAGCGCATTGTTCGAGAGGTCGACGGACTTAAGGTTCTTGAGTTGGCCAAGTTCCGGCGGTATCTCGCCTGAGAGGCCATTCACTTGAAGGAAGAGGGTGTCGAGGTTCTGGAGTTGGCCCATTTCTGGCGGAATGCGGCCGGAGAGGCCGCAGTTAGCGGCGTCGAGGCGGACTAGTGCAGAGAGGTTGCCAATCTCCTGCGGGAGGCTGCCTTGGTAGCTATTGTAGTAGCCGATGTAAAGCTCGCGCAGCGCAGTGAGGTTACCGATCTCGGGGGGAATGGGTCCGGTGAGCTCGTTGCCAGAAAGAGCAAGGTACTCGAGGAATCTCCAGCTGCCGTACTCCGGGGGAATGGCGCCGGAGAAGAAGTTGCCGCCGAGGTGGAGGTGGCGGAGCAGGGGCATGGACTTCACCGCACGGGGGAGTGGGCCAGTAAGGTTATTGTTGTAGAGGTCGAGCACGCGGAGCTGGGAGATGCGGGCGAGGGCGGGCGGGAAGGAACCATTGAAGATGTTATTGGAGAGGTTGAGATGGCGTAGGGACGAGAGGAGGGAGAGCTCGGCGGGAATGGGGCCGGAGAGGGAGTTGGCGGCGACGGAGAGTCGGAGGAGGGAGCGGAGACGGGCGACGGCGGCGGGGAGGAGCCCGGAGAAGTTGCGGCCGGAGAGGTCGAGGGAAATCACAGTTCTTCTGGTGTTGTCGCAGGTGACGCCGGGCCAGGAGCAATGGTCGGAGGCGGCGTCCCAGGCCGGGAGGGCTGCGGCGACGGAGTCGGACAGAGATGACTTGAGGGAGAGAAGGGCGCGATGCTCCTCGGCGTACACAGCTCCAGTTGCCGCCTCGGCGGACGGCCGGAGGAGGAGGAGGAAGAGGAGGAGGTGGCAGTAGAAGAAGAGCATGTCTTTGCTGTGAAGTTGACGAGGAGTCGTCCCCCAGCTGCAATACATGTAATATTTGCTTGTCTTTTATGAAAAAACCCATGGAATTTAATATATTAAGTAGGGGAATTTATTAGATCCTGATTTTTGCAGGATTATGCTTTAGTTATCGACATTTACGAAACCACCCTCCATTTCATAGAGGCTGGATACGTATAACCGCCGGGGTAATGGTGCGAAAGGGACCCGCGGTTCCTCCAAATGGGGAACACAATCAAAGGATGCTGGGCATCTGGATTGATCGCCGTAATTTACCCTGGTGGTCGGTGAATACATTTGTAGGAATTAGGACATCCGGGTTGTAACCTCCAAATGCGCAATCAAAAGATACATCTGGAATGCGTTTCCCTATTTACCCTAAACTTCCGCACCGGCCACCCCAGAGAAGTGGCTACTGGGATTATCTTTTTTTTTTTTAATACGTATAATTGCGTAATATATGATTAAGATGTGCAATTGCATGATTAATAAAGACATTCAGTTTATAAAACTAAATCATGACAAAAATAAAATAGCTACCATTTATTTGGAATTCGATTGGAAATTTTAACAAAAAATAAAAAGACATTATTTTGGCCAATAATGTTCCTTGTCTTCTTCTCTCTGTATTACTAACTTTTTTTTTCCTTTACTTTTTGACACTTTTTACACAAATTATTGGCCATGTTGATGTTGACAAGATGCAATGTAAATACTAATAGTAATTCATTAATTTTGATTAATTGAGTTGTAAGGAACTCAATGAACACAACCCAAGGCCTTCCAGTTGCAACTAACAGAAACAAACAATCATTATCAATATCATCATCCATTGAAAACTGCAATTCTCTCGTGCAATTTTAGAAAGAAAAACCCATCGAACAAGATGTTTACTCAGACATCTTAATAAGAAAACATGTGAAACAAGCTACATGAATTTAGTGCCTTATTTCATTCGACGCAAACAGCTAGGCAAGTCGAAAGAAAGAAAGAAAGAAAGAAGATGATACTTCAGCGATAGAGGCTCTCTGATCGGAGGTTTTCCGCGATCTCAGTTTCCCACCGGTCTCCATTCTCGAGTAGTTTCTCCTTGTCATATAACAGCTCCTATAAGGTTGGCAAGTCAGTGGTTATGTTGAAGGAAAGTAAAGGGAGTGGCAGCTCCCTGATAGACGAATGGAGAAACCATTGAACCAAAAACCTACTTCATGAGTCTCAGTAGCAAATTCAAAGTTCGGGCCTTCGACTATCGCGTCGACGGGACAGGCTTCCTGGCAGAAGCCACAGTAGATGCACTTTGTCATGTCGATATCATACCTGTCCAGATTGCAGTTGGGATCATCGCAAACCGAAGGTTAACAAGGCACAGCAGTGAATACCAAACATTTATAGAGCTTACAACCTTGTAGTTCTCCGACTGCCATCCTCTCGTTCTTCAGCTTCGATTGTGATTGCTCTTGCAGGGCACACCTGACAGAAAAGGCATTCTAGTTAGAGGTCTTTGATCAGAAAGAACAAATGTTAGACAAAACACTCTTAGTACTCGTATGACGATGAGCAAAATACAAATTCTCAGAACCGTTACCGCTTCACAAAGCTTGCAAGCAATACAGCGCTCCTCTCCAGTAGGATAACGCCTGAGGGCATGCTCTCCTCGAAAGCGTGGACTCAAGGGACCCTTCTCAAAGGGGTAATTTATCTGTGGCAAACAGAGTGGACAACAAAGCATTAACCACTGCAGCTTAAATAGAAGGATTTATAGTGAGCAGCATTAGATGACTTACCGTGACCTTCCTCTCAAAGAAGTATTTTAATGTCAAATTTAAACCGCGAATCAATTCCGTGAGAAAGAGAGTATTGACAGTACGCTCAAATACTGAAATCACCAGTGCAATAAGTGAAAAGATACAAGCAAAAAAGTGAGTTTAAGTTTCCATGGGCACATTATAAAAAATGAAGAAAGAAAAACAAGAGGTTACCAGAATTCCAATCCTTGGCGATGTCCCTAGCAAGTTTCTCTTCTTCTTCATCCTCTGCACATTAAATATATGAAGAAATCTATGACTTCCATATTATGTACCCCTCTAGATATGAGTTATGGGAAAATGCCCATTTAGATATGACAATTTTTTAAAGCCAGCAGAATTTGGATTACCGCAAACTAGAGTATTATCCATTCTTCTAAAAGTTAAAGGGGATTAGATTAAAATGGACAAAAAATAAAACTACATGACGAAACAATAGTAGAAATTACACGGACTGCATATTTTAGAGATCGCATACAAAAGCTTGTCATTAAGAAAAGAACAAATCAGCTTGCTTAAGTATAAACAAGACTACCATCCAAGGGTTAGGGGCAGCCTTGTTGACTGAATCATCAACTCCAGCAAAGAATGTTTAAATTGCAATTAATCATACTAACATGTATGAAGGTCTTCACTTAGGAATGAGCAGATAGCACACACCAGGTCCACGGTCATAGTCAAGTATTGAAATATCATTTCGATATGCATTAGAGTTATTCATATTTGTACAGGGTTAAATTAGACCTAAATCACCCATTCAATTACATGCTCTCATTATTAGCAGAGATAAATTTATGGAAACCACAAAAGGATCAAGCCAACTACTACTAGTAGTAGATTTATCGTATCATGCAATAGAAAGTACTTTTGTTGGACTGTCATGGGAAAAGGTCAAAATAATTTTATTAGCAAGAAACACTAATTATAAACTTCTAATAAGGAAATGCACTCATTGCTTATTAGGAATCTACATGATCATATTGAGGCAATCAGAAAACCTTTGGTTATATATGGAGATTTGGAGCCTGTTCTGAATGATTGTGAGTAGTTTCTTGTTATCAGTGCAGCTTGTCCAGCCTGGACCTAAATAATACATGAAAAAGTTGGCTTATAATCTTCCTATATATCTAATCAAAAGAAAATGTAGACTGGAAGAATTGATAGAAATTTGCTTAAAAAGAACATAGCATATATAGCAAATAACCTTTATATTTACTAATCAGTACAACCTCATAAGCAATTAAAATAACCAATCCAGATTATCACTGGACTACCAAGAACAAATTAGCTCAGATTTTTATTTTCTGGTTCTCATAGATAACAACGGAAATAATGGGGGGGGGGGGGGGGGGGGGGGGGGGGGATGTGTGATTAAATTTATTTGGATATTACTAGTGCAGTGACATAGCTTTTCATAGATATCAATTAAGACAGAAGATCCATTAACTGACCTCAAATAGTTATGACTAACACGGGTTGATGTTGATTATGATGATTATGAGGTGGAAGAGACATAGGACAACCAGGAGAAACAGCAGGGTGATGATGCTGATATTGGTATTTGTATTAATTCCATTTCAATTATCTTCATGGTTTATACAAGTGAATCACCCAAAACCCACTAAGAGTCTAAGATTATGTCTCTGGTTATAAATCATGTTTCCTATCATATCTAAATAGGGAAACCAGTAATGAACGCTTTGGAAACAATTGAAATTTGCAGATACATGTTTGCCAAAATCTGATAACTTGTCCTTCAAAAATTTTTCATCGATGTCACTATAAATAATCTTAGTTTTACCAGTTTATTTGCAAGTGTTTCAATCAACTCAAAAACATATCATTAGATATCAATGAAGAGTAGCATTACGAATTTGGATATTATAGAAAAAGGTTTGTAAAAATATCGTTTGAGATATATCCAGAACAATTAAAAAAACCACAATTATAAGGAAACCCTTAGAAATACACATTATAATCCCAACCATTTGGCAGATTATCAACTATATGATATTGTAATAACAAAAGTTAGGCGCTGATGATTCAATTATTCGGTGGCCCTGTCAAAAATATGAAATGGTACTAATTTGTGAGTTTTAATATACGGCGTGAGGAAATAATTGGAACTGTTACTAATAATGCTGCTTTTTTCTACAATAGCAAAAAAAAAAAAAAAATCCGTTGAACTGGTTTCATATGTTATAATCACGAATGAAGCAAAGAAAGAAAAGTCATCTTGCCAGAATCTCCCCTTGTTTTCACTGGATTCAACATTACCACTTAATCTTATACGAAAGAAAAAAAACTAGATGACTGAATAAAAAACACCAAGTCTAACTCGGCACGGAATGAACGAATGATTGTTCAGAAACGCAAGGAACACAGCAAGAACGACTTTTCTTTTTAACATATTCAATGAAAAATCAGTTACGAACAACACACAAATAAACATCCAAATCACATCTTAACGAAGCAGAAACTATCCCAAAACAAAAGGATCAGAAAGGAAAACATATCCACTGAAGAATGATTTGATGTTTATTAACGAATCGTAAAAGAAAAAAAAAACCCTTCTAATCTGCAATCTCACTGAAAACGACATATGGATCACGAAACATGGGGCTATACTGGGGAAAAGGTGATAGATCATACCGATTGTCTCCGAAGAGCCTGTACAGCTTGCCGAGCGAAGATTCCCGCCGCCATGGCACCGAAGGCAGAAGTGTAGGAGACGAGGAGAAGCCAATCGTAGAAAGCCCTTGAAGCGGCCGCCTGATCGGGTTATGAGAGTGATTTGTAGCGCCACCAAGAATATACCGGTTCGTTACGGAAGTGCTACCGTGATGGATTCATAACAGTCGGTCAGTATTCCCGGATTCGGATAAATCATCTCATGATCCGAATAGAACCATCGGGTCGGATTCTTGTCTAGGTTATTGGATGCGGACAAGGACCGAAATCTCAGAGAAGGCAATGGCGGCGGCGAGGGCAGGAGTTATCCAAATACTGGAAGCTCGACCACCTCCGTCGCCATGGATTCCCTCTCGCGCCACCACAATTCGGTTCAAGCAAGCAGTAGATGAAGTTGAAGAAGGTGGAGGAGCGCTTCTTTCTCTCAGATCCATTCGTCGAAGAGCTCTTCTATGGCTTGCCCTTCCCGCCCTCGCGGCCGTCGTTGCCCCCTCCGCGGCCTCCGCCCTCTCCTTCGGCATTCGTGTGCATCTACATATTCATTCTGTTTCACTTCAATGCTCTGCGGGATAGATGAATTCTTACATGTACTATTTTGTTTCTTCTTTTGGAAGCCGGGCCGAAGGATTGGCTAAGAGAACAGAAGAAGAAGTCTGCAAAATTTGTCCTTGCCCCAATTGAAGCCTCGAGGGAGACGCTTCGCTCCGCATATGGCCTTCTGAGTGGTCTCGGTTTTTTTTCCCTTCTTGAAAGTTTGCCCTTTTTGCCCCTTCATTAGCTTGTTTGTTGGCTTTTCTGATTGCTTGCAGCAGAATCAGAAGGGGAGAAATCTCAGGAGGTGATTAGACTTCTGAATTTGGCGTCGAGAGATTGCGTGCCACAGCAAAGGAACACCCTAGTGCAATTGCAATCTCAAACCGGCGTGGAGGTTTGCATCCAATGTTGCTTTCTGTGTTTCTTTTCATCGTTGGAAAAGTATAAGTTTCTATGCAAAGAAGAAACTGTGATGCACGAAGAACTCATTGAAGTATCTAAGTTCATTGTTCAGGTCTGCACTTTTCGATTGGTCGTAAACAATGCTGCTTCTTTGCTTGATAAGAATGATCCGGTCAAGTTGGAGGCTGAAGCTTCTCTTGATGATCTTATAAGGTTGCATATTTTGGAAGTTTGAAAATTCAGCTCTTGCTTTTGGATTCACAATGAAAAATTTTAACATGTAGATGGAAAGGACCTTGAACTACTACTTCTAGGCATACATTAATGTTAACTATTGTAATGTACAATAAACAATACAATGAGCCCTATTCGGTTCCATTGCATGCCATTGGATTAAATTAAAATACATAGTTTTCGACCTTAGCCGTTGGCATTGGCTGTTTCAACTTTTAGGTGCTCAAAAGAATGGATGACTGTGTTGGAAACTCAATCAAATTGATATGTAGTATAACAGTAAATCAGTCTAATAGCATAAACACAAACAACTATAGTTCATATGGGAACTTAAAACTCAAATACTTTATTGTTATTCACATCTCGGGCAATATGTGGTAGATTCACCAACCAGTCATGGTCGAGAAGCTGTCATGAAACTTATTTGACAGACCCAACTTCATCATCTTTGAACTTTGAGAATTCAGCTAACCAAGAATGATTTTAGCCATGTGGTCATCTTCCCCTAAAATGTAATCCATCCATTTCTTCGTCATTTTGAATGAAGAGTCTAGTCTCTTTGTAACTTTGAACACATTCAATTTCCTATTGCAATCTAATGTGCTAATTCTGTAGTAAAAGATCATACAAACATCAGGCTGTTGAGTTGGTTAATAGTCATGTAAACTATATGCTCTTGTAGCGGTAATTATAGACCTCATGGCAACTTGAATTTTTGCAAAGCATTTTGTAATTTCTAGTATGTCAAAATGTAATGCTGATTGGTTTGAAAATCAGTTGTATATTCGTCCTTGCAGATCATTTTCTTTCCTTGGGAATCTGATGACTGACTGCAACTTTCAGATCGAAACAGATAGGTATATTACTTTTTTTTATCACTATTCAGTCAAAATTTGATGAAGAAGGAAGCAACATAACCAAAAATGCTACTAGTTATCCTTTACAATGGACATCACTATTCATCCATGTTGCAGTTTCCTTCTTCCAGATTGTGATAATTAATGAACCTTTTAGTTCTTTAATTCCTTGTTGACAGGGTGAGGAGAGTTGCATTTGTGTTTGATGTGTACTGTGTGTTGCAGAGAAAAGTTGAGAGATGGATTAATGGATACAGTCTCTTCACTGGATAGATTTGAGCAGGGCATAAAGAACTGCTTAGGTGTCTGATCACCTGGGCCTGGGCCTGGCCCATGTAGAGGTGAGCCTGGAGAACCTGGTCTCTATTGTCGATTGAATTTAAATTTATGTCATTTATTATTTTGTGCTCAAGAAGAGGTCCAAGTTCATGTAAAAACCCCTCTAATAACTTATACTTCCACATGGTCTTCATGGTTGATAATGTCATTAATATGCCAACTTGTGGCTAGGCTCGAGCTTGTGAGTCGTGACAACCTAGCATCGAGCTTGCGGTTGCGATTCACGACTAGGTTCTAGCCGTTGGCTCACAACCAAGCCGTGGGAGCAACTAACAGCCACGAGTAATCTAATGAATTCAACCATGTTGAAATCCAACAAGAAAAAATTAATAACTCAACTACATTTTTTTTAAGAAAAAAAATAATTATAAAATAAACAATTGGGGAAAAAACACAAGTTATTTGATACGATATATAGTAACTAAGGGATGATTAGTTAAGAATTCACCTACATGATTAAATGGCATCATTAAAGATTAATTAAAATAATCACTCATTCAAGACAAATTTGACCTTTATGAGCTTGTAGTCCTCCACATGCTTAATAAAATATTCCACAACATAGTTAATCATATCTTATGCCATAAATAATTATAACAAGAAACAAATAGTCAGTTTTGAATTATTTTTTTCTAGAATCTAAAACTTAATTTATTTGTTTGGCATCAAATACCTTCCTCATATAATATATTATAAATTAATTAACATGCACATATTAAATATACGCATGCTCATATAATAAATCTTCTTTAAATTCTTCCATGCAAAGTCTTGACTTGGCAACATAAATCATAATCAACAGTTGGTGGAGAGCTTTCAAGGGAATAAACTGATGCAATTATAATGAGAATAATTAATAGATACATAGATAATTTATTTGGCAGGCATTGAATAATAATGTTGCAACAGTATTATTTTTCAAGTGTAGGAAATTAATTTTTATATTTATTTTTTTTGTGAATGAAGGTGGGTTGTGAGGTGACTATAATTAGATCAAGATAGGTTGAGATTATTGAGTCTGGCGAGGTGTAATGAGTCGAGTGAGGTGGATTTAGTTTGCTCGAGGTTATACCAAAGGTGAGTTGTGGATATGGAGTCTGGGCATGTAACTCTCATTTTATCTTTTTCGCTTGTCTATAAGCTGCTTTCTACACTACTAAAGCTAGTAGAAGTTGAAGAAATTCATCTGGCAAAAACTTCCACAAGCATGTTTTGGTGTAAAACCAATAAGAGCAGTTCAACAATTATGTTCAAGCATAGATAGATGGATCCACACTCTACCAACATTGATTTCTCAAAAACTTGGCACCAAATTCAGAATTTTCATAACTTAAAAAGAGAATACATGATTTTGGTTGGGAAAATACAAGCTTTCTATAGAACATTAGAACTTTGTAGTGTTTCTTTCAAAGTTTTCAAGTTACATATATTGGAAAAACCTTACAAAAGAATTTCTACCATTGCATGCTATGGAGTGAAAATTGAAGTCTTTCTTCCTCGAGTGCTGTTGAAACTTTTCTCCATTTGTTAAATGACTTCAGCTATTCTAGCTCAAGATAGCATCAAAGTTTGGAGTGATACATTTATTCCAAAGATTGCTATGGCTAGAACTTTGCTGCTTATCAATGTTTTGGGAGCAGATCTTAATTGGACCGTCGAAAGGAAGAAAATAGTTCTCATTTTCTGCTTCTGTCGACGATGAACCTTTTGAGCTTCCAAGAAACAGGAAGTACAGTACATTTGCGGGATGAATCGGATTTACCCTGCGCCAAAAATCCATGCAGATACATAATAATGTTTGATTGAGGAATGCATGAAAATGCTAGGAGTGAATTGGTAAACCTTTGTGTTTGGTCATCGAGAGCACCATAAAATTGCATCGATCAGATTTTTCTCAAGTATTCTCGGATCAAGTAAAAGAAGATTGAAGTCTGGTAAACAGGCATCTTTGTCGTAGGATTTTTTAGAAACCCAACTTTTCTCTGCTCTTCTTTGGATTGCCTTTTAAGTCATCCATGTTCACAATGTCACTCAACCTTTTGCTACAATCTTCAGCAGCTGCAGTGGCATAGGTCGCCAGCTTCATATCGAACAGCTTTTCAACATTCCCCTGTGAAAAAAGCGCACTCTGATTTGGATTTCAATAACACACATTTGTTCCAAGTAGAGAAACAAGGTGAGAAGCCGACTAATTTTAAAATCCTTTACACCTCCCATAAAATAGTGTGACAAGTCTTGAATGTACCTTAATGATGATATTAGGTGAAACATAGAGAAACTTGTTCATGCTTGGGATGACAAAAGGTAGAAGTTCTGGCCGAAGGAGTCCACAAAGTTAAAGCACCATAAGAGTTCCTTGGCAATTCTAGCGACTGTATATACACTCACCCAGTGATTTCAAGGTTGGAATGAGGCAAAAGAACTTTCAGCTTGTAGTACGATAACTTCTCGTCTTCATTTTCCGGCACAAAGAAATGGAAAAGGATGTCGTCTGGATATCTAGAAGAAGACAAAAAAATCAAACAAACACCGACGAGTTTCAATTAAGTGGCATTTAAAAACCATGAAGATGATGCCCACATAACTTATTGGTGCAGTAGCATTATGTTATATGGTAAAAACTCCAAAGCAATCTCATTGTCAAAAGGCCTAGCTCATCATAAAAGAAGCTAACTAAGTTGAGACATTATTGACATACATACTTTATTGCCAAGGCAATTGCAGCTTATCAAATGCTAGAGCAATAAACACCCTTCTTCATTTGTCGAATTGATGGACAGACATTATGATCCGGAATAAATCACAATAATTGCTTGGCATATATACTGCATGTTATCACAATAGCAATACTAGATTTTCCCAACATTTACTCAGTCCTGATTTGCTAATAGATGCTACGTTCATGATTGATTTACATTAATCTAATTGATTGTTTAACCAATGCACTGGTTTCTGACTTTCTTCATATAATCATCAAGAACTGGAAACAAACAACACAAAATAAGAGCAAGAAAGACGAGAGAACCTGGAGCTAGAAAGAGTAGAGTTTGCGAGCACAGCGAGCACTCGGAGATCCAAGCAATCCGTCGAAGAGAATAGATGTAATCGTCTACCTTGCTTGTCTTGCTCTGCAACGGAGGCACTGCAAAAAGCCATAGGCAAAAGACATTACAAAGGGAGAATTTTGATAAGTTCTAATTATTAAGGATTTTTTAATAAATGCTCAATAAAATAGAATAAAAGTAAAAAAAAAAAAGGCTATATAAATTATGGAATCGGTGGAATTAAAAGCATTATGCCGGCATTAATTGTTTATTTTACAAATAAATTCTCTGCAGCTTTTTACAATAAATACTTGCTTAATTGTTTTATTTATAAATAATTAATTTGGCCGAGTGTCCGATAAATAATAAATAGGGATGCATTATGTACCACGTGAAACCTAATTAATTATTACAGATTGAACTGAACATTAATTTCAATAATAATATCATCATAAATTCATAATAAAACAAAAAACAACAGTGAAAATATAATATGTATAATTTGCAGAGAGATTAATTTGCAGAGCTTTTAAGATTGATTACATGTGTCCTTGATTAATTAGATAAAACAGAGCATTAATAATTGATAAAACATGCGTATTGTTCTCCTGCGGCGGCGGCGGCGGTGGTTAGATCACGTTATCGATCTCAAGAACGTAGGAAGCGTATCCAGAATCATTGGAAGGAAATCCAACATCATCCGCCAAGAACTCCGAGATCCGACCGAGCTCGTCCCAAATGCTATCTCTCATGAAATCGTTCGAGCTCGAGCTGATCTGTTCATTCATCATCACCATGGCCAACGACGAGTTCGCCGGTAACAGAGCTTGGCCTCCGCCTTTGTTATTGCTGATCATAGAGGTCCAAGCGCCGGCGTCGACGAGGTTGGCGGTAGCGTGGACTTTGTGGGGATGAGTGTGGTTGAGGTGATGATGACGATGGAGGAGTTGCAACTGATCCGCCGGTGAGCCGCCGGCGGAGGAGGTGCAGCAGACGTAGTCGTCGGGGTCGCCGCAGTTGGTGACGCTGCTGGACTCCGGAGGCGACTTCGTCGGAGTAGTGATCGAGGTCTTGTAGCTGCTGGGTTGCTTCTTGTAGGAGGCGCTCCTCTTGAAGATTCTGCAGATCGTCCAAACTTCCTGCAAATTTTTCATCATCGTCGTCACAAATTCTCATTTTTTAAACGAGATTTAAATACTTAATTCACACTTCGTCGGGGCTTCATCAATTAAGTTACCGCTTCTTGCATGGTTGCGGCGTTCTTGGAGACGGTGGCGGAGGAGGCGGCGGAGTCGGGTAGGCGGAACTCGTGCATCATCCAGTCGGTCTTGGTGCCCTTGCCGGCGTGGCCGCGGTAGTAGACGAGGGACTTCTTGAGGCCGATGAAATGGTGGGCGGCGGACTGGATGGGGCGATCGACGCCGGTGGCTTTCCAGAAGCCGCAGCCGGTGACCCTGTTCGGCCGGACACTGTTCCTGTACTTCCTCCCTCGCCGGCAGAAGAAGTACCATTCCTTCTCCCCCGCCGTGATCATAAACTCTGCACTCCGATCACAATTTATCTTATCAAAATCGCATTTTGTCACGATCAACCTAATCAAAATCACATCCGGAGGTGAGATTATTAAATTACTCGGTAAATCCCAGGGCTCGTGCTTGTAGACGTCCATCTCCTTGATGATCTCGATGCTGAGCGGCTTCTTCTCCACCTTCCGGCGGAGGTAGAATCCGACGAGCTCCTCGTCGGTGGGGTGGAACCTGAACCCCGGCAGCATCACGTCGTCCTCCTCCACCTCCGGCGCCGGCGTCGTCGCCACCACCACCTCGTGCTCTGCTCTCGCCCACTTCTCCATAGTCAAAACTCTGTTTCAAATACTAACCGTTTCACTGCTTATGCCACTTCTCCTCCTTGATCAGCGGGAAGAGAAGGTCCGCGAGTGGGTGGAGCTCCGGCGAGGCTGGCGTAGGTCTATATAGAGCGGAGAGACGGGGATCCATTAATGGTGCATTGCATGGCGGAATTTGATGGAACCGCGCACGAGGAGAAGAGGAATAGAAAAAGAGATGGAATTATTAATTCTTTTAGGGGTTTTTTAAAAAAATCAAACACGTGGAATATTAATAGAGAAAAAGGTCGTGAGGAATTTGATAAACAGTTTGGGAGTAGATTGTAACTTAATAGAGAAATGCACTTTCTAAATAGCTTGCCAAATAATCTTTTTATTATTTTTTACATTTTCATTTAAAATAATAATTAAAAATACTATAATTTTTTAATTTTTTTCACTCGAACACCATTAAAATCTCACAAATATCACATTTGTAAATGAGTAAGTTTAATTACTCATTTATCATGTTTAATTTTTTTTTAAAAAAAACCAAAAATTGTCCATCTAAAACATTAAAATAATCTCGACATAGTCTCATTCAACCCTACCAAACACACCACACAAACAACATAAATGTTAAAATAAATAATAAATAAATAAATATTTATAACGTACAATACTCTGTTGAAGGATTACCAAATCGTCTTATGGAAGAATATAATTAAAGTACACCCAACCAATCAAGTGAAGAACTAGCCAAAACTCTCAACTTCCACAACTTATTGTATTTTTTTTCGCTAAGTATAGATTCCATAGAATGGTTCCAGGCCCGGCTCTAGGCATAGGCCGGTAAGGCCTGTGCCTAGGGCCCAATTTTAATTGGGGCCCATTGGTTAGGGTATTTAGGGTTAAAGGAGGGTTGGATTATTGGATTTAACCCGGAAGAAAGCCCCGATCCGCATTCGCATTCTCGCCGCCTCTTCAAAACCGCCCGATCGCGGATCGCTTCTTCATCTCCCCTTTCTTCGAGACTTCGACGCAGGCGAAACGCCGAAACCGCGATCATCTCCCTCCCCTGTCCTTCGAGGCTTCGACGCAGGCGACAGGCGAAACCGCGATCATCTCCCTCCCCTGTCCTTCGAGGCTTCGATGCAGGCGGCAGGCGAAACCGCGATCATCTCCCCTGTCCTCGCGAAGCACCGCCGGCTTGCCACCTCATTTCTCGCGAAGCAGCGCCGGCTCGCCGGCCGCCGCCCCATTTCTGATTTCTCGTGAAGCACCGCCGGGCGCCGGATCGCCGCCCCATTTCTCGCGAAGCAGCGAGCGAAGCAGCGCCGCCCCATTTCTCGCGAAGCAGGCCCCATTTCATTTTCTCGCGAAGCAGCAGGTTGGGCGTCGGACTCGGCCGTCGGATCCGGACCATCCGGTAGTTTCTCTTGCATTCTCGCCGCCCGGCCCGCCCAATTTCTCGCGAAGCACGAGCCATCCGGTTGTTTCTCTTGGATTCTCGCCGCCCCATTTCTCGCGAAGCAGCGAGCAAGCATTCTCGCCCGTCTGCCGCCCCATTTCGCTTTTTGCTGCTGCTGATTGTGCTCTTATTCTTCCAGTATTATTGTTGATGAGATTTACTAATTTAAGTAATAATTTTTTGTGTTTGATCCAGCTGTTCTATAAGTCCTTTGACGAATCGTTTGAGGGGCGGTGGATCATTTCTGACAAGGCAGACTACCAAGATAGATTACAAGTCCTTTGACGAATTCGCCTAGGGCCCCCCGTAGGCTTGAGCCGCCCCTGAATGGTTCAACAACACAAGTAGTTCGAATACCCCAAAGTATATAATTATATTGTATGTAGAATCGAACCCTCGTTAGTCATCACGTTGTGGTAGGTCATGCCACACTCCCATCCCCATCATTATTCATTCATGAGGCATCGAGGCAATTAGGGCACCCCACCCACCATTAATATTAGTAAACTTCGGATTGTGATCCAGTAAGCTCAATTAATTAAGGATGCTAATCACGCTCTTTACCCTGGTGGTCGGTGTTCCGTTCCGGACCGGCCACCCCAGGGATTAGTCCATGAGAATGGGATTTATCATTTTTTTTTTAGTAAACTCAATTAATTAAGCTAATCACTCTTCTTTTGTTTTCAGAGAATTAAATCCTGATGGAGGCAAGAAAGCCGTCAATTTAGGTTGGACCTGTCAAATTAGTCTGTCCAACCAAACAATTTAGATGGGTTGGTTAAAATTTTATCAATCCATTTTAAAATAAGTTTAGGTGGGCCAACCCGTCTAGGCTCGTGATCCGTATGGGTCGGCTTGTGATGGATTTGGATTGGATCACAGGTTGAAAAAATTTTTTAATTTAAAATTAAAGTAAAAAATTCAATGAATAGTGGATTTAACTTATGAATCTAACTTTTCTTCTTCTTTTCAGAGATTGTTCTTCGAGATGAGCCATTGTGCTGTGTTGGCATACAATAAGATACAGATAGATCATGGTGGTTTGCAGAAGGAAAATGAGTGTAACGTATCAGGTTTTAGATTCACTGTCCTCACTCAAGAGAGTGCAGAGCAATCAAAGCCTAATTTCCGAGAGAGAGTTACTGCAGCAATAACAATCCTGTCTTGATTGCAGACAGGAGAGGAATGCATGCTAATAATGGCTAAACAATATCATTCTCTGTAAAAAGAAAACAAAAAAACAAAAACTACTGACTCCATTTCAATGTTCATTCAAAGAAAGTTTCATGGCTTACAAGGCAGCCGGATAGCATTAACTTCGATCATTGCGAGCAACTAGTGTTAAATGGCACTTTTAAAGCTTCATTTACAGCGACATTAATGTCCAAAATTAGACAACATCCAAAGTCATACATCCTTTTTACTGATCATCAATGCTTTCATAATTCATTGAACAGTAGATCGACCAATAAGTTAAATCTTCCATTTTGATTACTGAATGGACTCTTCTTCATCTGAAAATCCATTCGCTGAGCTGAGGATGATGTTATGTAAACTCTTCAACAAACTAAAGAGTGGAAAAGACTACCTTGTTTGGGGCATGTTATGCTTCATAAGAACAAAAGCATAAACCTTCAGTCAGATATAATTGAGTCACAGAATATATAGTAAATTGTTAATATGAAGCTAATTAACTATTGCTTGAGTACCAATTGTAAACGTGTGAATCCAGTTGGATTCTTTAACTCAAATGTCTTGAGGCTATAGATTTAATGTATGACTATGGAAGGAGCATCAGCAATGCTAGCATTGGAGAAACTGGTGTGGAGCTAAAGTGACCCCAAAAGACCTGTTTCAAACTCCTTGATATATCAATGGAAGAAGATGAGGCTCAAACTCGATGCCTATTCAATTGAGGGCACCAATGTTTACAATGCTACAGCCATCACTCTGGGGGACGGGTGTGCTGAAGAGGTCGATAAAAGTCAGCTGTGGAAATATTTTTGTTCATCAAAATGACATCGAGATTGCATTCAAACAAAACAAGATGATAGAGTAAGATATCAAACTTTCTTTGTAGCAATAAACTCAATCACACAGGAGAAAAGGCACAATACAGTGACTACAGTTGGAGAGATAGCAGAGTGAAACATTGAGATAAGCTAACATTTATAGCTCTATCTGGTAATTATGCAGCTAAAAGGGAGATTGATACACTGAATCAACCTTCAGAAGTGCCAGAAACATCATTGTTTCTGATAGTTTAAAACAATTCTACTGATATATTTATCTGGACAGCTATTGTAAATAAACATCGAGAAAAGAAAATTTTGGGGCTTCAATTTCTTACAGGCCTCTGATAGTTTCCTTCACGCATTGGTGAGGATGAAGACAAAGACGAGAAACCTGAGAGCAAACTCCCAGCCTTGTCCTTGTTGAATGCCTTTCTAACATCCTCCTTGAGCTCGTAGAATCGCAACTTCTTCATCTTCTGCTCATCAGGGGTTCCCTTTTGTAGGTAGAAGGGATCTGCCAAATTGTTCTCCAGGAACTTATCCAGCACTTGTGAACAATGAGGGAAATAGCGGCGACCAAGATCAACTGAACAATGATGCCATGCAGTATCAGTTTGAATAACATAGGTTCTACACTATAATCTAATCAGAGAGCATTTGTATGCAGAATCTAATCATGTCGTGTGAAAATTACCAGTTCTTGTCAAGGCATTGACCCTCGATCGAAGCCTCTTATTTTGCACTGTAGGTGTTTCATTTAGGTCGACTTCCTTGAGGTTACTGGCACTTCTAGATGCAGGCAGACCAGTTAATTCTGAAGTTATGTCCGCATGCGCTATTTCCATGGCTAGCTTAGCTTCAGCAGGGAAGAACAATCTCGCAAATGCAACTGAATAGTAAAAATACTGAATTAATAAGCAACACTCTTAACACATCAAAGCCATCACAAGAATATTTCAAAAATATAATCTGTTGTTTACTACGTACTATCACTATGTGTAGAAGATTTTCTACCAGAGCTGCTTAATATATATATATATAGAAATGAAACAACTAAAGCTCAAAAGTGTAGCATAGCCAACAAAAGCAAGGATCTTCATCTGAACAAGATAGGTGTTGAAACAAATGCCCTTGTCGAAGAGACACTTTGTACTGGGCAAGTGCACATATCATTCATGAATGTTAAGAATACATACCATCATTTATCTAGTTAGTTTTGATAAATGGTAAGAAATGATGCTAAAGCAATAGTCTTTTAATGAGACTGCATGCTAAAAGGGACTATATTAAGGTTCAGCTAGCTCAACTAGTAAGGGCCTTGGAAGTTATTGTAACAAGTCTCAACTTTGTTCTTGCATTTTACATAATTATATATACATATATATAGATATTTAATGGAAGCTTTGCCTCAAGCATATGCTCAAAAATAACACCATCGACAATCAGTCATTTTTTCTTCTGTAAATTTACCTCTATTTTCCAGATAAAGGAACTTCATATGTAGATCATCAGCAAACAATGGTGAAGTAACAGAATCTTCAACAGTGATGGAATTCTTCATCTCTCTCTCTAGAATATCGATGCACAGCTTATTTTTATTCGACTCTTGACCCTGCTCTGTCCTTGTATAATAGTCTTTTGCCCTTGTTAATCTTCTACATATCGTAGCAGCATTTTGGCCATAAGCAGTTGCATCCGATGCAGAGGCACCTTTGGTAAGAAGTGAAACAATTATTGCTGGCTCTCTTCTCATGGCAGCTACATGAAGAGGTGTATATCCTCTGTGGTTCTTTAAATTTACATCAACTGAGTCAAGGTCTAACAACTCAGCAACAACTTTGGAATCACAGTAAGCAGCTGCATAATGTAGAGCACAAGCGTCGTCTAGAGTAACTCCAGACTCACTCAACAGCAACTTTACAAGCTCAACATCATCACAGTCGAGAGACCTGTGTATTCTTTTAATTCTTTTCTCACGCACAGGATCCACAATACCATTAGGTTCCTTGGGTTGCGAATTGTGGTGCAGTGCCTTGATTTTGTCAGCTACTTCTGGTGGAAGCTCCTTCTCAATTGCAACATCATCAAGATCTGACCTAGCTACTCTTTGGACACACTTAGAGAGCAACTGATTGAGCTTTGAGTGTGAAGCTACTTGAAGAATAGGGATTACATCTTCCACTATAGCTTTCTCCACAAAATTCAGAAGTCGACGCTGTAGATCACAGAAAGATGATAATTACTCTAGAATTTGATAGTCACGTAACATATAAATATAAAAAATATATTGATGCCATAATACCAAAGAAGACTCTGAATAACCAGAAGAATTGTGAGTTTATTTGTGTGGAGGAGAGTTTTGTTTCACATCAGATAGTCATACAAAACATTATAGAGATAACTTCTGTATTACTTGTTTCATAAACTCAACTTGTTCTACAGCTAAAAGACAAGAACAGATGCAAAGTCTTGCATAAATGCAAAAACCATTTAGGATGAAAGCTATGAAATAAGCTCAATGTGGATATCAATGCGTAAAAACAGGAACCACAGAACAGAACTCAACTGGGAAGGAAAAGAAAGACAATTTCTGATCTTTTATCACAAACAATGAAACATTATAGCGTATCTAGGAAGTTTAAATGCATTTCAACCAAAAAGTTATGTTTCTTGATGTTTGCATAATCATTAAATTTTAAAAAGAAAAACACTACTCTTTGTGAAATGAATCATCTTAAAGCTAGATATTTTCCAACTACCAATTATCACAGAATACAGATAAAGATCTCTTTATTGGCAATCCTTGAACACAAAAGAGAAAAGAAAAAAAAAAACAAAAAATCTAGTATCAGATCTCAATTACCTCATCAACGTAAAACATATATATACAGTTTCCAACTTTACAGATACAGATCTCTTTGTTGGCAATCCTTCAACTCAAAAGAGAGAGAAAAAATCTGTATCAGATCTCAATTACCTCATCAACGTAAAACATATATATACAATTTCCAACTTGTATATTAAATTTCACCGATAATATCAGCAAAACAGTAATCGACCAGCTCAAGGTGAATTCTGTATATATATATATATATATATATATAGTATAAGAAGAAAAGCAGTGAACTAAAGAGTAATGGACATAGAACCAACCTGTAAAAGCGAGACAAGCTCTGTGATCTGAAAAACCGAAGATGCATACAAGAGCTCGACGGCGAAGTCAATGGCCGGCCGGCAAGCCTCGTGGAGGCAGAGCCTGTCGGCGCAACTTGATACCTCCTGAGGCGCCGACTTCAGCTTGCCAGTGTACAGATAGCTCAAGAAGACCGTGAAGGCCTCACGGCCCACGCGGCCGCCAGGAACCAGCTTGTCCATCTCGAACCTGGGCTTCCGAGACCCTCCGCTTCCTTCCTGCGAGAAGAGGTCATGGAAGAACCGGCTCCTGGCCGCCAGGATGCAGCGGTGAACGCCGACGGGCGCCCCTTCCACCATGATCTCGGCGTCGGTGCAGTCAAACTTCGTATCGAGGAGGAGGAGCTCCAGGTTGGAACTCAGCTTGCTGAGGCTCAAGACCTCGAGGTTGGTCCCGCACTCCGGCTCCGGGGTCCGGGCGTGAGGCTTCGGTGCGGAGACAGGAGCATGGAAGGCGCTCGAGCCATTGGAGAGGTAGGAAGAGCCTAAGCTTATAGAAGAAGATTGTTCGGTGATGTTGAGCATGGCGTAGAAGAATAGAGAGCTTCCACCTTATCCTTCCAAAAACTACTTTTTTTCCTTCAGAGACCAGCAATCCAAACCCTGCAATCGAACTGTTCTCCCCAATTTCCTCACATCCGCAGCTCAGAGAAGGAATTCGCCAAAAATATCGTTGATAAACCCCAAATCTCAATCAAAAACCAATCTTTTTACAGGAATTTCACCAAAACCCAAAGAATCACAGAATGAAAGCGACTAAATCCCCGATTCCAAGAGAATCAACCAGAAACCAATCGGAAACGCGGAGCTGCACCAATTCCTGCCCGAAGGCAATCAGAACTGAGATCTGCAGTGACGATTGAGTCGGAAATTAACACTAGATTGGACAGCATGAACCACTTCCCGGGAAAAGTCGTGCGGTGGGTTCGGAAGGAAGACGATGGGGAAGAACGCGGTGACGGTACTCTCTTGGTTGCGTTCAGATGCTGAAGTCGCGAGGTGACGCGGTGGATGCCGTCACCACCCGGTGGTATAGTTGAATGACGTCGGCGGCAACGCACGGCCACGAAATTTCTGGTAGCTTTCTACGATTTTTGCTTTATTTTTCCAATTTTTTTAAATGGACAAAATAAAATAATCATCCCTCTTCTTCCCGTTCCAGTCCAACTAGCATATGGGCACTGATGATGAAACACTGACGTCACACATGACGACCGCACACATTTTGTTAATGATCGATCCTACTATTATACGATAATTAATCAATCGATCGCATTAATTAATTGCCAAGTTACTGTCAGTGACCAACTTATTCTTACGTTGACTAATTAAGAATAAAGCTATTAGCATTCTAAATTAAAAAATAATAATAATTGAAATATCTAATTAATCATTAGTATCTCGAAGCAACTTAATTATTCTTACCCTACCTAAGTAAGATGACCGCCCACGTCATTCAAATCGTCATGTTGCCGGTTTAATTATCAGACCGACAAACAAACTAATCATGATTAAACCGTGTATTAAATGCGAATTAATTAACTCAATTTCTGGATTTTGTATGTGTAAATGCACATGAATTTGTACGAACCGGACTAATTAAACCGACCGGTTTCTCAATGACGACCAAGATCAAAATGAGATGCGTCATGGATGACGAAATGGGAGCCAGATTGGCGATGTGTGACGTCAGCGACTCATCCTCGACAAATTTGAAATGGGGCCCTTTAAATATATGGTGGGCCCATGATCGTGATGCCCAAATGGAAGGAGGAGCCTTTGGCTTTTGAGTAATTGAGTTTGTAGCAATATGAAGTCAATGCAATGTGTGTCACACGCCTCACAAGGGGAAAAGGTAAAGGCTTATGGGCGATCGAGTCACTTTAGGGTGGGTGGTTGGATGTGTACTTAGTCTCTTCGTATATTTCAATTTATAATATACACGTTTTTCATGACTCAAGATGACCTAAGTCAAGATGAGTCGTGTTAAGTTCGATAGGTCGTGTTTGGCATGTGTTTGATACTAATATGGGAGAGATAATTAGCCTCCAAGTGATACGAGAGGTCAAAAGTCAAATTGAGTTGTAAGTCATAAGTCATATATAACTCGATCCAATCAAGATATCTTCAAAGCTTGGGTAAGCTGAGTTAGACTTACATCTAATTCGGATTCGAGGAAGCAACAACATTTCCACTCAGCCCGACCCCGAGTTCCTTTTCCACGTGGGAGACGTGGGGCGATACAGCTAATGGAAGATTAGGGAAACATGATACGAGGGACGTGGGATGATGTGGTTGAGGACGTAAGGAACTCAAAATAGTGGACTCCACTTATTTCGCTAAACAGTATAAAAAGAGTCTCACTCCTACGGGCATAGGTATGCACAGACAATTTCAACTACTTCTTTTCTACTTCATTGCTTTTCCTTCTCTTTTATCCTCCAATCACGGAATCTGATTTGAACGTTGAAGTGATTGCGTCATGATTCGTATTGACCTCCATTCTAACTATTTTTGAGTTATGTAGAGAATCTTTCGAAATTTTTTCCTCCGCGATCTGCGACCCATCATCAACCTCCTCATTAGTGGTACCCTCATCCTTGATTTCAAACGGAATGAGATACCATTATATTTGGAAGAACTTTCTCTTTTTTTTCTTTCTTTCATAAAAAGAAGAAGATGACTTATTTAAAAAGAAAAGAAAAGATGTGGTGAATATAAAATTAATGAATGTAAGGTCTTTAAAGAATTTGCCCAAAGGCGATGGAGATGCTATAGTGTTGGAGGGGCATGTTTTAGTTGTAAGTTAATCGATTAAAGTTATTAAAGAAGGAATAAAATTTAGGCACGAGTTCTCCCTTTCAACATGATCTTTACGAAAGCAATGAGGTGGATCCATTGTTTGATCTTTAATGGAGAGATTCGCATGCATCTAATTAACTTTACTTTGGGTGAAACTAACTTTACTTTGATCAGCAAATAATATCATAGGAAAAAGAAGAAGCAAAGTCACTTAATGTGAGCTAGATTCTCACTTCCACCAAATTAAACGAGAAGAGAAGAAAGAATTGAAGAAAGCTGAAAAGGAGAAAAGATAAGAAAACAAAAGAAAGATGACATCTTTTGAGGATTTCTCTCTCTTTATCACAAATAGAAAAGTAAAAGAAATTCAAGATCATATCAAATTCTTTTAACGCATTCAAGTATGAATGAATGCACACTCCTCGCTTCGATTTGTGCTTAAATTCTTGATTAATTGGTTGTGAATTCCGCAGGGAGAAGGAGCAGAGAACTGGAATGGGATTCGTTTCGCCACACGCCGATCCTTGTTTCCTTCCCCTGTACAACTCGCCGGCGGCTCCGGCGAATGCCGCCTCGGGGAGTGGACGCACCATCAACGTCGGCGACGAAGTCGATGTTTTCTCCGCACACCTGCAGCACCTTACGCTCGACGTCGATCGTCTCCTCAGGCAGCATGTAAGTGATTCTCGCGATCAGTGCCTCCGCTCGAAAGTTTTGATTTGGGCGTAAAGTTGCGATTTTTCATTGGAATTAATCGTGGGCGATGGCAGACGGAGAAGGTGAGAGTAGAGGTGGCGGAGAGGCGGGAGCGGCTGACGCGGCGACTCCTCGCGGCCGTGGAATCCGGCACGGCGAAGCGGCTGGAGGCGAAGGACGAGGAGATCGCGCGGGTCAGGAAGTTGAACTGCGCGCTGGAGGAACGCGTCGAGAGCCTGTACGCCGAGAACCAGATGTGGCGGGGGGTGGCCAGGAGCAACGAGGCGGCGGCCAGTGCACTTCGGACCGACCTCGAGCAGGTTCTCGTCGCCGCTCGGGCGAGGGTCGACCAGCTGAGGGCGGCGTCGGCGGACGACGCGGAGTCCTGCTGCTCCGGCGAGGTGAAATGGGAGGAGGAGGAGGAGGAGCTTGGCGGCGCGGAGTGGCGGAGGAGAAGGTGCTGGAGATGTCGGGCGCGAGAGGCATCGGTGCTGCTGCTGCCGTGCCGGCATTTATGCCTCTGCGCGGCGTGCACGCCGACGGCCACCGCGTGCCCTGTGTGCAATTGCTGCAAAAATGGCAGTGTTACTGTAAACTTGTGTTAATAATTCCAAATTAAGAAAAAAAAAAGAAGAAAATTTGGTGAAGAACTCAGTCTGTAAATGTTATGGAACAAAAGATTTCCTGCAAATTTCAGGAGACTCTATTCTGGGCAGCTTTGTATCCTAAGAAAGATGATCCAAACATTAACAATTATTTTGCTAAAAACTCGCAACCATAAATTTTACACAACACAAGTTGTGTTTGCACAATTAGTTGTACAGGAATAGTTTGATTTTGCATTACAGATATGGCACAATTCAAAATTTAGGTAGTTAACATGTATCTGTTCAGTGGTTAGTCCACACTAGAACAGGAGTTTCTTGCATCAGCTTAAATCCCTTGTTACAAACAAAAATAAAAGAATCCAAGATCAACTTCATGTAACTGGATCTGCGAATTTACAGGTAGCCATGCCGGTACCTCTATGCCACTCCTTTTATGTACAAAATGAGGGGAACCAAGCAGATCTGCACGGCGCAAGAAGCTTCTTTATTGTTTGGATATTAACAAGCGGTTTGCGAGGTTCTTACCGCTATCTGTAACGAGAATGGGGTTGATCAAGAGAAGAACTGCTGGAATGAGAAGATGACTCTACATTCTCAGGGACCTCCATCTGTGTCGGCAGTAGTTTGAGAAAACTTCCTTGGGCAGCTGGACTTTGGTTCGACGATGAATCTGTGTCTGCGTAACCTCATGAATAAACCCATGAGTCACAATTTCACAAGACAATCTGACTAATTAAATAGGAAAAGTAACAAAGAGGTCATTTACCAAACAAGGATTTAATTGTTGGCCTCTTTGGCTTATTACTTTTCTTCTTCAGTTCAGCTGTATACGAATGAAGAACAATGGAGATATCAGACTTCTTTCTCACTCAACAATTTAGCCATGAGTAAATCTTCTAGGCGTTAAAAAACTAAAAACAATTAAAGCAAATGAAGTAAAAGACTAACCAATCCCTGGAACTTCATGGTCATTTACGATCTCAAAATTTTTGTAAGTGTAACCGACAAAGTTGACATCCTTGGATGGAAGCATCTAGTGATGAGAAGGAAAACATTTCAGATAAGGGACATCACAATTAAATCGAGCAAAATCTTGTCAGCTTATCATTAATATCTTAGAGAGTTAATCATCAATAGTTGATCCAGAAATATTACGAACTAAAAAAATTATGGGCAATAATAAACTAAAAGAATACCTTTCTCCATGGGCCAGATTTTGAAGAAGTCTCCACTGGTGCCGACGTCTTCATCAAGATACAATAGTATATGTCAATTAAAGTGTTCAACCAAAGGTACAGAACAAAATATGCTTCTCTTGGAAATGATTTAAGTTGTGCTTAGTGCAAATTTTTTTTAACGATTTTCAATTCTTAAAAGAATTCATAGACATAGCAAGAAAAACTCTCCCACTTTCAAAATATACAAGGCTGTGCTTAGGATCTTCTCAGTAAGGTAAAGGAGAAGAAAAAAGAGGAGAGGGAGTGGGAGGGGATAGGCATCGAAAGTAACCCCCTCTGTTAGGATGTTGTTCATTAATGCTCTCTTTCCTTCCCCAAATGAACCAAAGAAAGAAAAAGAAATAACTTGTTTCCACTATTTTTTTGAAAATCTTGTCGATGAACCTGAGGTAGAGAAAGAAGGAATTAACTTCATTGTAAATTTTCCAAGATCACTAATACTTATTTAGGACCTATTTGGGTGGAAATGAAGACCAGACTACCCTTTTCTTACAACTTAACAAACCAGGGGGCAAGGGTCCATCAAAGTAAGAAGAGAAATTAGCAACAGGTCGTTGTTCACATGAAAAGCAGGCAAGCATCAGAGAGCAATAGCATATATTGGAGGGCAGGAAAACAATTCCTTCGATGAAGATTCCAGTAGACTACAAATTGACACAGATTCAATGTTGTTTGAGATTCGTATACCTCTTCAAACTTCTCAAAGTTCTGAGTATCGAGCTCATCATTAACCTCTGGTTTAAAAGCAGCTTCCATGTGGTACAGTCGCTCCCATTGGATGCCTCTGAACCATTGGTGTCCCTGAAATCAACGTTGTTGTATCTGATGGCAAGTTTCCACATGCATTATATGAACTGGCAGCCAAAAAACATCTTAAATATGCATACCTTTATTTCCTGTGCACCTTTCGTACCAAGTCTATGTTCTACATTACACAAGAGCCTGCTGATAAGATCTTTAGCTTCGGGCGAAAGTTTTGCCTCTTCAGGGAACTTTAAGTAGTTTCTCCAATTTACAATCTGTGATGCAGGATTGAAGCAATTATCAGAAATGCAAACTGATGTTAATACATAATAAAACAATAATTCTAACTCAAGCCCATTATGCTTGTATGAAGTTTCCAAGGGAAAATGAATACCGACTTTGAGCTGTTGAATCCAACATACGTAGAGCCATTCTAAATGACAAGGTGACTGCCAGCCATCATGCCAACATAAACAGCAGAGGGCAAGCTCTATTATTTTTAGGTGGAATGGTTGCATATGCAAACAAGTTCAGCGCGGGGACCTTATGTTCAGATGGATGCAACGTACAAAACACTCCATGGGATTAAGGCACATCATGAGAAGCTTAATAGTCACATACCAACCCAAAAGGCAAAAGTAAAGAAAATGAGTGGCCAAAGTCAGATTGACAAGAATATTTTCTGGGGTCACTCTTAACACAAGGTTACTGATAATCATAAGAATTAAAGTTTCATATGCAAGCCACATCGTTCCAATACAGAGGTCTATGCAAGATAATATGCAGGCATGGAGTTGTTGATTGAGGGGCCAGTTCGATACAAGAAAAAACATCGGAGACATGTCATCTCAGGAGGAAAGCTTGAATTAGAGAAAGGACACATTTTCCTAATTGCATTTCTACCTAAAGGTCTAACATAATGAAGTGACAGCAAAAATACAACAATCATTTCTTAGCAGAATAAAAACTCAAAAAATGGACTATGACACAGAATCAGGTTCTTCATTGCAGATGTGATGCAAATGAAGAGAAATTATGTTGGCCAAAAAAACATCAATGGGACAAGCACCTTTCTACATGTGGACATTGGATCTTCAGAATAAAATGGTGGATAACCCACGAGCATCTCATACATAATTGCTCCAAGTGACCACCTAAAGAATAGTATAAGATCAAGATATGTATATATTAGCAAAGAAAAAATTATGAAAAACAAGGATCTAACCAGTCACACTCCATTCCATATCCTTTCTTGAGAAGAACTTCTGGAGCAATGTAATCAGGTGTTCCCACAGTTGAGAAAGCCTGGAAACAGTAAGAGAACTTGAAACTGAATGACAATATGATAACTTGCATTTAACACAGATATTTATAACTACATTCAATATGTGACACTAAAAACCTAAACCTGACACATAGAAGGAAACAAATCTAGTTTGCTTGATTATCTATCATTCACTGAATTTTGTAAATTTATTTGCTCTATTTATTCTAATGGTTAATGTGAGTATGCGAGATCAGAAAAGAAAAAAGTTTAAATTAAATTTTACCAGCATTCTTCTATTCTTTTGCCAATGTTGCAGTTGTTCCTGTTGAGTACGCCTTGGAGTAGGAGAGGCACTAGACCATCTATCGTCCAAAGTAGCCTTGCCATTTCTTCCTGGTGTGTTTTCAGGTTCATTAAGATTTGGAAAACTACTACTATCCAGCGGCTTGCACAACCCAAAATCAGAAAGCTTCATATGCCCATATCGATCCAACAAAAGGTTATCAGGTTTGATGTCCCTATGAAGATTAAATCATGGTTAATCAAATAAATTACTGTCAAGAACAAAGGTAAGTATGAACAACAGGAAGCAGCATGCCTGTGAATGTAGTTATGCCTATGAATAGATTCAATAGCTAAAACTGTTTCTGCAACATAAAATCTGGCCTCATCGTCTGTCAATGTATCCTTGCGCATAAGTAGAGTCATCATGTCACCCCCAGGAAGATACTCCATGATGAGATATAAATATTCATCGTCTTGAAAAGAAAAGTAAAGTTTAACAATGTAGGGACTGTCCACTTCTGCAAGTAGATTTCTTTCAGCTTTGACATGTTCCACCTAGAAATATTAACAAGTAGTAAAAAAACTTTGATGACTTAAGTAACACAACTAGATGAATTAGAATAAATCATACCTGACCCCTACGAAGCATTTCAGATTTTTTAAGTTTTTTCATTGCATAGACATTTCCAGTTGATTTCTCTTTACATATTCTGACCTGCACCATTGTGGTGGAGCTTGAACAATTTTCAAATCAAATAAGAAATACCAACAAGGCTATAAAACTGAAGAAGTGTTGAATCAAATGACATATGTTGACAATTTTTTTGTTTGACAAAGTTGATTCAGTCCATTTTTAGCCGTTTAGCTAATTGCTTTGGGAAGAACCAATGTAAAGATATAGTGATCGGTATCAATCATAAATAGAAAATGATGCCAATAAATAACCAAATCACATCAATTCTCATCTGCCATTAAAAGAATTTCAAAAACAAAACATACATGATCCATGAAAGATTTTGTATATAAAAAGTAATAAGATTAAGTATGAATCTACCTCTCCAAATGCCCCCCTCCCAATAATTGTCAAAAGTTCAAAATCATCCACACCCATTTTATGCCTTTGGAGACGCATATATTCTGTTTCCTTTTTCTCTAAGCTCTTCAAAATGTTATTCTGCTCTTCTTTGGAGACTTCAGCATCAGAAAGTTTCTTCTCCAGCATCCAACGTCTGAAATTGTCATTTAATTAAATTGAAAAGAATATGGTGTAGAATAAAAGAGTGCACAATCAAATTCAAAAGTAAGCTAGGAAAGCAAGATTAATTTCATAATCAGAATGCTTAAGAATTAAGAAACAGATGATTATGATGTTGCAGTCAGTTATGTGCGTCAATTTTTCAAGATCTACTATATGGAAGTTATTCCACCAGTGAGCTCTATGTAAGATTATATTGTTTGAAATACAAGTTATTAAGAATCATAAATCCCTTTAATTTGTCAAGTAGAAATTTCATGATGAATACTAAAATCAAGGACAAGATGAAAAATGATCAAAGGCAAATCAGTTGTGACAGCACAACAAAAACTTATCTCCAAGGCACAGGTATGCTATTTTCTTCTAGCTAATTGATAGGAATAAGACAATTGACAAATTGATTCAAGCAGGTTACACAACCAAATGTTATTTTACCTATCAGCATGTTTCACACGCTTACTTCAGCAAGATAAATAGCTATGCACACTCTATGAAAAAGGGATCAACCAAATGCTATGTTACCTATAAGCGTGTTTCACATTTTTACACGCTAACCAAGAAAAGACCAAGATATCTAGGTGCAACTCTATTAGACATATGGTTCAGGTGATGATGGAACTACATGTATAACTGGAACTATCTGAATTTTCTCATAAATGCATGACTCACATCTACACACTGAAACTAGAGTAATAACACAACTAGGAACCACTCTAATGCAATGCACTTCAAAATGTAAAACTAGAGAGCTTAATCAGATGTAACCGATAACAAATTTCAGAATATCTTTCCTGAAAATAAATTTTCTGATGATATTTATCCAATATACGTTTATTTAAACAGTAATTTTGGCTTTAAAAAAATCAATTGTTGCAAAAAAATGACCTCTCTTTGCGGTCTTGCAAGGATTTCATCTGAGACTTGTAATGATTCTCGATGTACTGCTTTGCAGCAGCAACCTTCTGCTTGGTGGCATCAGAAGGTGCATCATCAATTGGAGGCCTTTGCAGATCCTTGGCACTTCCAGCTTCCTGCTTAGCAGATCCGGGCTTTACTTTATCCTTGGTTTGTAATCTATGAAACCAGCTTCTGGCAGAATCCATCTTCGATTGCAATCAAAAGAACTCCAAGGCTGTTATTCACGGTCAGCAACTGAATCAAGAAATAGAAATATCTTCATCCATTCAGAAACTATTCCATCCCCAAGTGCGAAATCACAATTCAAATCGAAGAACACCAAATTGGAACTTAAAGTAAGCAGATTTTTGGACCGAAGAAAGAACCCCAAAATCCAAACTTTCCACTCTACGATCCAAAATAGAAATAAAATGAGAAGGAAAATTTAGCATAACTTGCCTGGTAGTGTTATCCAATTCTGGAAAGGGAATAGCGAAATCTCTGTACAGAGCAATCAAATCCCTAGCAATTTCTAGTTCCTTTTCCCTCAATGAACTCTAGAGGATGGCAAAGATCCAGAAAATGTCAGGAATTTTCGCCCAAGTCCACCATAATCCAAAAAAAATAAAGAAAAAGAAAACTGCCAACGCCGAAATAAGAAACAGATACCTAGATCTGCAAGTCTTTGACGGATTGGATTTCGCCCTTCCGAAGCACGACGATTCGATCTCGACGGCAGCGTCGCATTGACTCTCCGCAACTAACACCTCCGCCTGCTTTCCTTCCACTTTCCTGCCACCACGGGATCATCTCACAAATATATAGCGGCCATTAATTGCTGCAACACAGCCAACACTTGATGACAGATTAGGCCTTGTTTTTTGCAAATAAGCCATTTGAATCTCTATATTTGCTTTAGAAAAATAAGAGAGATATTTCAAAATTTTAGGCATTTTTTTTCAAATAAGCCATTTGAAAAGATAAGAGAAAGACTTTAGGCCTTTTTTTGCAAATAATCCATCTGAATCTCTATATTTGCTTGAGAAAAATAAGAGAGATTTCAGAATTATTATCATTTGAAGAGTCATAGTGGAATTGTTTAGCTTTCCAATATTATAATTTATCTTTTAAAATCATAAAAATTACACATTGCTTCTTTGTTTTGATGTTTGACCTCCCTATTACTCGTCGTATATGATTGTATGTGCAAATAGAATTGATATATATATAGTCACAATTCAATATTGGTAAGTTTAGATGACTATAGAATTAGAAGTCAAGAGGGAAGCACCGGGACTGATTGCGGCCCTACATCTCGACTATAAGAGTGGACTAAGAGGTATGACTTCCATGGCTCTAGAAGACAAATTGTAATTTTTAAAACCATAGATAGTAAAAATGAAAAAGGTCAGTCATTCAAATACATCTAATGCTTATTTATCAGCGAAGACGTAATTTTACTAATTAACAGGGAGAAATCTGCTTAAGTGTCAATTATCTCAAATCACCAAAACGCCCCTTCTTCCACTCCGCAAGGAACCAGGTCGTTCCCGTAAATTCGAGCAACTGCAAGGGGTAGCGGGTAAAAGGGTGAAGAGTTGGAGACGGCAGAGGCGGTGCCCGGTGTCGTGGCGAAATGGCGGCGAAAACGCGTGCGGTGGGGCCATGCCGCCGGCGAAATGGTCAAACCGGTTCGGTTTGGATACATGGTCGGCGGGGAAACTAATTATTAGACCGATTTATTTCAATTAAACCGGTCTGAAGCTCTTTAATTAATAATTAAAACCGGCCGGTTGCGACCATGAATCTAAAGAAGTAAACCGGTTTGCAAGTGACATAATGATCGTAACGGTAGAGAAGAGGTACGTATCGTCACGGCCCCTACGTTACGATGATTCATGGTTCATCTCTTTTCGTAAAAAAAAAAAACTTTTTTCGTTCTTCTCTCCGGATCCTACGTATCGTCACGTCCCCTACGTTACGATGATTCATGGTTCATCTCTTTTCTTGGTCAAAAAAAAAAAACTAGCGGTTTTTCGTTTGGACGGTCTTAGATTTTTCAGAACAGCGCAGCGCATTCGGCGAGAAGTTCAAGCATGTATATCGATTGGAGTAATACAGATTCAATTTGCTCCTGAGATTCGTCAAGCATCGCGGCGGCAAATCGTCCATCCGGCTCATACCTCCATGCATCTTGATCATCTACTTCGGTTCCAAGCAAACTTAAAGTCAATTCTCTTGTTCTTCCTGCAAACTTAGATTAGACATAAAGTCAATTCTCTTGTTCTTCCTGCAAACTTAGACATAAAGTCAATTCTCTCTTGTTCTTCCTGCAAACTCAGAATACTCCATGCAAAGTTGCAAGCAAATCTGCATTCAACTTGGAAACCATTATAACAAAAAGACTCGATACCCCAAATCAGTGGCTATATGATGATTCATCAGAGCAAAATTTCACAAGTGAGCATGGCTTTAAACTAGCAGCCACCACTCCAGCTATTCTCTAAATAACAAGCTACATTGACTAGTTTAACCACATGGATTCAATCCATCCTTTTCGACAAAGGAAGGAGATGACTAGGCATCGAGATGAGGCCAGCCATTGCATTTGCCAGACCAAAGACCAAATCTAAGTTTTCGACACGAATTAAACAGCATCTAGTTTCATATGGATGAGAGATCCTCGTACACAGACTTAATACCTGGTCGCTCGGAGAGAGGGCGAATACACCTCAATGCTATTCCGAGCATCTCCTTCATCCCCTTGGATGTAACTGGGTTTGACATTTCAGTTGCCATTGTTGGGTCGAAGCAATCGGATCCCCGCCCTTCCGCCACCCGCAACCTTACCCAATCCGTCAGGTCGACTCCTCCTTCCTCTCCTGAGACCACATCCCCTGCACACCTGCCTGTTAATAGCTCCAAGAGAACCACGCCGAAGGCGTAGACATCTGACTTAAAGGACAGAGACGGTTTCTTGGACGCTGCCAACTCAGGTGCCCGATAGCCCAGCACCCCAGCATCAAGAACTTGCTCGACCGTGCCTGATTGAGTCATCAGGCGATGGAGGCAGTAATCAGCGACGCGCGCATTGAGGTCGAGACCATCAAGTAATATGTTGGTGGCTTTGAGATTGCCATGAGGTGTGGCTCGATCGAAATGGAGATAGTTCAGGCCACGTGCAACATCAACGGCGATCTTGAGCCGCTGAGCCCATGTCAGCGGGGGCCCTTTCCGCCCAGGTCGGTCTGAATCACAAAGAACATGAAGCAAAACTTTCAAAACCAACTACTTTTTGAAACTTCATCCAGTTTTTTTAACAAGCAGTAAGGATTCAAACTATTTTTGTAACATAAGTAACATAGAGGTGAAAGTAGGCGTACCATAAAGAAAGCTAGCAAGGCTTCCCGGTGCGACATAATCGGACAAGAGAAGCTTCTCATGTTGAGTAGGTCCCCAATAGTATCCTCGCAAACCCACTACATTTGGATGTCTGATGTTTGCGAATTTCTTGGCCTCTTTAGCAAATTCCTTTTTCTGCTTTGCTACTCCTTCCCTAAGCCATTTCACTGTCAAGAAAACTCCATTATCTAAGGTTGCTCTATAAGAAGTTCCATGACTGCTCCTTCCCAACACTTCTGCAGGTGCCCTAGACAACTCCTCTGGAGTTAGCATTATTGTTTCATCCAGGAAATGTAAATCACCTGCCAATCTATCTGGCGAGCGTACGTCAAGTCTTCCAAGATTTTCTTGAGCATACATGTCGCTGGAATCTGGTGACCAGGAAAATCGACTTTTCCTCGACGGTGAGAATCCAGCAACAGCAGCCATTTTTTCATCTGGATCAAGTATCTCTGATGAAGAACCTTTTCGGGTAGCAATGAGGTCGTCAGCTGAGATCACCAATGACCCACCAGATTCTCTGCTCTTGCTTCCGGTGGTTTCTGGAAAGCTTTGCCTATGAAGATTCTTGTCAGAAACCTTGTCTGATCCAGATCCTCTGGAAGCTCTCCTACATCGCATGATGATACATGAGAGGATCAGAATAACTGCAACCATTACACATGCAGCGATAATTCCAACAATGACAAAAATCTTCACTGATTTGTGCCCATGATTCTCCGATGAAGAACTACCAAATCCAGGTGGACCGCTTGGAAACTCTAATCTGGAATTACCTGGGTGAAAAGATGACTCAGGGAACTTTCTAAGGTTATCTGAAACGATTCCTGATAGATCATTGTATGAACAATTGAAGTACACAAGTGTATCAGGCAACGATGACGGCAAAGAACCAGAGAAATGGTTAAGAGAGATATCAAGAGAAGTAAGGGAAGAGAGTTTTGTGAGAGCAGGTGGTAATGCACCAGAAAAACTGTTTGCTGAAATATCCAAGACTTGGAGTGTAGTCAAAGATCCGAGGCTTTCAGGAAAAGAACCATCAAATCTGTTTGCAGATATATCGAGCACACGAAGATTGGACTGGTTGGAAAAAGAAGGTGACAAAGTGATATTACCCAAAAACATGTTGTTCTGGAGATGAAGCTCTTGCAATGTGGAAGAGCTTAGTAGGTCATCTAGAATAGGGCCACTGAGCCGATTAAAACTGAGATCTAACACGGAAAGTTTCGGATAGTGAACTAGAACGGCAGGGAGAGCATCTGTCAGAGAATTATGAGATAGGTTAAGATAACCGAGTAGCAAAAACTGGGAGGTTACATCGGGTATCTGCCCAGTCAGTTGATTTCCGCTGAGGTCAATATACTCAAGGTCATTTCCCCACTTTGCAACCAGTGATAAATTGCCAATAAACTGATTATGAGAAAGATCAAGCACCGAACAGGTTCCTTGCACCACCGGAAGTTCACCGGAAAGAGCATTAGAAGAAAGATTAAGCATTTGCAAACTTGTTGAGGTGATCATATTAATATGTCCTGCCAAACAGAAAACCAACTTGTTAAGAAATGAAACATCAATAGTCGTCAACATTACTAAAGCTTCAAGATGAGGGAAGAGTGAAATGTTGCAAACTGCCAAAAAAAAACTAATAGGATTATACCGATAGAAATATCCTTCAGATTTTTGTTAAGAGTTTAAACCATGACTCAAATAAATAATGGATAAGTGGATAGCTTTGGAGCAAATAGCATTCTGTAAGGAAAAAAATGCAATAAACAGAAGCCTTAAGTATCAATGTGCTATAGCTTGCTAATCTTTTGCTGGACTCATCTTTTTAAACTGGTGAATGCATACTTGATCAAAGTAACACATGCTCCTTCAACTATTGAATATACCATCAACCTCCAATTGAATTGTCGCATAGTATCATTAGCAACCAACCAAAGGAGAATCAACACATCGTGTATGTTCAAGTCATTAGAAAGATCAACTTAGAATAAATAAAAAAGTAATGTAATAGCTAAACTATCCTTCACACTCATACTCATCATGTCGACCTTATCCAACAATAGCAGAAGGAAGAACAAGAAAAACAATGTAATAGATAAACATATCCCTCGCACTCATACTCATCAAGTCAACCTCATTGAACAAGAGCAGACGAATAGTCTTCTATCACTCAGACCATGTCTGCCATAGTTTTTCCCCAAAGAAAAAAACTAAGGAAAATTTATTAGTCGTGACTGATAAGAAAGATTGTGGAGAGAGTGCATAGCACAAATATCTGACACATGAATTGAGATTTTATAGACAAAGCATGGTAAAATATCATAGAAAATCAAATAAGTTCCAAAGGTAACACAGGAGAAACAGATCTTATTAAAAAATAACCACAGACCTGTTAGCTTGTTTGCACTCAAATCCAATTCGCGTAAAACCAGAGAGTCGCCTTTGAGAAGTCCACCAGGAAGGAAACCACTAAATCCGTTGTTCCCTAGCCTCAGAACCTCGAGATCATATACATAATTAAACCCAGGCAGCTCACCACTTAACTGATTGTAACTTAAATCCAACACCTTCAAGCTCCCAAAAGTAGAAATCCCAACTCCAATCAGTGAGCCAGTCAATTTGTTGTTGCTGAGATGCAAATACCTGATAGTCTCTGAGATATCGGACAAAGACTTCAACTCCCTCGGGGTGGACGTAAGAAAATTCCCACTGAAATCAACATGGACAACACTAGATGATTGCATAAGAAAGTTCCAATCAACGCTACCATCTAGCTGGTTCCAGCTGATATCAACAGACTCCAGAGTAGAAATCAGTTCTAACCCAGATGGAATGCTTTTGCTAAAAGCATTGTAGGACAGATTCAAAGCAACCAAATTCCTGAGACCAGTCAGAGATGCAGGCAAGGGACCAGAAAGAGAATTCCGGCTCAAATCAAGCGACTTGATTGAAGCAAGTCCACCAATGGAATCAGGTAAAGACCCTGAGAAGTCGTTTCCAGCCAAGGACAAATTCTGCAAGCTGTGAAGCTTTCCAAAACTGGAAGGTAACTCGCCCGAGAAGGCATTGTTGGAAATGTCAAGATACTCCAAGTTCTTCAATCCGGAGATGCTGTCAGGCAAGCTCCCAGAAAGGTTATTATTTGCCATGGAGAGCTTCAAAAGCATGGTGAGGTTAGCAAAGACAGATAGATCGGCGTAGCCAGAAATGCCATGGTTATCAAGGACAACACCAGCGACATTCCCACCATTACAGACGATGCCGTTCCAGGACGCAGGGCAGCCATTGAAGTCGATGGACTCCTCATTCCAGGAGCCATCAATGTATCCGGTAGGATCGCGTGTTATCCCTTTCTTGAACGCCAGAAGTGCCAAGATATCCGGTGAAGGGAGTTGCCCTAAGCAAGGGATGGCAAGGAGAAGCAACACAGAGATTCTTGTAAGCAGATCCATTCCTCTTCTACTGCTGCTAGAACTCAAACAGCACGAGGAAAAGTAAAGAAGAACTTGTAAAACCCTAACTGCTGCTGCTTCACCAAAGGTGATCTGCGCTGTCTCCGCTCGATATAGCAGGCGAGATCCACCATCCACCACAGAAGCACGCTCCTCCGAGAGCGACTAGATCATAGCAAAGGCAGCTTTTGCAAAGATTCCAGTCACGAGCAGTAAAGATGGCGGCTTTCCGAGGGAAACAAAGACGTTACCAGGCAGAAAAAGCGAAGAACTTCACTCCACTTCACTTTCCTTCCACCACGACGAGGAATGGGGGGCACATTGAAAGCCCTAACAACTCCACCACCGTGAGGGGGCCAAAATCATAGAAAAGCTTCTGCATTTCGCAGCAATCATAGCGCGGGCCATCTACGCTCACTGGAATAACAAAAACCCGCCGACTAAGGTAAAAATCTAGAGGAAAAAAATTAACGGAAGAAGAATAGAGGAAGCAGGAAGGAAGTCGAGGTGGAGAAAGAACCCTAACCCTAGAACGGCGGAGCTGCTGGCTTGCTCGCTGAGGAGGAGTGTACTGAGGTGGTCGCTGTGTGCGTCTCTGGAGCATTTTTGTTGTCGTTGTTTTCTATAGGTAGTGCAGTGCACATTACCCGCCAAAAAGAAAACACGCGCCTCGCGGACGCCAAGCGCCTATAAAATCCAATTGAGTTATTAAGGCAGATAGATGTGCTGGAAACCACGTGCTTGTTATTTACTCTTATAAATAAATATAGTTTTTTAAATATTTTACTATTTCATTCCTTTATTTTAAAACAATCAGTAAATTGGATAGTAAACGAATTAAATTTTATAAGTCAACTTTAAAATTAATTAAGCTGTTAAATAGTATTCAAATTTTATTTTATTTTTTTATAAGTCGATTTGTTTAAATGTTATTAAACTCTAAATTTTAATTTAAAATTTTTATATTTTAAAATTTATTTAATTGATTATTAAATTTAATATTATAAACTTATTTATTTATTTCTTAAATTTTTTATCTGTTTATAAATTTAATAAAAGATTTATTGATAACAAATTTTATGAAAATTATTCATAAATAATTATTATTATTTATTAATGAACGTTAATAAATTGAATATAAATATATTTATATTTATATTTAAAAAACTATTAGTTTAATATTGTACATATTAAATAAATATAAATATTCATTTCATTTACGACCCTTCTTCGAGGTCAAGAAGACTTTTGGCAGAGGGATTTTACGGTGGTGACTCTACCTGTGAACGAAATGCCATTTCCACCCACTAACACTGTACTTAGGCTGCTGGATGTCGTTTTCTTTTTTGTACAGAAATTGATCGAGGGGCGAGGGCGAATAATAATTGAGAGGGCGGTAAAGCAGTGGGCTCAGCTCATGCGGACGATTCCTGCCATTTTCTGCATTCTGCTGCCAGTGCCATCCAAGGGCTGCCAGCCACTGATCGACACTGTCCGGAGTGGCCTTTTGGCATGTGGGAGTGAGATGAGATGGGATGAGAATGCTGTTTGTCGACATGGATGGGTGTTAAGTGGGAGACCTATGAATTTGATTCTAGCTAGATTGGGTCAGTTTAACCCACAGAATTTGGCCAAAGACAAGATAAAGGCAGTACTGTAAGAGATATTTTTTCTCCAGAAATATTCAGCTCGCTAAGTAACTTAAGTGAACAACGCAGGGTGGTTAAAAAGATGTCCATGAGTAAATGAGACATGAATGAAGCATAGGGGCAAGGACAGAGGACAAATGGTCAAAGAGAAGAAATGGAGCTCGAAGTTTGAGAGAGATTCTTGTTGATGATTGCGTCCCCAAGATGGGATAGTTTTTGTTTGATCCGAGTGAGTTGAGTCAGACGCAGGCAGGCATGGCATGGCTTCCGCTTCTTGATTGTTTTGATGGTTTCAAAAGGTTCTCTTGGGTGGAAGTGCTGCATTGGATTCCCTCACCGGGGCCGTGTCTAGTAAATTTCACAAGGGAGTGAAAAAGAGCTGTAATTGTAAAATGCTCCTCCTTTTTCCTAGTGGACAGCGGACACTACTGGGCAGGGAGGAGCCAATATAATTCTTCACAGCGTGATTCATCTACTGAAACTCATCGACTGAAGGCTGGGCGAAAGAGGTACGATAACTATGAACTCTTCTCCAGTTCGTCGAGAGAAAGCAATGGTGTCCGGCAGGGGCACCCACATAAGAGATGGCAAAGCACGCCCGTACTGCCATTGAGATGGTCGTTAGAGGCTTCGAATTGGCACCCATCCATCCTTGAAGGAGGAGGCAAGAGTACCCAGGTTTTATTACTTTCTCTTCTCCCCCCTCCAGGTCGACGAAGATGATGAATGAATCGCACAGAATCCCTCCACCTCTCTTCATCTCACTGCACCTTTCCCTCTCCACCCTCTCGTCTCCTGAAAGAAGGAAGTAATTATGGGGAATTAAGCAGACTTTGATCTTTTGGCAAAGATAATTAATTAAACCCAGTGGCTTTTTACATGGTGCGAGCCGGAGAGAGTAACAAGAGATTGGAGCTCAAATGCTCTTAAATTATTTCCCTGCCGCTTTCTCTCAGTCAGGCAGCATTTAAGCTTCTCGTGCTGATGTAGCCGTGAACGCGATAAAGCGTCAGCAGATGGGATTCACAAATCATGGCCCAAGACTCACATCATAGAATAAAGACAGATTCCAGCAAACTTTCTCGCCGTGAAAGAGAAAGGACATGGGAGAGTGCAAGGTCCTTACAGTGAATCTTGGCTCCGCTCTGTACTGATGTAACTCCGCCTGTCTCATGTCATAAATGAAATCAAATCTGAAGAATTGGCTCCACGCAGAGAAAAAAATGTCAGTTCTGCATGTGCACAAGCCGTTTAACAGCAGCCAAATACAGTTCGGCGAGTTGGCAGGATATATTGGTGACAAAATAGCAAAGTGAACTGACTACGAGTTTTACATACCTATTACACAGGCTTAAATCATCGTCTTACGATAGGAGAGTGACAGCGGCATACAATATATTTTATTCTTACTAGCAATTCTCAGTCATTTTTTTTAGGTATTTCACACGATGAACTAGGAAAGATGAGAGTAGACGTTGAACAATAGTTGAGAGCGGAGGGAGATTCAAATCATGAACTTGGATACAGCAGTACAGCATTGTTGCTTGAGGGTTTTGAAATTGTGAGCATCGAGCGACACGGAAGCGAGAAGGCTGGATATATCCGACTCAGTGACATGGTTGAAATCAGATTGTGTATCATAGACGAAATAACCTCCACATTCCCAGGCAGAAAGTTGGTACCTAAATGGTGCACGAACCTGGGTAGATGGCACGGTATAGTGAGCTACATATTTGAATTGCAGCTAATTCTCATAATATCAAAAGGAACTTTGTAGGAATTTCACAAAATCTAAAATTTGCCTTTCTTCGGATGAAATCGAAAGAATGAATTATTCAACAAAGGGAAAGAGAGGAAGTTATCACCTGAGGAAACAAAAACACCTTTTTGCCACAGTCGGAGATGAGCAGACTGAATGCAGTACCATTGTCGCACAAATAAGCACATATTTCTCCAACTACTTGGACTGTTTTGTTGAAATTCTTGCTAATAAAGACTAAAGCTTTCAAAGCATAGTCTGCTACTTCACCAATATATATACCTGTTGAAAGCAAATTACCATAAACAGGGATGCTGGGAAGAAGCTCCACAGGTAAAGGGTCTGCAAAGTAGCTCGCCTGTTCAAACATGTAAAAAGGTAAATGACTGGTGTTAAGAAGAGAGAGAGAGAGATACTGCTCAGGACAATTTAAGACTACAGAACATCTTATAGATGACAAGCAGCTCTGAGAGCACCATTTGATAAACAGGAAAAGGCCACTAGTATCCTTGCGCTTAAAAAAAATCATGGTAGAACACTCAGATACAGTTTCCAGACGATAACAATCGAAAAGACAAATACAATATTGAGGAATAAAAATGATGAAAGGAAAGGAAACAAATGCAGGGTGAAAATGAGTGTAAGATAGTCGGTCACCAAGCCAGCTTGAGCAGTGATTACGGTAAGCTGGGGCAACAGCGGCTGGAGCAGCCCAAACAGCAGTCCAATATATAATCAGGAATTTGTAACATTTTTCACTTAAGCTTCTTGACTTTGTCAATACTATAGCCACTTGAAATCCAGTGTGCATGCATCAGAAAATGTAAGATCAAGGAACATTTCACACCTAGAAAATAGCTCAGCATTTAAGCGAGTACCCATATGACAATTATGTGACAAACTTCACACTTCCATACTAGTTCATCCTTGAACCAAATATAATTCTATTAATGTGCTGTTCCTACTTCATCACTCACTTAAATTACGCCTGAAAAAGAATAAGTAATCAATCAGATTATATAGTTTATTATGGTTGTCAAAATGTGGCGGATAATGAAGGGCTATGCCTCATAAATGTGCAGCCCAGTGCATGAAGCTCCCACCAATGCGAGGTCCCGACGAAGGACCAGACCATATTGGATCTATTATACGCAATCTTACTCTGCATTGCAAAAGACTATTTCCGTAACTCAAACTTGTGATCACAAGGTCACAGTGTAGCAGCTTTACCATTACGCCAAGGCTCCCCTTCATGAAGGACAATGCCTCATGTTTGAAAAAAAAAAAAATTGGACTCTAAATCGAGTTTAACCTAGTCACTTGCTCATAACAATTAGGTAAGAGTTGTAGTGAAGGGTAAAGCTCATGGAGTTTAAGTGAAGTCAACAATTCACATTACCAATGGGTCATGACCATCATTTATTTAACAATACGAACATGATAGATTTCATGTAAAAACCAATATTTCATCAGTATACTTTTTAATTGTGCCCACCAAGCCACCCACCTATGAAGAATAAGTGATGAACTTCAATTTATGATTTGGGCAGTAGCTTAAGCAGTAGCTCAAGCAGTTCAGACAGCTCCAAAGCACAATTTCTCCTGCCCTACTCTACCCATCCCAATTAAGATTGTCATCTAACGAAAATTGGGAGCATGTGAGATTAAAAAAATAAAGTAACTTGCATATGCGAGGTAGGACAAGTATACAACAAAACTTCTGCGCCCTTACTCACTTGTCTCGCTTGATCCGCATGAAGCAAATTTAAAATATACATATTTTATAGTTTTCATATATATTTTATTGTTCAACCTTGACCAAACTCGCAAAAGATGCTGCAATGTGGGGACAAAGAACAAGAATTTATCTCATAATGTCCCATTGTCATCCCTAAGTGCAGCTCATGAAATTTAAGCAGTAGTTTCGGAGCAACCCAACTATTCGCATACAATGCTTTGGACCTCGTATTAGTTACCTTTAGGTTTTGGGTGATTAACCACTCTGCATAGATAGATGTCAAAGGCTCTAAACAGTCACCCTACTTATAATCTATTCCATCACCACCCACAAAAAGTCCACACTATCTTTACATAGGAATATTCATAGCTCACAGATTGTCTGTGGCATACACTATAGTCTACAGCAATATAGAGGTTTGCATACGAATACTCATATAGCTCACAGATTGTTGTGCCACACAGCAGTATTCATAGCTCAAAGATAATCAAAGCTAAATGCTTGATTTTAGTATACTGGTGAAGTCCTATATTTCACAAATAAAGGAATCGAGTAGGGTAGTCATGACAGAAAGTGCACCTCAAAACAATGTACAATTCTAAGATAAAATGAGGAAAAGATCAGAAAGCTGAAGACAAATAGGGAAAATTTTCTCTATATATAACTAAGTTCTATTGTGAAGAGCTCCAGTGAAAGAAAAACGTGAACTAGAGGAGTATGAGGTACCGACACAGAAAAATGTCACAATTAAATGCAATACCAACTAAAAGTGAACATATCCCAAATAGCATACAATACGTGCCTATTTTTGCAATGGTTTTTTGAAATAAGGGTGAACTTATTGATATACACAAGTTATTTCCTTAAGTTACCATAATCTCCATTTGTATGATAACTGATAATTCCTACCATAAACACTAAATAACACCAATAACTCTACAATGCTATGAACAAACTAATCAAAGCACATCTACAATAAAGCTAATTGCAGGAGAATAGTAACTACAGAATTTGAGAAATTGCAAATACCAAATAAAATTAAGGAACAAAAGAACTAACTGCAAAGAAAATCACCTGAAAACCTCTATGATCCATACTTTCAGAAGCATCATAATCCACAAAGATATGGAAAGAGGAATTGGCTACTTCAGCCGCAATTTGTGTCATCAATCCAAGAACTCTCTTATCTAAGAGCTGAGGCATCTTATGGACATCATATGGTACCAAGAATATGTGGCCATATTCCACAGGATTTGCCTTCAAAAAGAGATTAATTAATAATAAGAATATTTTATGTAAATTAATCCACAACCTTGGAAGCGTGGACTACTCTAAAGAAGTGCTTACATTTGCAATAACTAAAACTCCATCTTTAGGAAGGATAGATGATGAAACAAGTTCAGAACCCTCCTTTTCTCCAAAAGTCACACAAATTAGTAAATCCTCCCTGTGAGGTTTAACATCACTAAAGCAGTAAGGCCCGCGGGCTTGAAAGCTTTTCTTCTCAAAGTCCATAAGGGTATTTAAGTTCCAATTTTCATTCAGCTGAGCAATGAACTTCTTTGCACCAGAAACTATCTGCAAAAAGCATCAAAAGATATTCAATGGATCAATAATAAGACATTAAGTGCAACAATCAGTTGGAAAAGGGACCTTCATTTGACAAGTGCTGACATCATATCTAAGATTTCCCTTCGAGGCGTGATCCTCCCACTAGATGTTCATGGTTAGCATTTTAATAACTTATTATATAAGGGCTTATAGAAGTAGAAGAAAACAAGCTCACTAAGCAGATATACCTGAGAAAGTAGAAGAATGTCCAATGGACTATGACTTCTTGCCTCAAAGCATGGCAAGTCACCTAAAACATCATCATCTTGTATAGATTTACCAAGATGATAGACATCTGTAATGCCTGAAAATTTCAAAATCACTATAAGTCCTGTATAAAGTATTTACTAGTTTTAGCAACAAAAGTAAATTCAGGCGAAACATGTCAAACACAAACGTAGCCTACACAGGCTTTAGAGCTTTAATTAAAATATGGCATACTAATACATGCATGAAACTTATTATGTGGAAAACAATCAAAAGTTTAATCAAGTTGGCACTACTAATCAAAAACTGAGTCAAAGAGCACAGCTTTTTTTGAGTTAGTTAATCATTGTGATTAAGCTTGGCTAGTCATGCAGTGTATGTTTGTGTGTAAATGTTAACTGTTGCTAGGTTCATGTAACTCAGTGATGCCAGATTCGTATTCTAAGTTGCATTTATTCGTCCCTCCTTATCCTTTTATTTTGCTTTATGTTTTATTACCAATGTTTCCTCCCTCTTGAGATGATTTTCTTGGCCTTGGCCAGTATTCAAGCAATCTTACTTCATTACTTGTCTAAGCTGATAGGAATAGATTTTACAGAAGCTGCAGTATACGTCAGCTAGTTAGATTTTTAAAAATGAAGATGAGCCTGTGCAAATAAATTATAAAGAATTAGATATCGAACAGAAACTTAGGAAAATCATATTAGCAATGTCAAATTGGAACAGAACCACCAGTTCATGAAACCCAGATGTATATAGTATGAAGCAACAATTCACCATTTAGTGAAATCAGCTTGTAAAACTTGTTCAGAAATATTTCAGCTTCTATTCAAACAACAACTTCTTTAGTAGCAATACCCAAATTAAAGTCGATTTTTTTTATCATAAAAAAACCTTTCACTCATTCATCGCCTCAACAGACACTAGAAAAATGATTAAAATAAAGAAAACAGTAGGGGAATTCTCTGAGTGTAAAAAAACATATGAAGCAGGTTGCATACGAATTTCTACAATAATAATTGTAAACGGATCCAGATTTAATATTATTGAGACTCTGCTTATGCCTTCAATTTTCTTATACTGTTTCAACGAAATCTACTCAGTTGTATCCAAAGTGTGACAAAAATTACTATAATATAAATAACAAATTCCCAATTAGAGAGTGGAGTTTATCCTAAATTACAAATGACTGATCAAATCAACAGAAAAGAAAGAAAGCAAAAAAGAGGTTGGAAGTAATTAATGCGTGAAGAAGTTAGGTGAGTGAAAAAACTAACAATTAGGCACTTGATGATTTTTGCACCGCTCGGTTCTCGTGCTCTCCCGCTGAAGCGTACATTCACTTTCAGCATGTCCAACTGGGGCCATAACCGTCCTGACAGAAAAGCTTAACCAGAACTAAATATCAGAAACTACACACTAAGATATAGTGCAGATCAGATTGCGCCCGCCACCAGCAAGGAACGTAAGATCCGAAGGATGCCCCCCAGCTGAAGGTAGGGCACCCCTGCCGCCGTGGAAAGAAGGGGAGGCAAGCAAAAACTTAGGAAAGTGCTGAAAGCATGGTCTTCCCCTACGATCTAAAGGACGGTATTCTTTTATCGGAGCCGTGGTTGAGTTAATGAAGCCAGCCCTCCTCGGACTAGCAATTTTCCGACCGCACGAACGAAATCTCAGTCATCCACCAGCAGAAGTAAGATCAATCGCCCATCAACTACCACTGCATCAAAAAGAATCAAATAGCAAAATTCCTTAAATACGATCAAACCAGGAGAAGAAACACCGACGACGAATACAGACTAGTAACAACGACTTCATAAACAAGATCCACACCAAAATATGGAATCGAAAAAAAAAACTCTAATAAATTCACGCTTCCTTAACAAACAGCGAAAAATTCCAGGGAACGACGGATTCAAAACCCTAGACGAAATCGCAGCGCAGGGGCGCAGATCCAGAAGCAGGGCTCCCCGGAAGAGAACCCGATCGAGGGAATACGAAGCAGAAATCGAAGAAAGTCGAAGGGAGACGGCGGCACCTGGGCTAGGATTTCGCAGGAAGCGATGAGAGCCGACGCGACGGATGGCAATTGGGAACGGAAGAACGACGCTGTAGCCGGCAACGGATGGCGAATTATGAACGATCGTGACATGACCGCTAATTTATAGATAGCTGTGCAAGTTTGATAAAAAATGAAGGAGTTTTTCCCCCCATCTTACTCGAAAACATATGGAGTGGGGTAACATCGTCAGTCAAATCAGGTGGGGAGTATGAGTGTGGGTAAACGTTGTTTTTTTAACTCGCAAAGTGCTCCTAAAATGCTGGAAGAACAATACGTCATTTAGTGGACGTCAACGGCGAGACAATTTAGTTCATCGAATAATACACTAGTTTATTTTCGATCAAATGAGAAATTAAAATATAATTAAGACACGTAAGACATTGCTTAGGAATTGGTAAATTAAAGAGTTTCTCTAGTTAATCAGAATACAAGAATCCGCGAGCTTGAAGTACAAATTGATCCCCCAAATAACATTCGAGAGCACAGTATGTGATTTAGCTACACTTAAACCTTATTCCTTCCCACATCAAAGGGTCTCTCTCATAAATCTAGAAAATTAATTTGCTAATAGATGAAATATGTGTTCCTATGTTTTCGGCAAGGATGATAATTTGATTGGAGACCTTGACTTTGCCTAGTAAACCTCAACGTGCCATTGTTTGTTCTTCTTCAGCTGGGAGAGCTTGGCCTCCCAATTCTCGCCTCTCTGCTCCGCGACTCTCTTTAGTGTATCTTGAATTCCAGGCATCATTCCCTTCAAGCCACAGAAGTAGATGTGTGCGCCTTCGTCTAAAAGCTTGAAGATTTCATCACTGTATTCCTCAATCTTGTCTTGAACGTACATCTTTCCGCCACTCTTGTTCTTCTGCTCCCTGCTGAGTGCCTTGTCGTACCTAACAACAGAGTACAAAGAATTGGAGTTAATTCAGAAACGATATATAGTCCAGGGAATGATTCAGCTACCTGAAGTTATCGGGGTAGTTTTTAAGATAGCTGTTAAACTCCTCATCATAGAGAAGGCTGTCAGAGTTTGCAACCCCCAAGAAGAGCCATGACAGGCCACCAAACTTGTACGAGGAAGTTACATCTTCCATGAACATGCGGCGAAGGTATCCACGGAAAGGAGCAACTCCGGTCCCCGTAGCGATCATGATATGAGTTGCCTTCGGGTTATCTTCTGGTAGCAGCATGATTTTTCCAGAGGGTCCTGCAATTGCCCATAAACAATGATAAATATGGAGAATTAGTGGAGCAGGTCCTTCAATCGACTCCTCCTCCGTATAGCCTAGTTACACGAAAAAACAAATCCCGACGGCAAGAATTTACTTCGAATAACAAGTGGAGATCAAAGTATATCATATGCTTTCTGCATTCTGTAAAGATAATAATAGTAGTAGATCACAACAGAACTCTAATCCAATAGCTGGACTGGTGACCTTTGTGTCAATCTTGAGGTTACAAATTTATTCTCAAAGGCATATATGGAGTTGTTTGTGTCGTGCTCCATTAAAAGCTATCAACAAGCTGTAGCTAAAATAGGGATGGGCATGTGTAGCTTTAAATCAGTAAATTGAACAGAACCAAAAAGGACAAATACAATTGCTCACTTTTCCAATTTAGTGAGTTGGACCAAAGTGATTATGATAAGTTAAACTAATAAAATTGAACCAAAGTGATTAATAATTAACTAAATATAAATATGTTATTATACACTTTAATCCACAATTATCCTAATATTTAGTATGTATTCGGTTACTGTTTATATCCTTTTTATTATTTAGGATGATAAATAGACAGTACAATGAGTATTAGCTACTAATTAAATAACATATCGTTTAGTAACTTAGTAGTTACTATGTAGTTAGTTTGTAATTTTTTTAATTAAAATTTCAGTTAAGTCCGAACCGAAAATTGGGTTGATTTTGCTTTCAATACAAACCGTTTGGTTTTTGGTTGGTTCTAGGTTGATTGTTTCAAATTCAAATAAACCTATGAAACTGGTAAACCGAACTCTGCTCACCCCATAAGCTAAACTATAAGTGATCAAATCATACCTGTTAGCTGAATCTTGTCCCCTGGCTTTGAATCGCAGAGAAAATTACTGCAGATACCCTTCTTGGAAGGGTCCTCCTTCCCAGTCTCGGGATCATAATAAACAGCTCTTCTGACACATAAGCTGGCTGTCTTTCCATCAAATGAGTCACCGTATCTAGTTGATGCAATTGAATAGAGTCGGACATTGTGAGGATTCCCTGGCTTCTTCGGGTTCTCACCCTGAGGAAACAAATAGATAAATAAAAAACAGGAATGTCATAACCACAAAAATGGCTAATGTCTTCATTTGGATTAAGAGAGCTAAAAAACAAATGAACATCCACAGAAAACCAAGGGCTTTTGACTATCAGAAGAAAACAAGAATTCACTTCAACAGGCATCATAGCATTTGTGGAACTTACTCCTAACATGAAACCTTCAAATGATCATTTTGACTCAACTAATACCAGATTTGTGTAACCAGGGTAAAACATGGACAAAAATAAGCACTTGGACAAAAATCTAATTACAAGGAGCATCATGGTCATAACCACCCAGTTTGTTGCCAATTAACTGTGTTTGCTATTTAAGAGGAGGGATCCAAAAATAAGTTGAGTGTATGGTCATAAATCACTCCATCAAGAGGTATCTTGCATTCACTTGTATTAGTTGATGGCTTACATAATCACTGATGACCTGTAGTTGAAAACAACAATGAAGTAATGAGCATTTAACAAAGGCGAAATCAAAATAAGAAAAGAATCAATTAAAAGTTCTGGAGGAAAATTGTAACAAAGACAAGCATTTAACTGTGAATTGTCTTCTACTTACAGAAGGCTTGAAAGAATATTTAAGAGGCTCATCTAATACAGTCTCATGAAATTTGAGCACCAAAAATACCACTTACAGGAGGGATAACACCATAGCTTTGACCTTCCCAATAAGGCACGTTGCCTCCATGATCAATCACAATATGGCATGTCTCACCAGGTGCATTTGGTCCCACCAGCCTCTCAACCGAGACAATCGTTGCGGTGGTGTATGGTTCCTTGGGCTTGTATAGATTAAGAGGCGGCTCTTTAGCATTCTCAAGTTCCAAGGGCTGAACTGGGACTTTGTTTTTGACAGTTTGTTGGACAGACATAGATACAACTTTGCATCGATATGTGGGTGCTTTTCTGCTTTTTAAGTTTACTGATGGCAATGGCATCCATAATTTATTGTCGATGCTAAGACTGTTTTGAACCTGAATGAGTGAAACAAGTCTGTTTAATTGACAAAGCAAAGTCAACTGAACTTCAAAACATATAAGATTGAATCATCAAATATCAAGCTACTTTAAGACATTGAGTCATATAGACACACAAGTTATTTGTTACTCACTATAAACACATTCACAAAATAATTCTCTTTATTTCAAGATGTGAACAACCAAGAAGCAGCACAAGAATGCAGGAGTCCCAAATTAGATACGCTCAAAAGAATTCAAGAAACTGGTTCTACTTAATGTTAACCTAGAAACATCTGCTAACAACCTGATGAGGCAGAAATGAAGCTGAACAATCAATATGACAAATAAAGAAGCCAAAAAGTACAAGCAAGAAACTTCATTTTCAACAATATACTCATTAAATTTGGGTACGAAGTTAAATGCTTAAAATATCCCGACAAAGCTTCAATCCCCAGTCCAATCAAACAAGCCAGCTAAGCAACGGGCATTACAATTTATCTCACATTTGAAAAGTAGATTTGGATATTCCAATTATCCAACTAAGCCACGGACATAAATAACCACGAAACCAGTAAAAAGAAAGCAAGCTACTCAAGTAACATTAATCTCGACGGCCATCGAGTTTCACCTTCAATCCCGCCTTCCTCAGCGATGCATCCGGCGCGACAGATGCAGAGACAGATGCCTGCCAAAGAGTCAACCCATCAGAAGTCAAAAACTTGAAGGAGATAAAAGCCTAAAGCAAAACCAAGGCGAAGATCGCATACCATAGCTCCTAGAGCGTGCGCCATCGTTGCGAGATCTGTGGAGATCGTCTCCAATCGCTCGAGGAAGCAGAAGGGCGAGGCGGCGAGGAGGGAAGCAGCCCTCGCTGCCTGCTATTAATTCAATACTTATAGATTAGTTGAAATGTTGGAAATCATTCACGGAAACCCCTCTACTACGCACAAATTACAGAGTAGAAAACTTTACGATTAGAGACACCGTTTTGTAAGAATTACAAACACGTTTTTCTAATTAACTTCTTAATAATCTGATCATATTGCAATAGTTAGAAAATTTGGCATCTAAATGATCAATGTACGGGCATTAAATTATTTCATAAACTTATTCCTTAAAAATAATTACCTGGTCTAATAATAGAAGATACAAAAGGCAAACTTCAAGGGCCAAGCTGCAATAAAGAGGTGTTGATTTAAAAAAGAAATAAAAAGGAGAGGTTTTCTGAAAAAGTGATTTCCTACTGCAGTGGCGTGGGTCGACGGGCGTTGCCTTGTGGACTTTCCTTTTCCCCCCACAAACTTTGAATACGAGCAATACTTGTGAGAATTTTGGAATATTAAAAGGATGGCATTGTAGCAACGGCACCATCTATACTTTATTCAAAAATGAAGGTTGTGATTACTTTGGAAGAAAGACAGATCAAAGCAAGACATGAATCAATTTGAAAAAAAGCTCTGGGTAATTTTCATGTTCCAATGCAGATGAAAGAAAGAAACTGAAAATTTAGGATATCTATCTTTATGGATGGAAATGAAAGAGGTCTGAATATTATACTTGATTCAGATTAATGGTATGGAAATCCAAGCAAACTAAAAGAAGTTATCCGAGCATCAGTCCGTTTTCGGGCAAAGAGGGGTCTTTCGCGGCCAGGCCTTTGATCGATCATTTTCCTGTTTGTTTCTGACACATTAGTTGATTGTGCCTATCGAAGACTGATCACCGAGATCTTTGCAGCAGTTGAACGGAAAACTTTGACGCTCAAAACGCTTAAAATTCTCACCTTTTTGCAAGGCGGCCGGCGACAGGAAGGAGCCATTGTGATAGAAGACCTAAACTTCTAAGTTCACCGATGGAAGAGCCATTGTGATAGAAGACCTACAGGGAGATAGGCAAGAGCGAGACAACAAAATGTCATTTTGGTAGCTAAAAGAAACCCCTGTGCTCTCTGCTTCCATCTATGGCCGGCGGAAAGATGATCAAGATCACCGTGAGCAAAAAATCGGTTAAACCGAATTAACCGATCAAACTGAACCGAATTAAATTAAATTTTTAATTTGGTTCAGTTATTTTAGAATTTTAATTATTTTTTCTAAAAAAATCGATTAATTCGGTTCGATTTCGATTTTAAAATTCCTTATTCGGTTAAACCGAATAAATCGAATTAAAAAAATAATTAATAAATTTTAAGTAAATAAATTTATAAATCCTTAATTCATTAGTAAAATATTCATAATATTAAAAAAATTGATTAATTCGATTTATTCAGTCAAAAACTGAATTAACCAATAAAATATCGGTTCAATTTATTCTATTTTTATTGAAAAATTTGATCGGTTCAGTTGGTTAAAAAAAATCAATTTATTCAATTTTCGATTAATTTGATTCAGTTCGATTCGGTTTTAACCGAATACTCACCTCTAACTCCAAGAACGTCAAAAGCCCAACCTTTGAGACAGAAACGGCCCAATTATGATCATCGTGATGACGACAGAAGAGTCTCATGAATCGACGATATAGATTTTCCGTTCCCTTAATATATAAATCACTCATTACCCATTGTGATAGAAGACCTAAACTTGTCGTCTTTTGTTGCAGGGAGATAAGCAAGAGCAAGACAACAAAATGTCATTTTGGTAGCTAAAAGAAATGTCTGTGCTCTCTCTGCTTCCATCTACTATGGCCGGCGAGAGGAAGGAAAGATGATCAAGATCACCGTGAGCAAAAAATTGGTTAAATCGAATTAATCGATCAAATCGAACCGAATTAAATTAAAATTTTAATTCGGTTCGGTTATTTCAGAATTTTGATTATTTTTTCTAAAAAAATCAATTAATTCGGTTCGATTTCGATTTTAAAATTTTTATTCGGTTAAACCGAATAAAAAAATTTATAAATTTTAAGTAAATAAATTTATAAATCCTTAATTCATTAGTAAAATATTCATAATATTAAAAAAATCGATTAATTCGGTTTATTCAGTCAAAAATCGAATTAATCGATAAAATATCGGTTCAGTTTATTCTATTTTTATTGAAAAATTTGATCGGTTCAATTGATTAAAAAAAATCAATTTATTCAATTTTCAATTAATTTGATTCAGTTCGATTTGATTTTAATCGAATACTCACCTCTAACTCCAAAAATGTCGCAAGCCCAATTTTTGAGACAGAAACGGCCCAATTATGATCATCGTGATGACGACAGAAAGAGTCTCATAAATCGACGGTATAGATTTTCCGTTACCTTACTATATAAATCACTCGTTACCCTGCTTCGTATTCATCCCCTAAACCCTTGGACTGGTCCGCCGCCGGTGTTCTCCTTCCTCTCTCGTCTTCGTTCACAGTCGATCCGTTGCCTTCAAGTTCAGTGAACACAATGGCTGCGTAAGCAATTCTGATCCCGTTTTAGATATCTTCTGATGCTATTATCCATGCGATGCATCTATCAAGATCGATTTTTTATGATAATTTGATCATATACCTGCAATTTTCCATGTCGAAGAAAGATTGGTTTAGCAGATTCTTCTCCGAGCATGTGTAGATCACCAAGCATGTCCTTTTTCCCCAAAATTGCAGCATAGTTTATCAAAGGACACATCTCTTCCTACCGTTTGCTAAAAATCTTATTTACCGTCAAGATCCCAAAAATTTTCATAAGATACTAGGTTTTCAGAACCAGAAAAGAAAATGAAAAAGGAGGTTCTTTGACATTGAATCTTTGTATTAAGGATCATTTTAATGTTTTCTATCTGAGTTTTTCCCAACTATTTGGAGTCTGACTGCATCATTCTTAGATCTATACAAAGCTATATCACTGGTTGATGACGATTCAACCTAATCTCACGGAAAGCAGGAGCAAGATTCATCTTCATAGGTTTAGACAATTTAGAGTTGCTGTATCATTCTTATTTATTGTTGAGATCTGTGCAAAACTATATCACTAGTTGATGACGACTCAATTTTATCTTACGGAAATTAGGAGTAAGATTCATCTTCATAGGTTTAAACATTTTAGAGTTGCTGTATCATTCATATTTATTATTGAGATCTATGCTCCACTATATCACTAGTTGATGACAAAACTCAATTTTATCTTACAGAAAGCAGGAGTAAGATTCATCTTCATAGGTTTAAACAATTTAGAGTCGCTGTATCATTCTTATTTATTGTTGAGATCTGTGCAAGAATATATCATTGGTTGATGACAACTCCGCCTTATCTTACGGAAATTAGGAGTAAGATTCATCTTCATAGGTTTAAACACTTTAGAGTTGCTGTATCATTCTTATTTATTATTGAGATCTATGCAACACTCCATCACCAATTGATGAAGACTCAGTCTTATCTTACAGAAAGCAGGGGTAAGATTCATCTTTATAGGTTTAAACAATTTAGAGTTGCTGTATCATTCTTATTTATCTTTGAGATCTATTCAAAATTATATCACTGGTTGATGACAACTCAGTCTTATCTTATGGAAAGTAGGAGTTAGATTCATCTTCATAGGTTTAGACAATTTAGAGTAGCTGTATCATTCTTATTTATTATTGAGATCTATGCTCCACTATATCACTAGTTGATGGCAAAACTCAATTTTATCTTACGGAAAGCAGGAGTAAGATTCATCTTCATAGATTTAGAAAATTTAGAGTCACGGTATCATTCTTATTTCTTATCGAGATCTATGCAAGAATTTATCACTGGTTGATGACAAATCAATCTTATCTTGCGGAAAGCAGGAGTAATATTCATATTTTAGACAATTTTTACATGAGTTGAAGCTTGTGAAAACTGCAACAGCTTAGTTGATCTCTGTACTAGACCAAAGCACATCTTGTGGTTTGATCTCCTCTTTCTAGTTGCATTTGCTTGTGACTTGGATAATAGTCGATTAGTCTTTTTGATTTGGCAGTGAAGATGCTGCTGCCGAATCTGCCCCGGTCCTCGGCGAACCCATGGATTTGATGACAGCCCTGCAGTTGGTACTGAAGAAATCATTGGCTCATGATGGACTTATCCGCGGCCTTCGTGAGGCTGCCAAGGCGATCGAAAAACACACTGCACAGCTTTGCATTCTGGCTGAGGACTGCAACCAAGCTGACTACACTAAGCTGGTCAAGGCACTATGTGGGGAACACAATGTGCACTTGGTCACTGTTCCGAGCGCGAAAACTCTCGGCGAGTGGGCTGGGGTTAGTTGAATTGTTTTTCCTTTTTTTTCTCAATCCAACACTGCAATTCACATTGATCTTACTGCTCGCGGCTAACCAAGATTTAGTAACCTAAACCATTTTGACTCATTTGATGTGATTATGCAGCTCTGCAAGATTGATTCAGAGGGCAAGGCAAGGAAAGTGGTGGGCTGCTCATGTGTCGTCGTGAAGGTAGCAACAAAGATAACAAACATCATCGATAACAAACTCCTGATCGAGTTTTACTGCTAATAATCCTTCCAATTTTGTTTTCAGGATTACGGGGAAGAATCTGAGGGCCTTCACATAGTTCAGGAATATGTGAAGTCACACTAAAATAAGTATGGAAGCTTTTTAGTTCTAGTTGGTGATTCATTAAGGTGTCATGAGAGTTTTCAAGTGTCGAGATCATTTAAACATGAGGAATTTGAGGGTTTGTAGTTGAATGTTTTCATTCTTGTTCTCAAACGAATTTTGTGATTATTTTGTTGAACAATGTTGTCTTGATTAATTAGCATTTGGTATTTTGGCATTACACCAGATATTGAACATGTTTTAGTTTTGCGGTTTTATTGAAATTGAATTATGCTAATTTTTATTTATTTGAAAATTTTACAATTTTATTTTATTTTATTTAAATATATGCGGAGATTTTAACAAAAAGGTGCGGCCGCCATGCTAGCCAATGATGCATCCAATGGTTTAGCTTCCTGAAGGGACGAGTGTGTTCTAGTTATCGGCATAAATAAAGTAAATGTTCATCAATAATTTTGATAATTGATAAAAAATTTATTTATATTCATTTATTATGTATTAATTTATTAAATTAAATAAATAATTTTTAACACATATATATTCAATTCGCAGATGTAAAAAAACAATAAGCAGATGGATACAAACTAGCGGTATGGATTTATATGGAGAGATTTATTGTACACAAAAAACTCATAATTTCTCCTTCATACGGATTAGATTTAATTGATCTTCATCTTTTCTAAAATAGTTGTTCCGTCCAATTTAGTAGTGAAGAAGGCCTTTTGATACTGTTCGTAGCTCCACGTAACGAAATGTTCTTTGCATCCTTTCACTATCCCCGGAAGTGGTCCGATCCGTCCATCATCTTTTGCAAAATGGAACGTTGCAATTGACAGTCGCTCTTTCTCGGGGTTTATCATGCCTCTATGCTCCACGCTCTTGTACTTTCCATTGCTCAATACCTGAAATAAATAAATAAATAATATATATATATATATATATTGAGAAAATAAAATGTAAAAAATTGCCGCTTTATATATATATATATATATATACGTTTCACCTCCAGGATGTCGCCGGCGTTGACGATGAGAGCTCCCGGAGGCGGCTCCACCGGAACCCATAGACCCTCGTGCTTGACCTGAAGTCCGTTGACGTCGTTGGCCTGCAGCAGCAGCGTTATCGAGCTGACCCCGTCGGTGTGAGGCGACAGCCCCACCACCTTGCCGCTTTCCCGGCACGGCGGGTAGTAATTCATCCTCATTCCCTGCGGCATCCCCTCGAAGGCCTCCACCAGCTCCTCCTCCGCCACCTCCAAATTTTCAGCCATCACTGCCAGCAAGCTGCTCACGACTCGCTTCGCCTCCACGCTGTAGCGCTCCAGCGTCCCCCTGATTTATTGATTAATTTTACAGAAACACTGTAATTAATTAATTAGCAATGGTTCCTTCTTCGTCTTCCTGCTTGATTATATTCATTGGAATTAAGAAGGAATCGACCTGAAGGAAGGAGGATGAGTGGGCCAAAATCTCATATTTCGCCGGTGGACGGGTCGCGTGATGACGAAGTGCATGTCGGCCCAGTCCAGCTTCTGATCCTCGGACACGACGAACGCCTGGCCGTAGCCTTGTAAGCCATCGGGTAGCTGCGCGAACGCCTTCTTCTCTTCCAGAGGGAGGTTGAAGTACTCCGCCATGTCCGACTTCAGTTGCTCGATCAGGTCGTCAGGCACTTGGTGATTGATCAGCTTCAATTCGCAGGGCAGAACATCAGTCAGTTCGCCGGAGACTGTATTTATTTTGCAAAAAATTCAAATCTTGAATATATTCCCTTGCCTGGAAGAAGCCCCACTGCGAGAAGGCGTCGTGGAGTTTGGCGGCCTCTTCGCGGTGGGAGCTGGCGTCCAGGAGCCTGCGGAGGTCGATGACCGGGAGGGAGGTTTGGTTGGGCGGAGCAACGGGGTCGGCGGCGACTTCCGGACGGAGGTAGCGGGGAGGGACGTCGGTGACGACGGCAGCGAGGGCTTGGACGTTGTCCACCGAAATCGAGGTTGCCACGTCCATGTAGCTCACCTCAGCTGCCATCTCGATCGTTAGCGCAGCTTGCGACTTCCGAGTCCTTCCGGTGAGGATATATATAAAAGGACGGAGGGAGAAGCCTTGAGGAAGGACCACCAACAAAAAACACGCACGCACGTTTTTGTAGAAAATTAAAAACATCTTTTTCATCGGTGTTATCGAACGGAGTAATTAACAGTATTATGACGGCCCATTTTACTATATTCACTCCTCATGCCTTTTTTGGGCTCATATATTGGGCCTTATAATTTCGCACCATGATGCCCAAATAAATTATAGCGCCCCAATTAACTGGAATTGCCCTTTTTACTTTTACCGGCCCGCATGCTGGCCCAGTTCACTTCTATTGGGCCACCGTATAGGTCGGGTCTTTTTAGTGGGCCATCATATCGGCCCAGCTCGCTTGTAGGGGACCACCATGTCGGATAGCTAATTTTTATTGAGGCACCATGTCAGGCCAGCTCACTTTTATTGGACCACCATATCGGCTCAACTATTTATCGGTCCACTAAATCGGACCACCTTACTTTTGCCAGTGCCACGTCACTTGTCTTTTTTTTTTTTTTTTTTTGTAAAAGCCGGCTCTAGTGCTCACATCTGTCAAAAATTACATTGTCACGACGAGAACCTTGAAGAATAACATTGGGAGCCCATCATTAATTGCATGCAAGACTGAATCGCTAGTTGATGACAAACTGAATTTTATCTTACTGAAAGCCACAGTCCGTAACATTCATCTTCGTAGGTTTAGACAATGATATCTTTGCAAGACTATATAGCTAAACTGGCCAATCCTAAAATCAAATGAAAAATAATAAGGATTACAAGTTAAGTTACCAATTAGCATTGACTTTGTGATAAATATTTGTTAGTGTTAGTTTTTAGAGTCAATTATTAGATGATCGAGAAGTAACTTTTGTATCATATTTTATTAATAAAAAAATAAAATTTATAATTATTATATTACTTCAATGTCGGATGAATAAATATAATAATGTCATAGTAGATTCCATACTCTACAACGTATTAATTGGTTGAATTAATAGTGAGAAACTAATAATATATGTCCACAATGGCATGATATTGTCCACTTTGGGCCTAAGTCCTCATGACTTTGTTCTTGGACTCTCCCCAAAAGGCCTCATGTCAATGGAGATATCTTCCATCCTTTTAAATCCATAATCTTTTCCATGTGCTTTAGATGTGGGACTATATTTGCACCCTTGCAACCCAACAATCCTCCCTCAAACGTCATTTTTGATGTCTGAATCCTCGACCCACTATGACTTTTTTGCCCCTAGGTCCACCGACCTACTAGGACTTCCCACCTAGTCGCAACTAGGACTTTTTTTGCCCCTCGGTGCACCCGACCTACTAGGACTTCTCACCTAGTCTTTTTTCATATTATATTAGGATATTAGGGAGGAAAGTCTTTTTGCCCCTCGGTCCACCCGACCTACTAAAACTTCTCACCTGGTGTCTGGTCCTCTCTTGATTCTGACACGGGAGCACTCCACTTCCTTTGTTTAAAGTTCAAACCACATGATTAGATCTGGATCATGGCTCATCCGGCGGTTAGTCCGGTGAAGAGCAAAAAAACCATCGGTGAGTTGCGCATCCATCGGTGCCGGTCCGGTGGCCGGAGATGGCCGGACGCCGGTGAACAACTGCGGTGAAGGAGCAAACGTCCGAGGAGAAACACTGTGCGTCGATCGGAGAAACGGACGGTGTTGATTGCGTCGCGCACGGGGAGCGCAGGATAACGGAGCGCAGGTGATCAAATTTCTATATATATATATATATATATATATATATATATTATTGTCATAAAAGCTATTGAAATTTTACATAAACTAAAGGCTTGGCTCTCACATATGTAATTTTAATTTAGAAATGAAATTAAAACACGGCTTGCAGTTACTCAGATAAGCCCTTCTATTTCAGATATTGACCAATGGAAAGTACAAGAGCGGCGAGCATAGAGCCATGATAAACCCCAACAAAGAGCGACTCTCAGTCGCTACGTTCCTTTTTGCAAAAGATGGTGCGCGGATCGGACCTATTCCAAATATAACGAAGGGAGGCAAAGAAAATTTCATTACGTGTAGCTACAAAGAGTACCAAAAGGCATTCTACACTTCTAAATTAGATGGGGCAACTATTTTAGAAAAGATGAAGATCAATTGAACTCTATGTGAGAAATTACTATCGAGTTGTTTGTCATGGACTAAGTGAATTAAAATACGATATGATTTGTATTTTCTTATTTAAGATAATTTATATGTATAAATACAATAAATAAATCTCTACGGGTCAGCCATAATTGGGGCCCACCCGTGCCTTCAAAAATCAGGAACGACTGGCGCATTTGTTTGGAATTTCGCTGACTAATTTAGACTTTAGTGCTTGTCCGTGTTCATGCTGCAAATATAGTATACATGTTAATTATCTAATTATTATTTTTTTACATGAACGTAATAATTTTGATAGTAATTTTTATTTGTTAGAATTTAGGATGAACACGTCCTTTGTTCATCGCACGAACTCACTCAACCATCAAAAAATTACCATCGTTATTAAACTAGCAACTTGAATAACCCAATAATTAATTTTATAGTCTACTTTGTTACATGTGACGTTTGCTGTACTAAAATATACAATTTCTTATGTAGTGAATCGTAGTGACTTCAGGTCTAAGAACTATTTATACTGCTAGTTATTATTAGAATATTTATTGCATTCATATAATAATTCATGAAACATTCTCATGACGGATCAATTCAATACATATTTACTAATATATACTCATTTGTTAACTTGATATCTTATAATTTGGGGAAAATGCTAAAAAAATGCTGCTGTAAATTTTTTTCACCTCGAGGATGTCGCCGGCGTTGAGGATAAGCGCTCCCGGCAGCGGCTCCACCGGAACCCATAAACCCTCGTGCTTGACCTGAAGTCCGTTGACGTCGTTGGCCTGCAGCAGCAGCGTTATCGAGCTGGTCGCGTCGGTGTGGGGCGACAGCCCCACCACCTTGCCGCTTTCCCGGCACGGCGGGTAGTAATTCATCCTCATCCCCTGCGGCATCCCATCGAACGCCTCCATCAGCTCCTCCTCCGCCACCTCCAAACTCTCAGCCGTCGCCGCCAGCAAGCAGCTCACCACTCGCTTCGCCTCCACGCTGTAGCGCTCCAGCGTCCGCCTGGTTTATTGATTAATTTTACAGAAACACATGTAATAAATTAATTAGCAATGGTTCCTGCTTGATTATATTCATTGGAATTGAGAAGGAATCGACCTGAAGGAAGGAGGATGAGTGGGCCAAAATCTCATATTTCGCCGGTGGACGGGTCGCGTGATGACGAAGTGCATGTCGGCCCAGTCCAGCTTCTGATCCTCGGAGACGACGAACGCCTGGCCGTAGCCTTGTAAGCCATCGGGTAGCTGCGCGAACGCCTTCTTCTCTTCCAGAGGGAGGTTGAAGTACTCCGCCATGTCCGACTTCAGTTGCTCGATCAGGTCGTCGGGCACTTGGTGATTGATCAGCTTCAATCCGCAGGGCAGAACATCAGTCAGTTCGCCGGAGACTGTATTTATTTTGCAACAATTCAAATCTTGAATTATATTCCTTGCCTGGAAGAAGCCCCACTGCGAGAAGGCGTCGTGGAGTTTGGCGGCCTCTTCGCGGTGGGAGCTGGCGTCCAGGAGCCTGCTGAGGTCGATGACCGGGAGGGAGGTTTGGTTGGGCGGAGCAACGGGGTCGGCGGAGATTTCCGGACGGAGGTAGCGGGGAGGGACGTCGGTGACGACGGCAGCGAGGGCTTGGACGTTGTCCACCGAAATCGAGGTTGCCATGTCCATGTAGCTCACTTCAGCTGCCATCTCGATCGTTAGCGCAGCTTGCGACTTCAGGTTCGTACCGAGTCTTTCCGGCGAGGATGAAGAAAGGCGGAGGGGGCGGCTTGAGGGTTGTTGTTGGTCTGTCTCCGGCTGGAAGCAGTGGCGCCGGACGAGCCTTATGAAGAAAGTCGCCGCACGTAATAATTATATTTTTATGAATTTAAATATTTAAATTTAAAAGTTTAATAGTATAAATTGTATTTTAAAATTTTAATTTCCCTCAATCCGATTTTTTTTTCGATCAATTTTCATTCTAATGTGATTTGATTTGAATTTTAAAATTTTAATTCTAATCTGATATTGGAATTCCAAATGTCGAATGGATTTTTGACATTCTTGATCATGAGACTTTTCTTAATTAATATCAATTATTTAATTTCTAGAACTGATTAATTTTTAAGAGGACAGAAAATTTTTCATTGATAAATTCATAAACGTTTATACGACGATCCACCCATCTAACTTTCTTAAACTTTATTTTACGGTATGCATTGGGATTTGAATATTAATACTTGGAGAACTACTTCTTCACCAAAATATAAAATTTATCATTTGTCATTCAATTCTTTGATAATTTATAAAGAAATAAATTTAAAAATTATATTGATTATTATAAAAAAATATTATCTTGATTTAGATTTAATTTTTATCGATTTCAATAAATCTATCCTATAATAATCTCTTATATATTATCTGAGACATAGTTTGGTTAATGGAGTAGACAGAGAATAAGGATTTGAATTTCGATGAAACCGAACAATACCTTTCTCCATTATGATCAATTATAATTTTTCAATTTATTTTTTTATAGATAATTATAAAATTAATTATATGAAATTGTTGGTCATCGATTCTATCTTTTTCACAATAAGATAGGAGCTAGCCCCGCTTCGGGGAGATCATATGTGAGTAAGAATATTGAACAACATTGAAAAATCTCCAAAGGCATTGCAACCAATCGTTGTATGCAGAAGAGGAATGGTGGACACTTAATTCGCTTGTCGGCAGCCGAAACGTCATACCAAAGATGGATGGGCTTGATGTGACTGTGAGCGATATTATTTGCCGTAAATGCACATCTGTGAGCGATATTATTTGCCGTAAATGGATGGGATAGATGCGGCTGTTTCTGTTGCAGGTCTCTGCCACATGTACGAAGGGTGTTCAGTCAAAATGGTAAAGTGGTCTTTGGCTGAAGGCTGAAGCAATATTTAAGTGTTTTGTTGTGGTTGTGAGTCAAAAGTTTTTTTTGGAAACGCAACCTCTTTCGTACGCACATGCACGTAAACGGCACGTGTGGGTGATCTTGCCATTTACTATGGCGGGACTTATTATGCTAAGGTTTCAACATAAATATATGCAGTCTCCAGTTCACCTAAATAAATTATATATATTATATATAATAATTAATTTTATTTAAAAAATATGAGCTCAATCGATAAATATTTAAAATTATTTATTAAGATAAATTTAATTGAAATTTATTTTGTCCAATGATTTTAATTTTTACTAACCATTGATAATTTTATATTTTCTATAAGTCAAAAATAGATTTGATGAATAATTTTAAATAAATTATTAGCAATCAGGAAAATAATATTTTATAATGTAGCAAGCTATTCTTTATATTTTTTTTAATAAAATTAAATATCTTTAATAATATTTTTATATAAAATTTTAATTTTTAAATAAAATTTAATTTTAAAAACAATGAAATCTCAAATATTTTTTCCGTCAAAAAAATCTCAAGAAGCATTGAGATGGCTCTGGAAGCAAGATGTGTATTATGTTCACCAAACGTCCACGCTACCACCGTTGGAAGTACATGTAACACTCCATGTGGAGGAAGTTAAGTGTCAAGTTTATATCTCATGCGTAGGTAGATGGATATTATTACGAAAATTAAGTAAGTTAAATGAGAAAATATGAGTCCCGGGTGCCACAGTCGTTCCTGACAGGTGGGTCCCAGTAATGGCTGTCCCGGGTATGGGTATTTATTCGGGTGTCGGACAGCACTTTAGCTAAAAGAAGACCGTAATGAAATGATGGATTCTTCGAGCCACATGTGAATGTGGTCGAGTGGATCCGTGATTGGTTACGTCTCTTTCCAACAAAGCCAAATTTAATATCATTTTTTTAAAAAAATTAAAGCCAAGTTTGACATTAACTTGACTTGTTGCATCATAATGTTTACATAAATTATCTGACGTCATCCTTGAATTTAAGATAATCATTAGTACTTTCCAATTTATTCAGTGGAAGGAAGGTAGGATCATCGTCTATCACGAAATTAATTAATAAATTCGGAATAAAATAGGGATAACACTGACTTAAAAAATATAAATCTCAATTAGCCCGTCGGGTTTCGGGTATCCAGCGGGTTTCGGAGATCCCCACAGATTTCGGATCAGAAATAATGAAACTATAGTATTCAAACAAGTAATTATTAATATGACTTATTTTTTCATTTGATATAAGCCCCACAAGGCCATAAAAATTTTCCACTAGCCATCAAAGTAAATTGATCAAGGTAAATGCTAGCCCAGACGTCTAACATCATTTGATTGCGCTCTCTATTTGAAAGAAAACTCCTACAAATAGGGGATCGAACCGCAGATGCTTAGGTGACAACCTGAATATCCTACCACGACATCATTGCCTCAGGGACCTAAATAAATTGACTCTAATCTCTATAAATGGTTGCCCTAAAATTATAATCATCTAAATCTAGGGACTAGGGAGGATATATCATAATCTAGTTTATATAAACTTAAATTAATCAATAACTATTTTCTCATTTATTAAATATTTTAAGCATGAGAATATTTTTGTTTAAAAAAAAACAATAACAATAAACTACTAAGGTTCTTAATTCAAAGGTAATCAAGATGTAAAAAAGATTTGGCGTATATGGATAAAACCTACTCGTATGAATTTATATGGAGAGATTTATTTATCGTATTTATACATATAAATTCTCTTAACTAAGAACATGCAAATTAAATCATATCTTATTTTAAGCCACTTAATTAATACACCACAAACAACACCATCGATAGAGTTCAATTGATCTTCATCTTCTCTAAAATAGTTGCCCCGTCTAGTTTAGAAGTGTAGAATGCCTTTTGGGCCACCGTATCGGCCAGGTCCATTTAGTGGGCCATCATTTCGGCCCAGTTCGCTTGTAGTGGACTACCATGTCGGCTAGCTCATTTTTATTGAGCCACCATGTCAGCCCAGCTCACTTTTCTTGGGCCACCATATCGGCTCATCTATTTATCGGTCCACTAAATCGGATCACCTTACTTTTGCCAATGCCACCTCATATTGTGAGAGTCTTGAAGTATAACATTGGGAGCCCCGGAGGCATAACTGAGTTGGTTATAATGGAGCAAAATTATAAAAGAGAGCAAGGGTTCGAATATCAGTAAAACTGAGACAATATCCTCCTCCATCATAGTCAACTGCAGCTTCTCGATTTAACTCCTCACAGATGGTCGTGAAGCCGATCGTGTAGGGTTGTTGAGGAGATGAACTCCACTTTTTTCAAAAGAAGAATAACATTGGGAGCCCGCATACAATAGTATATTGCTAATTTTTAAAGTCAATTATTATATTATTAACAAGTAAACTTTTGTATCGTATTTTATTAATAAAAAAGATACAATCTATAGTTATCATATTTACTTGAATGTCGGATGAATAAGTATAATAATGTCATAAGGTAGTAGATTCTACTTTATAACATATTAATTGGTTGAATTGATAGTAAATGACTATATATATATATATATATATATAACATTACTCTTAACTATTTATAGTCAAACTTTAATATACAAGAGCAATATTAGTGCGTTGAGACTAGCATTTAGGTCAACTAATAACTTAATCTTATAAGTAATAAATATAAGATATCAAGTTAACACATGAATATATATTAGTGAATGTGTATTGAATTGATCCATCACGAGAATGTTTCATGGATCTTTATATGAGTGTCATAAATATTCTCATAATGACTATTAATTAGTATAAATAATTCTTAGACTTGAATTCACTACGGTTTCCTATCTAAAGAATTGTCTGAATTTTTGACATTCTTAATAATGAAAATTTTCTTAATTAATATTGATTATTTAATTTCTCGAACTGATTAATTTTTAAGACGACAGAAAATTTTTCATGGATAAATTCAAAAACGTTTATACGACGATCCACCCATCGAATTAACTTTCTTAAAATTTATTTTACGGTGCGCGCTGGGATTTGAATATTAATGCTCGATCGGAGAACTACGACAGGCGCCGGCCCCGCTTCGGGGAGATCACTGTGAGGAAGAACCTTGGAGAATCCATTAGAGAATCTCCGAAGACAATGCAAGCCAATCGTTGTTCGGCACGGATAATGGACACTTTATTCTTGAATGGGATGGATGTGACTTTCAGCGATATTATTTGCCCTAAGAAATGGATAGGATAGATATGCCACTGTTACTGCTATTGCCGGTCTCTGTCACATGCACGAAGGGGACTAACCATTGATAATTTTAAATTTTCTATAAGTAAAAAATAAATTTGCTGAATAATTTCTAATAAATTATTAGTGAATTTACGATCGTAATATTCAATCACGAAAATAATATTTTATAATGTAGCAAGCTATTCTTTTTATTTTTATAATAAAATTAAATATCTTTAATAATATTTTATATAAAATTTATTTTTTATAAAACAATAAAATGTCAAATATTTTTTCCGTCTAAAAAAATCTTAAGAAGCATTGAGATGGTTCAGGAAGCAAGATGTGTATTATGTTCATCATCGTTGATCAAACGTCCACGCTACCACTGTTGGAAGCGCATGCAACACTCCATGTGGAGGAAGTTAAGTGTCAAGTTTTGATCTTGTGGGTAGATAGATAGATATACATGAACGAATATTTAATATTTATATATTATCATTAAGATTAAATATTTATAATGATTTGAAAAATTAAATTCCTTTTGATATTGGATGTGCTTCTCTTGTGGAAATTTTCACCTTAATCATCCCGCTTTACTTAGACACATCCTTTTAATAAGAAAGAGAATAGTGGAATAAGAGCTCATATATAATTGAGTTGATTATAATCGCTCATATTTTTTATTAATCATAACGGAATAAGTCATAGGATAAGTGAATAATTTAACCGCTCACATCTCCCATTAAGCATACTTCCAACATTTTTCACTTGTCCAAATTAAGTCACAATGACTAAAAAAATTATTATATATAATATATCCAGTCTCCTAAATCAATTGGAGATATCAACGTCATTTTGTATTTATCCTAAATTAAATTATTTAGAACATCTTTAATCCCTTATAAAACTTAATAAAACTTATGTAGATAATTAAAAAAGATTGAGCTACAACTTCGGATAATCCTGGATACATCCGTCTCATGAAAATTATTATTATATGTCTTATAATAAATTTATGATAAATTGTATTAAATCTGTATAAATTTACAAATTCATTATATTTAATTTATATTATCGAATTTGGTAAATTTATGATATAATAGTATAAATATACAAAGGAACTTGATTTTTAGTCACCGAGTCATACTGTGTGATTTGATTATTATGAAAATTAAGTAAGTTAAATGAGAAAATATGAGTCGTTGACCAAATGGTGCGGCCGCCCTGTCACAGTCGTTCCGGACAGGTGGGTCCCAGTAATGGCTGTCCCGGGTATGGGTATTTGTTCGGGTGTCGGACAGCACTTTAGCTAAAAGAAGACAGTAATGAAATGATGGATTCTTCGAGTCAAATGTGAATGTGGTCTAGTGGATCCGTGATTGGTTACGTCTCTTTCCAACAAAGCCAAATTTAATATCATTTTTTTTGAAATTAAAGCCAAATTTGACATTAACTTGACTTGTTGTACCATAATATTTAAATAAATTATCAGACGTTATCTTTGAATTATGGGTAAGGCAAATACTTAAAAAAGTAGAAATTAATCGATAAAATATATAAATTAAATCCTAGGATGCTGATCGGACAGATAATCATTAATATTTTTTAATTTATTTAGCGGAAGGTAGGTAGGATCATAGTCTATCTCGAAATTAATTAGTAAATCTCTGAATAAATTGACTCTATTCTTCTAATCTCTATAAATGATTGTTCTAAAATTATAATCATCTAAATATAAACTAGGGAGGATATATCATAATCTAGTTTTTATAAACTTAAATTAATCAATAACTATTTTCTCATTTATTAAATATTTTAAGCATGAGAATATTTTTGTGTCAAAAAAAAAAATAACAATAAACTACTAAGGTTCTTAAGGTAATCAAGATGTAAAAAAGATTTGGCATATATGGATAAAAACTACTAGTATGAATTTATATGGAGAGATTTATTTATCGTATTTATACATATAAATTCTCTTAAATAAGAACATGCAAATCATATCTTATTTTAATTCACTTAATTAATACACCACAAACAACACCATCGATAGAGTTCAATTGATCTTCATCTTCTCTAAAATAGTTGCCCCGTCTAATTTAGAAGTGTAGAATGCCTTTTGGTACTCTTCGTAGCTCCACGTAGCGAAATTTTCTTTGCCTCCCTTCGTTATCTTTGGAAGAGGTCCGATCTGCGCATCATCTTTTGCAAAAAGGAACGTAGCGATTGAGAGTCGCTCTTTGTTGGGGTTTATCATGGCCCTATGCTCGCAGCTCTTGTACGTTCCATTTGTCAATACCTGAAATAAAAGGGCTTATTTGAGTAATTGCAAGTCATAAATTTTCACAGAAAAGTCCCTAAACTATGCTTATTTTAGTTGCCGTTGTCATTTGGACAGCTCACTTTAAAAATCTAGAGACTATATCTATAGATTTTATATATCTAGCTACCTACCTATCTATCTGTCTATCTATATTAAAAAAAAACTGAAGCTTTTTTATTGGGGGAAAATGCAAAAAAATATAAATGAAACTTTTTTTTTTGGGAAAATGCAAAAAAATTGCTGCTTTAATATTTTTTTTTTCACCTCTAGGAGGTCGCCGGCGTTGACGATGAACGCTCCCGGCAGCGGCTCCACCGGAACCCATAAACCCTCGTGCTTGACCTGAAGTCCGTCGACGTCGTTGGCCTGCAGCAGCAGCGTTATCGCGCTGGACCCGTCGGTGTGGGGCGACAGCCCCACCACCTTGCCGCTTTCCCGGCACGGCGGGTAGTAATTCATCCTCATTCCCTGCGGCATCCCCTCGAAGGCCTCCATCAGCTCCTCCTCCGCCACCTCCAAATTCTCAGCCATCACTGCCAGCAAGCTGCTCACGACTCGCTTCGCCTCCACGCTGTAGCGCTCCAGCGTCCCCCTGATTTATTGATTAATCGTACAGAAACATGTAATTAATTAATTAGCAATGGTTCCTTCCTTCCTGCTTGATTATATTCATTGGAATTAAGGAAGGAATTGACCTGAAGGAAGGAGGATGAGTAGGCCAAAATCTCATATTTCGCCGGTGGACAGGTCGCGTGATGACGAAGTGCATGTCGGCCCAGTCCAGCTTCTGATCTTCCGACACGACGAACACCTGACCGTAGCCCTGTAAGCCATCCGGTAGCTGCGCGAACGCTTTCTTCTCTTCCAGAGGGAGGTTGAAGTACTCCGCCATGTCCGACTTCAGTTGCTCGATCAGGTCGTCGGGCACTTGGTGATTGATCAGCTTCAATCCGCAGGGCAGAACATCAGTCAGTTCGCCGGAGACTGTATTTATTTTGCAAAAATTCAAATCTTGAATTCCTTGCCTGGAAGAAGCCCCACTGCGACAAGGCGTCGTGGAGTTTGGCGGCCTCTTCGCGGTGAGAGCTGGCGTCCAGGAGCCTGCAGAGGTCGATGACCGGGAGGGAGGTTTGGTTGGGCGGAGCAACGGGGTCGGCGGCGACTTCCGGACGGAGGTAGCGGGGAGGGACGTCGGTGACGACGGCAGCGAGTGCTTGGACGTTGTCCACCGAAATCGAGGTTACCACGTCGATGTAGCTCACTTCCGCGGCCATCTCGATCGTTAGCGAGCTTGCGACTTCACGTACGTTAGTATTGAGTCTTTACAGGGAGGATAAAGAAGGGCGGAGGGAGGCGGCTTGAGGGTTGTTGTTGCTCTGTCTCCGGCTGGACGCAGGGGCGGTTGATATAAGAGAGTCGGCGCACGTGATAATTATATTTTATGAATTTAAATATTTAAATTTAAGAGTTTAATTATATATAATTATGTTTTAAAATTTTAATTTGGTTCAATCTGAAATTTTTTAAATTTAAAAAAATATTTTTTTACAGAGTCAATTTGAGTCGGTCAGATATCAACTCAATCAAATCAGTTCACTTAAATCTATTGATAAAATTTTAAACTATTCCGTTTAAATTATTTGATGGAATGAATAAATCAGATGGAACCAATATAAATCGACGATTCTACTCAAAATCAAATGGCATTATTGTTCATCGGATCAAATTTAATTAAATTATTCATCGACTAATTAAGTTATTATAATAAATTAAATTAGTATACTACTTAATTGTTGCTCTTGCTTCTATGATCTGAATTACAGGAATTTACAAACTTCTTCTATAAGAAGGTAAAATTCGTCAATACCCTAGTGGCTCCATACTGTACGGTCGGTTTCACGATTATTTATAAGGAGGTAAAATCAAAAAATTATAATTGATCACGATGAAAAAGAATATTGCAAATCCATCAAAGTTAGATTTCAAATCTCATTGAAAAAATACGAGAGTTATTTCATGCTAAATTATTAAACTGGACTTATATGGTAATGTTGAATGAATGGATCCAATGAACATCGAAGGAAAAATTAAAACAGTAGTCTCTTTCTGTCTCTGTATCAATTAAAATATGTCTTGAGTTATTTGTTGAAAATGTTTGTATTGTACAAGCTTCTGTTTTGTCCATTGGCAGACGTTTTTTCTCGGATATTGATGCATGCATGCAATTCAATTTTTATGAGATTTATTTATATTGAATGCGAGATTTAATGTTGTTTATATTTGACTTTTGGATCAGACGGTTGCAAAAAGTCATATGCTTATCCGAACGTCTCATATAATTATTAATTGTATGATAATTTAAAAAATTAAAATAGATCTTCATGCGAGAAGATATAATTATATGATTTCGTCACGATTCGACTATGCCCAAGGGCGACTCTCTTTGTAAGACGACAGAATGAGCAGTAGTGGTAATAAAATTTTTATTACTCCAGTAAACTGAATAAATTTTGAGCCTATTACAGTAATAAAATTTCATTTTATTTTAATTAAATCCAAGTATCAAACAATGAATATTTATTTTAGATAACACATAGAAAGGCCGTTGTAGTATTTTTTCTAAATGATGAAAAATCATTTAGCTACAGCTTGTAGCTCTTTCAAGTTTAAACGACAGAGTAACACAGAAAAATTCCACTGAAATTAATGAAAACTGAGTCTTGATACAAATTTATCTTTCATTTTAGGGTTAATAACACTATAACTGGGGATCAAACTCTCTTCAAGCTTTGTCAGATCCACTGGTTTCCTCCTGTGACTTCCACATGATATCCTTCAGCCCCGTTGATAAATTTTTGAAGAACTAGACATCGACATGAACATGAGAGTTAACTCAAACATTAAGAATTCATGGCTATAGCTAATTTGCCTCACCATGTGAAATTCAAGTGTATCGCCTTTGGCCTTGCGAAGCTCCACGACATGCAACAATGGTGCCACTTCAAAAACCTTAAGAGGAAGAAGAACTTTCATTCTTTAGGAATGCAGTATGCCTAAGTAAAATAACTGAACATGGTGTTTTACCTCGGTCGCGATGGCTAGATGCCCTTTTCTTCCTGATTTTTCTCCTTGCAGCTTCAGCTGAGAAAGATGAGTAGAGAACCATGGTTAGAATTACAATTCTGATAGAATGGATTGAGCACTAGCACTGCCATGAATAAGATAGGTGAAACATACCTTGTAGTTTTGTTTTTTAACATCAAAACCCATTGGTTTACATGCCTCTTCGATTTTAAAAAGTATCTCGTTTGCGGGAAGTTTCGATGTAAACCTTGTTTCTCTCTTGACTAGACCCTGAAAAATTAATGAAAATCTCTAGTAATAGTGCTCTGCTAACTCAGAGTTAACAACATGTCAAATGGCCACATAAGTTAATATCCTTCAATGTTCTAATGAACAATTGCAACTCTTTCTGGTTCCATTCTTCGAAAAACACTTAGCATAACCTTATGCAATTGCAATCACGAAGTAAATGGAAAGAAAGTAGTTGAGCAAATGCTCAGGTTGTACTGAATAATCACCAGTTGCTTCTCAAAAAGGATGCCAAGATTGAGACCCTGAGATGTTGAGATAAGATCAAAAGCATTCATTACCACTGGCCTTTCCTCACGTCTCTCAACCACAAGGTTTGTTGCCTCCTGCGGATAGAAGAGTTATGGGGATATATATATCAAAACAATAGAACAGTTGAGGATGAGTAAGTGCTACCCCCGATTCGCTGAAGATCGCATCAACATCGTCTAGACTAACTTCTGCTGTCCCAAACTGAGGTGGTTGATAACCCTTCTTAAACCATTCATTCTCGATGATTTGGGAAATGGTGATGCGCTGCAAAGTAGCTGCATTATGATCAGGAGTATACCAAATAATGTTGGAAGCCAACAAGAACAACTTACAGTTTGGGGATTAGGATCTAGAATTCGCTTGATAAGTTTCTTGGCACTTGTAGAGAACCAATTTGGACAGGAGAAGTCTGCTTTGAAGATCTGCAATGTCTCCATAAGATTCATATGGTACATGGTTAATTAATATCTGAGAAAACATTGTAACAAATCACCTTTTTGTATAGTGACATTAGATTAGATCCTTCAAAAGGCAAATAACCTGCCATGAGGATGAAAAGAATTACACCACATGACCATATATCTGCCTTAGCCCCATCATAACCTTTGTCCCTGATCACCTTCAAGAATTCATACAAAACGAAGAAACTTTTAAGTAGATGGATGAAAGAAGATTGAATCTACAAATTTGAAGCTAAATTTCACCTCCGGAGCAACATAGTTTGGAGTACCGCATGTAGTGTAAAGTAATCCATTCTCCTACAATTAATGTAAAGTTAGACAAGAATTCATTGCAAAATGGATAATCAACACAATCCATGTCAATATTGAGAACTTACACGAACTTGCTGAGGTAGCGCACTAAGTCCGAAATCTGAAATCTTAAGAACACCATTAGTATCCAGCAACAGATTCTCAGGCTGCTCCAAGAAAGAGAGCAAAAACAATCATAAACAAATATTGTATGCAAATTTAGCATTTCCACAATGCTAACAGAATGAATGAGACATACAAAACTATCGTTAACCTTCAAATCGCGATGGAAGACACCTCTACTATGACAGTAATCTACAGCATTGATTAATTGTTGAAAGTACTTTCTAGCTTCTTCTTCCTTTAGCTGTCCCCTTCGAGCCTAGGCAGTGAGTCTTCGAGTGTTATATGTATGTCAAAAATTTGAAATTGGTGTTAATACCATCTCAAAGAATGGCAGGGCTGCCAGTTACTATCTTACAATTTTGTCAAAGAGTTCACCACCATCTACGAATTCCAAAACTAAGTATATTTTTGTCTTGCTGGCTATGACCTACAAAAAGAGATTCAAGTAGTAAGGTATCATCTCTTTGACGAACCATAAATGAACTAATGAACGTCTGTGTATCACTATTAGTAAGGAAAGTCTCAAATATGAGTATACAAGAACAACAAAGCAAAATCACTATACCAAAGCCAACTCAGATTTGTGCCTCACCTCATATATCCGAATGACATTCGGATGCCTAATCAGTTTCATAGTTGAGATTTCACGTTTTATCTGCGCATAGATAATTATCAATCATAACTGTAAAAGAAAATTATGCATCTGATTATAGAAGTTACTATATACACTAATCATTATGGGGGTTCAGACAAATGCATTAGACTACAAGTCATGGTTCTGTAAATGAATCACAGTGATCGATAAAGTTAGCTACCAAATGGAGAATGCGCAAATTAAGAGATGAAAGCTATGAGCATGAATTTGTTCCTACTTCATCACAGATTACTGAAAAAACACATTGCCTTTGGGAAAATTGCAGTCCCATGAACACCCACGAGAAAAGCAATTCGAGTAATATGTTAGATTGCTTTGGTCTTACTTGGTTCATGAAAGTAAACACAGAGGCGAGATCAGTCAACTAGTAAATGGAACAAGATTTGCAGTTTTTGGTTCATTTTTGTTCAACCTGGCCGACCATCTTATGCCGCAAGATCTTGTCTTTATCGAAGATCTTGATGGCCACGCTCTCCCCGGTCTCCACGTCCTTGGCGAACTTGACCTTAGCGAAGGTGCCCTCGCCGAGCGTCCGCCCGAGCTCGTACTTCCCCACCCTCGTCCGCCCCACCGACTCCATCCCTTCGCCAGCGCGCCGCCTTCCCTAGCGCAACTACACGAGGAAAGCGGCGGACCTGGCGGCGCCAATCGCCTCCTCCCTTCGCGCGCGCTCAAGTCAAGCTCTCCCCTTATCGAAGCGCTGCCACACCCGCAATTCCTCCGTGTTTATCGCCCCGCCGCGCCAGTGGGTTTAGCTGCTGAGCTCGGAGAAGATTCGCCGGCGGAAGCGGAAGAACCATGGGAGAAAGGGCCTGCAGCATTCGACGAGCGCATCTATTCCCTCCATTATGCATTAATAAATTTCTTGCAATATAAAATTTTAACGAATATATTTTAATCTTTCTAATTATAAAAACTGACCGATATATTTATCTATGGATTATGAAATATTTTAAAATATTTAAAAGTTCTTCTTATTCAAAATTAAAATGATATTCTTTATTTTCCATTTTGAAAAATTCTAATTAATAATTTTCAAATTAATAATTCAATTTACTGTTACGATACAGCGTGCCGGTGATTTTTAAATTGGAATTATTGAGGTATTTTTAATTGCATTATTAAAGTCAACTCAAGACGTATATAAATATTTTAAAGTCAACTACGTAAATCTTCTCTTTTATTTTGTTATATATAAGTTGGTTCAGCTAAATGGGCCCGTAGTTGATGCCCAATAAGATACAAGAAAAATCTGGACGAGCCTGCTAATTTCAACCCATTTATATTTCACTTTGATCCCTCACAATTTGTTAATTTTAAATGTCGTCTCCAATGATCCCTTTTTGATAATTTTAATGTTCTTTGTGAAGAAATTTAGGAAGAGGTCGGATTAAACCGGTTCGACGGCCGAGTTAAAATGTCCTTGGTTTAGGAAGGGTTTAAGAGGGTTAGGTTTAGGGCGAGAGGTCGACGATCATGGCGACGCTGGTGGCGGGGTCGTACGAGAAGTTCATCTGGGGCTTCTCCTTCCGCCCCGAAGCTCCAACCTTGAAGTCCCTCTTCTCCTACCCCTCTCACACCGCCCCTATCAAGTCCGTCGCCGCCTCCGGCCCCGTAGCTGCTTCTGGCGGCGCCGATGACTCCATCAAGCTCTACGACCTGTCCTCCGCCACCGAGGTCGGTACCCTCCTCGACCACAACGGCGCCGTCACCGCGCTCGCCTTCTACACGCCGGCCTCCTCCCCCGCCGGCCTGCCCCGCAACCTTCTCTCCGCCTCCGACGACGGCGCCGTGTGCATCTTCGATGCTGATCCTTTCGTGCACCTGAAGACCATCCACGTCCACCGAAAGGGCGTGACGGACCTGGCAGTCCACCCGTCCGGCCGCGCTGCGATTACGGTCGGCCGGGACTGTTCCCTAGCGCTGATCAATCTGGTGAGGGGACGGCGGAGCTTCTCGTGTCGGCTTGACCGCGAGGCCTCGATCGTGAGGTACGGATGCGGAGATGGGGGGAGATTCTTCATGGTTTCGGAGGAAAGGATTACGGTGCATGATTCGGAGGACGCGAAGATGATCCATGAATTGAACGGACAGAAGAGGGTCCTCTGTGTCGCTCCTGCCGAGGTACCTTTACTATTTCCTAAAAGGTGCCCTTTTCGTTACTATTTGATTTGATATACTAATGCAGGCGAAGGCATAAATACCAAAAAAGTAGCGATAAAAATTTTTCTTCTCTTTTTAGGATATATGGCATGGAACCTTTTCCATGCTCTTTACTAGAATTCATTAAGCATATCTTCATTGAAAATGTTTGAACAAAAGAGCTACTGGTAGTTCATCAGATATCAATCTTCTTCTTTCAAATTGACTGCTGATGATTCCCAATTGGTAGCTGCAATTTGGTTCACTTGAAATATCAGTTTGTCTGCTATGGGCTACTTGGATCACACCATTGGATTTTCACTTGAATAGGAGGTGTTTTGTTCAAAATTTATGTACTCGCTTTAATGGGATTAACCAAATCTGGTATATTGCTGGTTGCAATGGCAGTGCTTGTGACTTGAAATTTGATTGGACTATGATGTGTCAAGACAATCTTAGAAGACTGTACGAGCCATACTAAGTTACAGAACTCCAGTTCTCAAAGACTTTTTTCCCATTATTACAAACTTCTTGTGATATTTGACTGCCTATGGACTTCCTTGAAATTAAGAGTTTATGTATAAACTTCTTTGAAATTCAGAGTTCATGTAGAGAATTTTTCAATCGGGAGTTCCCTTATGCAAAATTTTCTCACAATAGGATTTGTGAATTGCACAAATAGTTATTATATTTAGGAGTTAACAGTTATTATATTTAGGTGTTTTTCTACTATTATCCATCAGTTTTCACACATTAATGCTTTCTGATTCTCTTATATCTTTTTAATTTTGTCTTTTCAAGAAATATCCAAAATGCTCAACTTTCTGAAAAAGTAAACATAATTCACATCTATTAAACGTATTGAATTTATTCCAATGTTATATCTAAACCTTGTGGATCTTAATTGTTTATTTGTTCTTTGGTTATCACCTGTCAGGGGTGCCAAGATCTTCATTACCTTTGTACTTTGATAGGATATATATTACTATTAATCGAGCTCAATAATGGTAAGATCCATGCAATCGGCTCCAAGAGCTAAAATATACTGCTTGATGTTGTTGTAGGTGTGCCCATGAAAGCACTGTGATGCTGTTATTTTTACGTTGTTTATAGCTTACCTCTTCAATTTAGTGAATTGATGTGTGTGGAAGTTTGCTTGTCATATTTGAGTTGTATTATTTCGTTGGCAAAATCTGTAGAATGTTATACTTTAGACCAGCATATTATGTGGTTTTTCGATTAAGAAGCTCGTAAGAATAACACCCATGTAAAAATTGATTTATTAGTTTTTGAACGCCACAATGTATTTGCAGGTATGCATTGTTTAAATTTTTTTTTTCGTTCCTGCACGATATTGAAAGCAAGTTTTTTTTTTTCCATCTGAAATCTGGGATTTGAGTAGATTGGTTCAATGTCTTTTGCATGTAGACTCTAGTTTAGATAAGTTCCATATTGATATAACAAGATTTTTTCTTATACCACATGATAACAGAATGGAGTGCTGTTTACTAGTGGAGAGGACCGCTGTATCACTGCTTGGGATACAACAAGTGGGAAAAATGCATATAGCATTGAAAATGCCCATCGAACTCGGGTGAAAGGACTCGTTGTTTTGAAAAATGGAAGCATGTCAGACACTTCTGAAGAATCAAATCTGATTGCTTCTGCATCATCTGATGGTGTAATACGCGTATGGGATGCTAGGATGATCGCCAAAGATAAACCAAATCATCTGGCTGAGGCTGATACAAAATCTAGACTAACTTGTCTTGCTGGATCATCAAAGAAATGTGAGTTCTAGAACTTTTCTGTTATTTATATTTGTGTCCGCTTTTGTTATCTTCTTGCCATTAAACTTCGCCGCTGTGACATCAATATTCAATCCTTTCATGTATGTTAATTTGCTATTGCATTCCGTTGCTGACAAATTTGTGAAATGTTACTAAAACACATGGGTTCCTCCCTATGGATTTGGTTATTCAAAGATTCAATAAATCCCTATATGCATTGATTTAGGGGAAAATTCATTTTACCACCTAGGTTTGCTTGCTTTGTAAAAATAGCTCCCATAATTTTAGAATTGTCAAAATGTCCCCTAGGATTAGAAGTCTTGTTATTTTACTCTCCAACCACTAACACTGTTAACTAACAATAAAATGATGCCACATTTGCTACGTGATCATTCATCATGTAATTAATATGAGAGACTTAAGCTCTGGGGGCATTTTGAAAAAGCAACTAAAATCCTTGGGCATATTTTTATAAACTGCTGTGTGTTGAACATTAACTGTTGATCCATGTAATGCTTGTGATGTTTCAGCAATGGCTCGTTAGATAAACAACTATGTCTGGACACATCGAGCAAGTTTATTCTCCTGATCAATCGGGTGCCAGTATGCCATAATTCTTTCACAATTTCATTCCTTTGAAACAATGTCCTTGTTCAGTGTTTTAGCTCTAGAGCCCACAACAAGGCCACACTCGGCCATAGGTGTTTTCATTCATTCAGCAGAGACCTCTTTTGTTATGTTTATGTATTGTTTTAAATGTTCTCACAGTTGCTAGCGTCCGTCTTAATCTCCGTGGAGCAAATTCAGTATCAGATGGTTTTAAATGTTTTCATTTCTTTCAGGACTGTGTTTCTATTCAAATACGGATACTCTGAGCATGCTGTTGGTTCTTCTGCATTGGCCTATGGCACAACTCTTCATTGAAATATCGAGTGTCTACAAGTGAAGTTACAACTTCTTTTCCTAGAAACATTTGTTATAGGAGCACTGTTTTGTGGAACAAATTATTTGCGTTGGACGTCTCTTAGATATTTATTTCATACCCAATCTAAAGAAGCTATTAATTATTGTTTCTGAAGAGTGACTGTGTAATTTTTGCTTCCTCATTCCACAATGCCAATGGAAATTAAAAGCATGGAATGTTTTGCTATTATGCTACAACAGATCATTTAATTAAAGATACGAAGCAGATCTTGGGCTTCAAGTGGAATTATTCTTTCATTCGACCCCCTCTATGTTTTGTTAATTTGTCTCTAGGCCCACCCTTCCATCGTTTTGTTTCTCTCGCTGCTCGTCCTTCCCCATCAAGCCGTCCGAATCAGCTTCGACGGCACTGATCGCGCTAAATCATTCCAGCGACGTGATTCGGTGTACCAGTTACCGGATCCGGATCCATTCTCATCGGCTCCGCCGACGTGTATTTAAATTTCAACTTGCACTCGATCAGATCGGGAGCGGCCCCTTTTCCGGCTTCCTCGAAGAGATGAAGACAAGGGAAGCGAGCGGGGCGATCGTCAGCCAGCGAGGGAGCGTGCGGGTTCTGACGCCGTCGCTTACGGTGGATTTCCTTTGTCGTCGCCATGGGAGCTGATTCTCCATCTGCAGGTAGGTGATTCTTTCGTTCCCTTTTACCCATATAGCTTTTGGTACGGACCTGCCTCAATCCGTGGGATTCGCCAGGTTTTTGAAGTCCTCTTGCTAGAGTCTCGATGATATTAGGCGAACGTTGCGGTGGAGGCCTTCCTTCTTCGTCGCCGTGGGAGTCGATTCTCCATCAAGCGAGCAGGTTGTGACGCCGTCGCTTTCTGTGGATTTCCTTGGTCGTCGCCATGGGGGTTGATTCTCCATCTGCAGGTAGGTGATTCTTTCGTTCCCTTTTAGTTTTGTATACCGTTTCTTTCATTCCCATATCGGTTTGGTACGGATCTACCGATGTGGGCTTCCCCAGGTTTTTGAGGCCCTCTAGAGTCTCGATGATATTAGGCGAACGTTGCAGTGGAGGCCCATTATGTGGATTTCCTTCTTCGTCGCCGTGCCGTGGGAGTCGATTCTCCATCAAGCTAGCGGTTGTGACGCCGTCGCTTTCTGTGGATTTCCTTCGTCGTCGCCATGGGAGCTGATTCTCCATCTGCAGGTAGGTGATTCTTTCGTTCCCTTTTAGTTTTGGTTACCGTTTCTTTCATTCCCATATCGGTTTGGTACGGATCTGCCTCGATCCGTGGGATTCCCCAGGTTTTTGAGGCCCTCTTGCTAGAGTCTCGATGATATTAGGCGAACGTTGCACTTGCAGTGGAGGCCCATTATGTGGATTTCCTTCTTCGTCGCCATGGGAGTCGATTCTCCATCAAGCGAGCAGGTTGTGACGCCGTCGCTTTCTGTGGATTTCCTTCGTCGTCGCCATGGGAGCTGATTCTCCATCTGCAGGTAGGTGATTCTTTCGTTCCCTTTTAGTTTTGGTTACCGTTTCTTTCATTCCCATATCGTTTTGGTACGGATCTGCCTCGATTCCGTTTTGGGATTCTTGCTGAGAGTCTCGATGATATTAGGCGAACGTTGCAGTGGAGGCCCATTATGTGGATTTCCTTCTCCGTCGCCGTGGGAGTCGATTCTCCATCTTCTGGTTGCTGATTCACTCGTTCCCTTTTGTTTTTAGTCACCTACTCTTTCATTCCTCATCACTTGATTCGTGGTATTACCCTGGTTTTTGCCGTCTTGTGAGAATCTCATCAGGATCGATCGATTAGCTTTCCTATGTTGTGCGAATCTAACGGATGCGATGTTCAGTTCTGACAGATTATTGCTAGGGTTCCATAGTTATTGTATAGCTTCCATTGCATTGAATCATGCGAATGAAATAGAGAGTTAAGCTTCCTCTTCCTGCCTTGACTTTGAGCTTCCCAAACAAGTAATTTAATTGCTCGCCCTCTCCTCTCCTATTCCATTATTCAAAGGGAGAAAAGTCTGGTTTACCTAATTATGATGATAACAGTTGTTACTTTTCCTTTTCTCAGTGTTTCTAGGTTTATAATTTTCTTTTATACAGCTTAATAACTTGATTTCTTCTTTATAGAGTTAGATTAGCTTGAATATTCTTTGGCTCTATTACATTCTATTTTCTATTGTGATAATGAAATAATAAAATTGTTGACGGAGAAAAATCAGATCATCTGATATTCCATTTCGGGATTGCAAATGCTATTAATATCACTGAATCCACTGTAAAATAACACAACAATTAACATAATTTAACATAAGTGCAAAGTGTATGTCCACGGAACAAATCCAAGTTATACAATGTGAGTAAAAGTACGATAAAAAATTTGTACAAATGTGTTATCTATCCCGTGTATAGGGACTGCTATTTTTCTGCCAACCTTGATGAAGCACCTTAAGTGCTAAAGACTTGTGGTTTGCCATCTCCTCTACATGCTCACCAAGTTCTTTGCCATCAATTTTTTTGTTCTACAAGAATGGAAACACACTGTATGGTTTGAGCATCAGAGTAGATAATATAAAACGTGCATCTCTCAAAATGTCAAACTTTTTTTTGCTATTATTCGTGCGTCTGTTTTAAACTTAGAATAAACATTGTGAAATTGTTGGGCCTTACTGACTTATAAATGCAAGGATCAAGGTTCAGTTTGCCATCTCCATGATAAATGAAATTAAATCAATGTCGCTTCTGGTTCTGGTGACAAAATCTGGGTATACAAGCTAATTAGGTTTCGGTCATCTTAGTCTTCAACTGTGTGTTTGAAGAGCCTGCCTAGGAAGTGTGATGGATCTATCTATTTCTCATGCTGTATAAGAACTCAATTGTGTGTGAGAAAAGCATCCGTTAGCAATAAAAAATAGTTCTGTTGCCACTAATTTCTAATGGTTTCACCTTTTCAGAACTGGATATTGCAATAAGATACTTAATTCTGGAAGGAAGCAGACGGTCTTCCCTGGTTCGCCTAGCGAAGAAATCCGGAGCAATGTTTAGATGCCATTTTAATTCATTCTTTTTTCTAGGTATGTTTTCCTTCCGTGCCATGAATTTGTGTCAATTAAAGTGTCAATTGCACAATAAATTCAAGTTTAGGGACTAGCCTATTTTGAGCCTCAGCTTTAAACTTTCATCTCTCTTCTAAATCAATAAATATAGTAATAGAGCACGCACGTACTAACTTCTAAATCAAGGGAATATATTTTCTTGTGGACTTACAGTTAAAAATGAAAAAATAGAAGAAGAGTTTTTTATAAAATTTCTTGAAAATTATTTTACACACTTTTTTAACCAGAAAAAAAGCGGACCTTGTTGATTTTTTTTATTTATTGGGCTGGCCTGTCAGTCCAATAATTTTATTGGGCTATTTTTGACGGCTCTATTTTAATTTATTCAGCCCACCTTTTCGTCCCATAAATTGGGATTATAATTTCGCAACATGCTGCCCAAATAAATTATACCCATCCAATTAACTGCAATTCAATTTTTCGTTTGCGGAGCCGCGTTCTTCCCCAGGTCACTTCTATTGGGTCACCTTGTCGGCCCAGCTTGCTTTAGTGATCCATCATATCAGCCCAGCTCACTGTTATTGCCCTGCAACGTCTGCCCTTCTCAATTTTATGTGGCCACCATACTGGCCCAGCTCGCTTTATCGGGCCACTAAATCGACCCAACTTGTATTAGACCACAATATCGGATCCGTTTGCTTTTATTGGACCATATGATCAGCCCATATTACTTTTATTCATAAGGGCCCGGCTCACTTTTATTGGGCCACATATCAGCCCAGTTCGCGCTTTATCGGGCTGCTATTGCGGTCCGTTTATTTTATTGGGCCGCCCACTTTATTTTTTATTGGGTAATCATGGGGGCCCAGTTAGCTTTTCTTGGGCTACATATCTGCCCAGCTCAAGTTTACTGGGATACTAAATTGGCCCGTTTGCTTTTATTGGACATATGATCGGCCATATAACTTTTATTGGGCCGTCATAAAGGCCCGGCTCACTTTTATTGGACCACCATATCGGCCCAGTTCGCGCTTTATTGGGCTGCTATTGCGGTCTGTTTATTTTATTGGGCCTCCCACTTTACTTTTTATTGGGTTATCATGGGCCCAGTTCGCTTTTCTTGGGCTACATATTGGCCCAGCTCAGCTTTACTGGGATACTAAATTGGCCCGGCTCACTTTTGTTGGGCCACTATATCAGCCCAGTTCGCGCTTTATCGGGCTGCTATTGCGGTCTGGTTTATTTTATTGGTCGGCCCACTTTACTTTTTATTGGGTCATCATGGCGGCCCAGTTCGATTCTCTTGGTTGGCCCAGCTCAAGTTTACTGGGATACTAAATTGGCCATTTTATAATTATGGGCCATCAGATTGGCCCATTTACTTTTATTGGCCCGTTATTTTTAATCTTTTGGACCGGATTGTTACCAGGCCAGATAGGTGGCCCAATATTTATTTAACTGGCCCGGTTGGTGTCGGAATAACATTAAACCAGGCGACACGTCGGCCTGAGAAATTAAATTCGGTCGGATTTGCTGCTTAATAAATTTTAATTGGGCAGTCCATTATTTTGGCCCAGTAAAATTAAATTATCGAGATATGATGGGCCAAGGCAGAATTATTTAATGGGCTAACACAATGACCCAGTCCAACGGCATGTTGGGCTAGATAAAATCCGGTTCCACCATAATTTCTCCAAATTTTGTGCCACGGCGAGAAATTTGGACTGATTTATCGAGGCAAATAATCAATTTTTTATTAAAATTATATAAATGAACAAATTTAAAAGGAACCATAGGTAAAGTATAAGTATTGATCTTTTAAAATGATAATGATAAGAATTTGAAAGTTTAAACGAACCAATCAAGGGCAAAATACTTGCTTGTTGCTTTAAAAACTGTCTTTGAAGCAATCATTTGTTGACATAGTAGCCAAAATGTAAAAGCATCAAAAACATTTGCGTAAAAGAACATGTAACCTTGTCCCTGAGGACGAGTTGGATTTTATTGCAGCTTACACGGCAAGAGATCGTGTGGCAAACAATCGGAGGGCACAAGAAACAACGTTAAGGCTCAATTGACGGAGGACGTTCCAACTTCCAAGCTTCATAAATGAATAGGAGGTTGGCAACATTGCATATGAGGTGGCCGGCATTTCAATAATTTGTTCACATAATTCTACAATCTCCAAAAGCTCATTCTCTTGAAGATTAAGATGATGTTATGGAGAAGCAGGCTAGTAGACTTGGGCCAAAGGCATGCCTAACTGACTTGGGACTTCCTCTTGTTAACCCAGTCTAATTAATAATTGGGACATCTCTTTTGGTTGAAGGTCTCGATAGTCATATATAATTATTACCAAATGCATATGCCTTGATTGAACACTAATATTAATAACTAAGTTACGTCACTATCAATGTGCTTGTCATGTCTACAATTGATGTGATCTCTTGCATTATGTTTAATTAATGCATAAGCTCGACAAAACTCTGATGTTCCATAGCATACCTACCCATATATATATGCTAACGGACACTAACGTTATAATCTAAGTCTGACTTTAATACAACGGCCCGATCGATGGTTCGAGACTTTAGCTGACCGTACAGGGGCTCATAACTTGGACTTTAGCTGACCAAATGTCGGGTCAGATTCATTCCAAGTTACCACCTCGCCAGTAGAGTGATCATTGTGAGAACCTTAAACAGTAGATTAGAAATCCTCCAAAGACATTGGAAGCCAATCATTGCATGCAACTATATGGTGAAGAATATTACGGCCGATTCGAATTTCTCAATTATTGGGGCATTTGGGGGGACTACCGATTCAATAATATCCGTTCCAAGTGGTGGAATATTATGGCTGAAAAGACCCCTAAAAGGAGCCCAAATCCTACAGTGACTCCTAATGGTGAGCATTCTCTTAGTCGTCTTATTCGACGGAGGTTACATTCCATCGTCGATCGCAAACAGCCGAAATAAAACTCCAATCAGATCGCAGTCCCACTACACAAGTCGTGAAAGGGAGAGCAGTTGGTTGAGTACGTGGCCTTGTGCTCTTCGTGGAAAGGCCGATAGCAACTTGTGTGAGCCACCTCGATTTGTCTGCAGCCGAAACGTCATATGAAGAATGGATGGGATAGATGTGACTGTTGAGGAAATAGGTGTGAAACTATTAACTATATTATTGGCAGTAATGGATTGGTCAAAAAAAAGTCCATGGAGCTGTCGCTCGCCGTTGCTGTTGCTGTTGCAGGCCTCTGCTGCCTCATGCATGACGGCTGTTTCAGTCAAGACTCTAAAGTAGTCTTTGGCTGAAGCAACGTTTTGCGTGGAAGGGGCCTGCGTACTTGGTCGCCATGGCCTCTTCACGCAAAAATCGCATGTGAATGGTATTTTTTTGTTTGTTTGTTTGTTTCTCGTGGCATGTAAACAGCACGTGAAGGTGGGTGATCTTGCCATTTATTATGGCCACAGTAAATGCAGTCTCCAGTTCACCTAAATAAATAGAATAGCTCGTCAAAGGGAGTTACGTGCGTACCTCGTCATCCATCGCAGTGGGTTAATTGTAGTCGAACATATATATGCATGGCGCTGAGATCAAATTCCAGAGTAATGGACAAGTACTGATTGCGTCTAGATCTGTTCATGATTAATTTGTGCCCGGCTAGGACTAAATTTCATCAAAATACATGCACGAGTGATAAATTAGTGATAAAAAGAAAACAACGAAGAAAACTTTACCTTTTAAATTCTAGATCCTCCAGTGTTGGAAGCGCATGCAACAGTCCATGTGCATGAAGTTACGTGCCGAGTTTGGATCGACCATAACTTTTATGGACGGATGGCGTCTAGTGCCCGTTAACATCTTCATTGCATGCAGTCCATGTTAATGCCACATGTTCGTTCTTCTCAGAAAACAAAAAGCTGATCGAAGACAGAGGCAACGGCCGACGTGTCGACACTGTGTCGCCCATGTATCAACCACTATTAATTGTAGCTGTCTATAGTTGTTTGAGAAATTCCTAATAAAACGCCATCAGTAGCTATAGAACATGCATGATGTTCCTAATTAATTGTGAATGCAATCGCGCAGTATGTGCTAAGAAAAGGAATATTGATTTTTTTTATAATATCTAATTCTTACTATCCAATTAATTTTGAAGACTATCCTATGTTTTACTATTGAACCATAATCTCGGAGTATAAAATTTTAGGAAAGAGCATTGACAGCCTTGGTCAGGTCATGCGTGTTGGGTAGCTAGTGTTCTCAGTTCACCATGCCAATCAAAATCTTAGTGTCATCGAGGTCCATGTTAGGACACAAAGAATAGCCAAATTTACAGTGACAACCAATAAAGTTTCTAAATTGTGGTCATCTACTTCAAATAAAAAAGGTAATTAAAAGCAATCAAAAGAAGACAAGTGCTTAGGCAACTTTGTGAGTCGATATAAAGTTCATAATACTAATCTTTAAAGGTTAAACCTAACACAAAATTGTAATCCAGATATAAAGAAAGTATGTTTTTCAAAGAATATGCTCATCAAGATTTCACTATAAAAACAAAAGTGCAATTAACTAAAAGTGTAATATATACTAGTGCATTGATAAATTTGCACTAATAATTAATGATTAAGTAGATTAGTTGGGAAAATTAATCTCAATATATGCTAAGCAAGTTCAACAAATTAATCAAAGTGGATTAGTCAGACAAGCTAAATGAATTGATCAAGCAAGTTCCCTATGCAAATGTTGCGAGTTGAACAAGCTATATAAATTATTTTACATAGAAATATCTATCAATATGAATGATATTCCTTGCCTACTTATAATATTTTAGTTATAGAGAACCAAACAGGTTAATTATGCCAAACCTAGCAACTCTTAGTAACTGAATAAATTATTTCATGTAAAAATATATTATCATTGTGATATCGAACTTTCCTACAAATTTTCAAAAAAAAATTATAAAACAATCGTAAGAATTTAAATGAGGTTGAACATATATGCTAACTAACTTAATATTCCATTGCGCCAAACACCTTAATTACAAGTGCGATGTGTTGTCAGCAATAATTTTGCACGTAACATTTCCACTACCAAGGATATATCTAACTTTGGCCGTGCAGTACACGCTTGTGCAACTAATTACCTACCGCTGCGTTTCAAATGCAGGTTCAATTTGGCAACAAGCACGTTTAGTGCAATCAAATCTTTGATCACTTTGCAGAAAGTTTATACGCTTTGTGACAACTACTTAAAAGTGCTAGACCAGTCAAAAGAGATTAATGAAACATGTTGCAATGATATATATATATATATACTTCCAGATAAGCAAAGTTTTCAAGGTTAATGGATGTGATGTTGGATAAAGCTAAGTGCCTAAGTATGATATGGTTATGGAACCAATCGGGGCATTATCCCCCATCAGCAAAGAATCAAAGTTTGAAATGATGAGCATTTAGGATTACGCAAAATGTCATGCTAAGCTCATAGTCGCTATACCGACAATATTTATCTCTACTTTGATGACCATTACAAAGTTGTGCATAAATTGGAAAATTCTTAAATTGTGTTTTCAAGGGAAAAAACTAAAGGAAATTTGTTGAGGGGCTTACTTTTTCCTTAGTTTCCATGGCTGGAAAAATCAGGCAATAATACTAACCTCTCCTCTCTAGACATCGTAGTCTACTTCAGGCTTGAGCATACATAGAAGAGAGGTATATCATCTTCCCATTGTAGATATTCTCCTTTCTCCATCATTTCCGCTCTATCAATTTGCACTCATTAGGTATATCATATTGATTTAGTAGATGAGACATATGAGGAAGCAAATGCTTAACTCAAATTTTACCGTAAAATATTAAAAGTGAGTTTTAGATTTCGTAGAATAAATACAGAATATATGATATTTAAGTTTAACAATATTAGATGTAGTAAGATGATTATTAAGATAGAAGATAACGAGTTATCCTGTGATTGAAAGTTTTAAGTATTTAAGATCATTTTTATAAAAGGATAGAGAGGTTGATAAGATCTAGAATGTAAGTAAGATGATTGAAATGAAAAATAATGTCATATGTTCTTTATGATCGTAAAATATATTTAAAATTAAAAGTAAATTTTTTATAAAATGATTGTTAGACTTACTATGTTATATAAAGTTGAATGTTAAACTACAACTCGAGCACATGAGTAGAAGATAAGAGTCGCAGAGATGAGTATGTTAAAGTGAATGTGCAAATATACGAGAATGAACAATCTAAAGACATTAGAGAGAAAGTCGAGATTACGTCCATTGAAAGAAAACTCAGAAAAATACATTTAAGATAGTATAAACATATAATTACATGTCTAATATATATTTCAATTAGGCTTTGTGAAAATATGATAAATATATACATTAAACAAGGAAGATCAAAGAAGATTTAATTGACAATGATAAAATATAATAAAATATATTTAAATATAGATTATGATAGAGTCAGAGATAATATATATATATATATATATAGTTAATCCCATCTAGTGGTATAAAATTTGATTGTTATTATTATTATAAGAGTCAAAGCGTTCTATTAAAGATTCTCATGGTTCAATTTCTTTTGCATAGAGAAAAGAATGCACATCCATCCCCCCACCCCCCCCCCCCCCCCCCCCCCCCCCAGGGTGTATCAACATGCTCTTTATGAATATATGTTTGCATCAAGTGCTTTTGGTTTGGTTAGTCTATTCTCATTGTAGGGTTCATGTATTTGTAATTTTTAGATGAATATTGTGCACAATGTAAATATACTTGTGCATGTTTTCATATTTGAAATCTCTAGTAGGCATACACGAAAATGACTTATTATATGTGTCATAGTCGGTTAGACCTATGGCAATGTTGAGTTTCAACAGTGTAATAACTATGAAAAATCAAATGGCACTATTAATCAGCCTTGACCTTTTAAACTTTCAATCAACCTATGCAACTTCTGTACACACACATCAAAAACATAAATGTAACTTCAATTTTTTATCAATCACATTAAAACAACTTGGTTGCAATCAATTACTTGAGGCACTAACAACAATCTCTCTCTTATTAAATTGACTAACTTGACAACCAGGGAACCACTGGGCAAAAAGGAAGTCTCTTTTATTCAAAGACTTTAATGACATTAAGGTATATTCCCTGATCAAATACTAATGGCAAGATGTATCACCACCAATGTGATCTATCATGTATGCAATTAATGTGATGCTTCAAATTTAATGCTCGAATTAAATGAAAGCTCTAATGCTTCTAGGTCGGCATGATCGACCTAGTCATACCGACTCTAATAAAAAGGATATTCTTACAGATCAAAGTCCTATAAAACCCAATAATGCACTCTCGCCTAAGACTAACCAATTAGAGATATAGAACTCTTCTCCTTTACATTTCCACACCTTCCTTATTAGATTATCCTCGTTAAGAGTTAGGCTAACAAGAATACCAGAGGATTTTTGCTAGAACCCAATTGTTGAGTTTTTTTAAAGGAATGAAGGACGACCATTCAAACCAACGGTGCATGACTCTGTTCCTTTTTCAGTGGAGGCTCATCTAGGCTTGCCGATTTAAGCAATGTCTCATCATGATCACCCCAAATCAATTAATCAAACCTTTCAGTATATTGGACTGGAACCTTACCGTGAATCCACCTCAACTCATATATAATTGAGCATTGCCAAAATTACCAAATCAATGCTTTTGAAATCCAATCTGCCAAGAGTCTGGCCATGAGATTTACTAATCTAATTGATTGAACCAAATTGTTTTTCTTTCATAAAAACTCAGTATTGTTGTATCCATATACATATGAAGAGAGAAAACAGGTAGTCAGTGTCTGGACATAAATGCACTGTCCCCGTTTCAGTTTAATTAGGTAGCGTACATTGACCCAATCCCACCGTCCAAAAGATAAAATAAAATAAATAAAAAAGAGATGTGAGAAACGACTACATACTGTGGACTCTAATTTGACTGGCCATACATAAAGCGTCAGATGGTCCATGGCCAGAGAAACAACACACGACAGGAAGCTTCATTCTTGACCCTGGACATGACGCCCGCGATGATGCCATCCATCACTCACCGACCCACCCTTGTTTAACGGCCTTTTTCTTCTTCTACAATTAATTAAACTCTTTTTGAAAGAAAAAGAAAAGCGGCTAGTGTCTTAAATGCACGTCTTCGATCATGTATCTGACAGGTAGTACAGTGCAACCTTCTAATCAGCAATGCAATTGCACATTTGAAAAGAATTAAAAGGAAGGAATATTAGACTAGAAACCTCAGTCTTGTCACGGCTGCGGATGTTTAGCTCAGTGGACCATTGAATGGGCAGTGGCCCAGCCACCACTACAAGAGTGGTTGCGTTGGCAACGTCTCTCGCCAGTGTCTCCACTTTTTAGACAGCCAAGTAAATTTTCTTGAAGTGGCTAATTGAAAGATGAAGAAATCTATTCATATACCAAAAGAACTAGAAAAAAAAAGATGATTCCCAAGTTCGTCACCTATTCATCTCTTTTTCTTATACTTCTGGAAGCTCTAACTTCCAATATCATTTTCTTGCAAAATTCGATCGAGTTTGACATGTTAAGACTCTTTGTTTTTTTATGTAAGAGCAATACAATAAATTGCAGCTAAGATAGTACATTAATATGACAGACACAGTGAATGAGTGCAAAAAATATTAGCAAAGTTGACTCAAATGTCTACCTAAATGTGGCTGAAGAGGGATGAAGATTGAAGAGGCAAGGATGAAGAGCCAAAAAGGCATAAAGAATGGAGAAATTTATTAATAGAGTAGAATGGAGAGAAATTTATTAATTAATTGACGGACGATTTAGTTTTAAAAAAAACTTTTCTTTGACATGATTTTTTATCGCAACAAATACTAAAAATTGTAAAACAGATAGAACTTTAAGTCTCATGCAAATAGGACAAGCAAATATTGAAAGTTCATTCAGAACTCATCTTAACGGACTGCTTTCTCCATATATAGCACCATAATCTTGTACAGTTCATTGACCTATATATGCAAGCTTAGAATTAATCCAAACATGTGAATGTCATGCTATGACATAACATCTTGGCACATTGTCATAGTCGAGAGGCTTAGGCACAATTGCCTAAAACTTGTGGCCTTAAATATAAATATCAATAATACATGGACCTATATAATGTGCCTAAAATTTGAATTTTTGTTTGATGCTAACGCTAAAACTTCCATCAATAATATGGACGAACTTTAATGGATTAACATGCATCAAAGGACATCGATGATGTCTGAAAAACTCTCCGATGCTTAAGTCAATCTCTGACGATGGAACAATAAAGAGAGAATAATATTAGAGGGATATATTATTCAAAGTATCAACCTAATTACAACAACAATAATAATAATCAAATCTTTATCTTACTAAGTGGAATCAATTATATGAATTCTTTTAGTCATCATCATCTATATTTAAATAAATTTTATTATAGTGTCTTTTGATTTCCTTCTTCCTTTATTAATATGGATATTTATCATGATTCCACATTGTTTAAGTTGAACATTTATTAGAAGCCTAAAATGTACTCATACCATTTTAAGCATGCCCAATTTATTTATAATATTTATATGGATTTGATAAAAACACATAGATAGAGGGGATCTTCTTTTCTGCCTGAACCATAATGGAATTGATCTAGATGAAGTTTTGGGCAGAGCAGAAGGCTTGGTTTAAATACTTCCATGTGAGTAGCGGCCTGGGGACGCCCACGCATATTTATTCAACAAGTAATTAATCAATAACCGATCTCAGTCGCCAACTTGCGTTCACTGCGTAACCCCCAAAACGCCCTGAAAGTTTGTCTCTTTACAGTTGAGCACGAGGCGGCCAGAAAGGGGATATCTCTTATTTAATCCTACTCTGAGGATTCTGACTCGATGCAGTTAAACAAGAGTAAATAATTAAAAAGAGAAAGAAGACAAGGTTGATCAGATTGGTGGGCATTTGCAGTTTCTAGTTTTTTCTGGTGGGCGTGGCCAAGTTTGATAAGGAATCCCTATCATTTGAGAGTTATAAGCCGACGCGACGCTGTCCTTACAAGTTGGGGGGAAGTGATTGTCTGTGGGCCCGAAGAAAACCAAACCACATGAATGTTCTGCAACTGCCGCCCTGATAATATATTAATTTCCACTGTGATCCAGGAACATGCATGCATGGTTTCAACTAAATACTAATCATAGTCTCCAAAGTCTCAATGATAGGGAAGAAGAGCAATCTGCATTTGTTTTAATTAAAACATAAGATTTAGCATTTGAATAATGGATTCGCCAAATCAACCTTACCTCGAGGCCTCTGCTGGCATGTGCCGGCATGTGTAGCAGAAGCCGTTCCGCCGGCGACATGCCGTCAGAATTAATGTAATTTTATGACCAATCTTAGACTATACATGATTCTGCGCAGTTGATTAATGATGGTGGCAGGTGGGCAAGCAGCGGTTTACAGTTGATTTTAACTGAACTAACTAACATGTAAGACATGGGATTTAATTTTGAGCAAGGAATGACCTTCACTAGTTGAGACCCGTGCCAGAATCCTTGTTGTTCAAGTTTGTAGGTGCAAGAGCAAATTGGATTGTTCTCTCAGGTGGGGCAGGATCACAAGCTTGAGGCACATTACGTTAATGGTGGCCATGCGATGCATGGTCAGGACCCCATGTGCCCAACTGCCTAGGGGCCGGTCTGTTCGCCGGTCATCCACAACAATGGACTAACCGAGGAACATGGTTGACATATCGTGGCCCCTCCATCGGCAACAGTCTCACATCATGTGGGCTCAATTGAACTAGTTTTGAGATTTGAGCAGATTAATCAAAGTTAGGTTCCTGCATGCCCACGGGTTTAACAAGAGGAAGGTAATTCACGTGCATGCTTCCATCCCGCGCCGAACAATGCGATTAAAATAAACATTCTTATAAGTAGATCTATGTAAGTCCATGCACGTCGGGTAAAATGTTCTGATGTTGACCAATTCAAAGGACCTAAATTCATTACAGAAAGAAAAAAAGTGAAAGAGGTTCATGTATATGGATACGAGACTCTCTTCGCCATCGATGTAATGAAGGAGACTTGCATATTATGACACCTATAAAGTACTAAAAGCAGCTTTGTTTTGTATAATATAATGTTATAGCTTGATTTTCAGCAGTGTCACAATTATATATAGTCAATGTTCTATAGTTTGGTTGAGATGTCAATTGGATTTTGATGTCTATTAACATAACAGATATATGCCATAATTCTTGGATAGTATACACTAAAATTAAACTTATATTTTAGCACAGTATTCAAGTATAATTTTTAAGTCTAATTGTAATAGGTTCAATTAAAGGGTCATGAGTTTGGATATTTAAATATTATAGTTCAGGCATAATAATACGTTGGTACAATTGACCTTAGGTCAAAGTTGACCAATTTGACCAAGTTTGAATTGACTCGAGTTTGAATTTTAATATTTAATTAATATATTAGTTAGATGTCAAATATGTCAAAGTTAACTAGATATTAAAGGTGAAGAGAAGTTCAAATGGATTATAAAGGATCAGACATTTGACATGATATAAAACATCCAAGTGAGTCATGGAGGATCAGACACTTGACGTGAGAGAGGGTCAAATATTTTGTGATCAGTAGTTCAACGGGAAGTCGGTAAGAGGAAAATTCAAGCTAAGTGGATTAAGGTTGATTAGACACTTGGTGATCGAAAATGAAAATTAGCAAGAGAAAAGTCCAAGTGTATCACAGATGACTGAACACTTGCATGAGTGAGGAAGTCCTGACAGGTTATGGTTGATTGGATGTCAAGCAATATCAAAGTTCTGGTAGATTGAGGTAAATAGGATACTAAGCAATGATTAAATTTCCTTAGGTCAAGATTGATCAGATATTGAATAACGAAAAGTCTTGACAAATCAAGAGTGATCAGATATTAAGCGCAAAGAAAGTCTTAGTAAGTTGAGATGAATCGAATACTAAGAAAGAAGTGAATTCAGTCATGAAAAGGTTGAAATCAAAGTTAGGCAAACCCTAAACTTGAAATTTCGAGTTTGTTGCCTGAGCAATCGATTAGGACAATTGATTGACAGCTTATTTAGTAGCGAACAGAATGCTTTGGAATCGATTGATCTAACATAATCTATTGGTAAAGAAAAAATAACCGTTCTGTAAGTTTAAACAGTCGAATCTAATGTGATAATCAAATGGTGAGTAATACCAATCGATTGGTGAGTCGAAATCAACCCAAACAACAACCGTATAAATATGATTTCGTTAGGAGGAGAAGCTATCGGATCTTGAGGGGTTAGAGGTGAAGTACTATTGCATTTCCAACTATCAAAGATTATCCAAAGCAACAAGCAAGCTTCCAAAATAAAAATTTCATATGTAAAGTTTATTTTACTTTCATTTATTTTTGTATTTATCTTTCTTGTTATATATTCTTTAAGAACATGTTGTAAGAGGTTTCTCTGTCATTGGAAGGTATCTGAAAAAGTAGAAATTCATAGTAGAAGGAGATCACTAGGCATATGATCTTGGATTAATCATCTAAGGAAGTAGATACTGAGTAAAATCAAAGTGTTGTGCATGTAACGTCGATTTTGATCAAGTTACCGCTACACATTTAAACGATGAACACAAGATCAAGACTAAAAGCGATCGAAACTATTCACCTTCTTCTAACTCATACGAATCCTAATATAATAAATGTTATTATTTAATTGAAGTGCCACAATTTAGATGTATTATATATTGGTATACTAAGTGACGATTGTAATTTTAATTATAGTAGACATTATAGTAAAAGAGGAGACATTAAAATTGCTACCATATGATTTTAAGGTTACAAGTTGGAGTTGTGAAAATACCACTTACAAAATATAAGATAAGACTGTGCCTATATATAATAGACCTAATATGGTGTGATCTTCTTTGAAATTTCATACTTACAGGAGTTTCGTGCATTAAGCTATCTTTTTTTTTAGATACTGATTTTGATCGATATTGACACATTAAATAACCAAAATAATTCAATTTCACATGATTTTAATTATAATAGATACTATTAAAAATATAAAACTAAAATATTTACAAAATTTTAAAATAAAAATTTACATGCATCATATCATAGGTATCATTATCTTCGTTAAGAATTTCATTCTTAAAAAGGGTAATAATAAGGTTTGTAATATCTAATTTACTCTTTAATTATGTATTGAACCAATTTGCTCTCCTGCCATTTGATTTATTCTTTTAAGCGGTTAGGCATTTAAATGATATCCTTGATGGGGGAGTGATCCTTATGTACAAATAAAAAACATAAAATGTCTCCTTTTTCTTTTAAACAACCCCGGTTTATACCTGAAAAGAAACGAAGCCCATAGCTAGCACATGTTATGATAATTGACTAGGCATCAGATATGACAGCGCATGTTAATATTTAATATTAACAAACAGAAGATATGGACAAGTCTTTATCAGAAGATTTTAAGCGGGCAGCCAGCCATGTGGACTTCACTTTGAGGACCAGAAAGGGAAAATTTGAGGTTGGAACCAATAGAAAATGGGCAAGTGAACGAAGGAAGAGAGTCGATTAATGTGGAACCAAACTGATGAGAAACGATGGAGACGGACACCAAGTGTAACTAACCACTAATAACGTGGCAGTCAAGAAATGCATGATCCAGAGCCGAACATGAATCGATTTTTAAACAAAAAATGGATGCGGTCGGCGGTCAGCCATGACACCACGGCGGGGGGTTCAAAGCCAAACTTATGATTAGTTAATTAATTGTGGGGGTTTCATGGAAATATATGGTACAAATAAGTTAGGATGGAGATGTTACGTACCTGGTGGCTAATGACTGGAAAGTTAGGATCCCTTTTGGAATAGTTTAATTTAACCTCCCGTTTTGATAGAGGAAGGGGAGGCGGAAAGGGCGTTGATTAATTAAATCTGGCTCGGATATTTGACGAAGATTCCTGATAACAAGAATTTGACTCGGGGACCGCGAGGGCGGTGCCGTCTGGCTCCGCACGCCTAGATAAGAAACAGGAGACTCGGGAAAGGTTCAATTAACTAAGCAAGGTGATCTTAATTACATCGAGTGTCCTAGCTATATATTTCAAATTCATACCTAAAAAGTTGTACAACACTTAGATAAAAACGGAAAAAATCTAAAAAACTAACAATCTAAGCACAAAATACAATCAAAATTTTTCCTTCCGAATCCAAAATAGCCTCATTTGATATCATAGAACTTATATCCATTTGGTGCACTTGTGTGGCTTCATCCTCCTTCACCATACCACCATACATAGCTTGCCGAGACTCTAATGCCTAGTTTCCTTTTTCTTCCAAAACTAGCATCAAGCTTAAATCAAAACTATATCACTTAGCTTGTCTCCTATGTCTACACTAAGTCAAGCACCATGTCAATCTCGAACCATCACCAACATTCCTTTTGTCACCAAATATCAATATCAACAACACCATTAGACACTCAAGACACTATATCCCCTCAATGCCCACCACCCCTATAATCTATTAGTCTATGTTCTTCTTTTTTTCGTTGCTACCATCTTTAACAATCTAATCAACATCAAATCTCTGGCAATTGCACAAAATCTTCAATTCATCCCACATATCTTGCACAAGATCATTCTAGGCTAGCTGTGTTTTCCGATTTGGCTTTGAAAATCCAAAATATCTTGAGTTGGATAATCATTATTCATGCAAATAGAAGATACTTTCAATATCTTCAATTTGAGGGGAGGTGTTAACAAATATGGAGCTAGAATTAATTAATCTATAAGATCAACTATACCAAATAGATAATAACTACGAATCAATAATTTGAACAACGTAGCAAGGATGGCTTAATCAAATCTTGATAACTTTATAGAACATGCAGTAATTGGAACTAAGATTTGATCATTTAATTTGAAGGTCCATATAGGGAGGTAGATTAGGGACTCAACAAGTAGTCTCCGTCCCTTCTGTTCTATGTCTTAAGGACTCAACAAGTATCTAGGAAAGTTATTTTATTTAACTCATTAAAGTTCATCTCTTTTATATCCAAAGCTCTGCCCATCTCTAATTTCTGGATCCGTCCCTACTACAAGGTGGTTCTAACAAAATGGAGGTTGTTTAGGCAAATAGTGTAGTGGAGGATGTCAGGCATGACTACTAAGCAATTTTGAGCACAATGGTGAGGTCAATTAAGCTTCATAATAAGTTGATCGAGGCTAATGGATTGATGAGTCCGTTTGACAACTCGTACAAGTGGAGAACCATCAATGAGACATGGAACAAGGAACAAAGGTTGATGAGAAAGAGAGGGTAAAAACTTTTCCTTCCTCTTCCTAAGTTTAATTAGGTAATTAAAATTTTTCCTTCGTGTAGCACCTCCCCCCTTTTCACTTTTTTTCCTAGAGGAAAGAAACCTTAATCTAATATTTTAAAATGAACATTCTTAAACAACAAAAGATTCTCCAAATAAGTGATTAGGTTTTTTTGGTTTAATTGAAATTGTATCTCTCTCACCTTTAATAATGTTAGACCCTTTAATAGTACATCAATTAGGGTTGCCTTTAATATTTTTGACCAGTGAAGTCGCACTCCTGTTCCTAGTCATCTTACAAGGACAATAATGGAGCGTATTTGAGTATAAAATTGACTTGGAACTTACCAAAATGATCTTTCTTGATATATATGTCGGTAATAATTACAAATATAGAATCATAATAATTGTGCTTTGGAGATCTCCATTATATTGTCAATATCTTTCTGTCAAGTGATAGAAATAGTTTGGTTAAACATACATAATAGCTTGTCAGCGAGGTGAAATAGTGTTGATTGTAATCTTATTGTAGTTTAGTAAAATAATAATTTTTCTCCTTCAAATAGGATGGAACACCTAACATTTTATTTAACAGTTTGGAATTTGAACAAATCAAAATCTACTTATCGAATTCCAAAATGATTTGTTGGACAATAATCAACCAAATAAATATATATATATTACAATACTAACACTAAGACAATTAGTTACCTAAATCAATTACTATTATCATTAGATTATATGTTTAAGCTTAACTTGCTCTAAATAAATATAGTTAATGGTCAGGATAGTTAGTCAAAGTCAAACAAGTCGCTAATTTGCATTAGTGCTCCAAAAATTTTGGTAGTGAGAGTTACAGCCAGTTTTGTTTAAGCCACAAAAGCTGCTTCTCTTTAAGTACTGTACTGCTTCACAAGTGATGGCACGAGAAGCCACAAGACAATACAATAAAAAAATCCACCGCCAAGGGGCCAAGGGCCGTGAGGGTTCTTTCTTTTTTCCTTTTAATTTACCCAGAAAACTTAGCTTGTTTCGACACGCACCTTTACCACGTCGGTTCTATTTAGCTAGAAAATCCATAACGAAGAAGATGAACCAACGAGGAAGGCTGACTAGTGTGCAAATTTAGTGACCTAATGGAATATTGTCGTAGGAGGAGCACCGTGGCAGCATCACTAACTGATAAAGAATTATTAGAAGCAGTCGCACCAAGAGCAAGATCTAGTAAAAGAAATTAATCCTTGGCAGCAGTTGGTTACACGCAACAGAGTTGTAGAAGAGGTAAAGGGTTCGAATCCTGGCGAAGTCAGGCAACACCCTCCTGCGTCGTGATCAACTGCAGTTTCTCGATTTACCTCATCATAAATGATCGTGGGGCTGTTAAGGTGGCGAATTTCACCTTTTACAAAAGAATAGTAAAAGAAATTAACAAATGAGGACTCATAGTGAGCAATTTAGAGACATATATACATCTGTGCTAGCGTGACCTTATAAACCTGAAAGGTGTCACGCAAGTCGCTGCTCCTCTTTAGCAAACTTCTCGAGACATCCAAATCGATTAGTACATCACTAAGTAGGCTGATAGGATTAGTTGATGATCCCTATCCGTTGGGGAAAAATAACTGATAATAGGGTTCGTTTGTTCCGTGATAAAAACTATAATCAACGATTTTTCTGACCAATGCAATCATCGAGCATGAATCATGCTGACCTTTCATACATCTAGCCAGTTTCTCTCAATGCACAACTCTTGACCTCCCATGAGCTCCCTTGGCAAACACAAATCACTTCATCCAACTAACAGTGGGAATGGACGTGAAGCTCACTTTGAAAAATCAGATGCAGAGCAGATAGACAAAGCACGCTCCAACTTACTAGGTGGAGTTCACGGCAGAACTTGTTTCAACAAAGATTGATCAAATAAAAATCTTTTTATTGTCTCAAAGCTTATAAAGGGAAAACAGTTGATTAAACTTAGAACAATAAGGACCTAGATAACCGATTAACCCTGCCTCGTGGAATCCTAATAATGAATCACTGGTTAAGATAACCGAGCTGCGGTGTATCTTAAAAAGTACGCAACTTTAATCCAAGCATGAAAGCTCTATGTGCTCTACAGTGATACCAAACATGATATGAAATCAAAATGCAGGATAATCACTTTACATCCTAATCCTGCTTTAATATTTTCTTTCACGCGCACGTAGTCAATTCTAAGATCGTTGGTCAATTTATTTATGATGTGAGAATTGATATTCTGGAAAACGGAGGTATGCACAGAGATCAATCACCCCGTTAGGAGAGGGCATGTAGCCTGTCAAGGGGTAAAGAGAAGGCAGGCCAGTGGGACCAGTTCAACACAAATACACCGGAGCCCACAGGCGGTAATAGCACCCAGTCAGTGGGTCAACCACGGGAGAACATATGATATGACCTCACTCTCGCCAATTTACAATCGACCACGTGGGCTGTGCGAGGTGTCGAGGTGGGAGCTGCACTAAATAACTCCCTCTTCACTAACTCTTATCTATATATTGAACCTTCTGCCCCATTTTCTCATTCAAATCAAAAAGCAACCCCCTTCCGCTCTCAGTTTCTTGGTAGCGAAAGGGCTCACTTTTCTAGTTCATTGTCTACCAGCTTCTCTCTCACTGGAAGCGTGTGTAGGTAGGTAGGCTTTCAGAAAGGAGAACATTATGATGGCTTCTGCCATGGCTTCTTCAACCCTGCAGTCTGCAGGCAGTCCAATCTCGGAAACCAACCAATTTAATCCACTGCTGCGACCTAAATCTGTCCGGGTTCAAAGAAATCAGTCCTCTGGAATACTCTCTTCCGCTTCCTCCAATTCCCTCCTGAATCTGACGAACACCACCCCGGCCTTCTACCCAGCTACTCTTCGGCGAGAGACTGCACAGACTAGTATCCGAAAGCCGATCACTAAGCCCGGGCAATCGACGGGAAACAGCGACTCAAAGCCGAAATGGAATTTGTTCCAGCAGATGGCGGCGACCGCTTTGGACAAAATCGAGGAGGGTTTCATAGCGAAAGTGCTGGAACGGCCGCACCCGCTGCCCAAGACCGCCGATCCTTCGATTCAGATCGCCGGCAATTTCGCCCCGGTCGACGAGCACTCCCCTTCCTACAATCTCCCCGTGGAGGGTCGCATCCCGTCGTTCATCAACGGCGTCTACGTCCGCAACGGCGCCAATCCCCTCTTCGAGCCGGTCGCCGGGCATCACTTCTTCGACGGGGATGGGATGGTGCACGCTGTCCACCTCCGGAACGGCACCGCCGCCTACGCTTGCCGGTACACCGAGACAGAGCGCCTCTGCCAAGAGCGCGCCATCGGGAAGCCCATCTTCCCCAAGGCGATCGGCGAACTGCACGGCCATTCGGGGATCGCGAGGCTACTGCTCTTCTATGCGAGGAGCCTTTTCGGCATCGTCGACGGCAGCCACGGGATTGGGGTGGCAAACGCCGGCCTCGTCTACTTCAACGATCGCCTGCTCGCCATGTCGGAGGACGACATCCCGTACCACGTCCGAATCACTCCCTCCGGCGACCTGGAGACCGTTGGGAGGTACGACTTCCACAGCCAGCTCCGGTCCTCCATGATTGCGCACCCGAAGGTGGATCCAATCTCCAGGGAGCTCTTTGCGCTCAGTTACGACGTCATTCAGAAGCCCTATCTCAAGTACTTCTACTTCTCCCCCGACGGAAAGAAGTCCCCCGACGTGGAGATCCCTCTCGACCAGCCAACCATGATGCACGACTTCGCCATCACCGAAAATTACGTGGTGGTGCCAGACCAACAGGTGGTATTCAAGCTGCAGGAGATGATTCGCGGGGGCTCTCCCGTCGTCTACAACCGGCAAAAGACTGCCCGCTTCGGTGTCCTGCCGAAGTACGCCGCCGACGCCTCTGAGATGAGGTGGGTGGAGGTCCCTGACTGCTTCTGCTTCCACCTGTGGAACGCGTGGGAGGAGCCCGCCACCGGCGAGGTGGTAGTGATCGGTTCCTGCATGACGCCGGCCGACTCGGTGTTTAACGAGTGCGACGAGAGCCTTGAAAGCGTCCTTTCGGAGATCCGGCTCGACCTCAACACTGGCAAGTCGACGCGGCGCCCCATTCTGGCCCCGGAAAACCAATTGAACCTGGAAGCTGGAATGGTGAACAGGAACGAGTTGGGGAGGAAGACCCGGTACGCCTACCTGGCCATTGCCGAGCCATGGCCCAAGGTCTCGGGCTTGGCCAAGGTCGACCTCTCCACTGGGGAGCTGCAG
>NC_133867.1:6727857-6751946 GCF_044706935.1 Curcuma longa | reverse complement strand
ACCGCTCGAGCAAATAGAAATACCGAGCTGGCAGGCCCTAGCACTGGATCCTCAAAGCATACAGCTGGATCCCGATCGATTGTAGAGCACACTTTGGACTTAGTAAGTTTATAATCAAGATTCATTTGTATTAGTAATTATTTGATTTTGACTGAATTGTATTTTTTTACGCAGGAGCATGAGTTACAGCGACCTCCTACTTGTTGGGAGATATTTTCGAAAACACATAAGTCCAAAGATGGCACATTTGTCGATAGGCGCTCGCAGGCAATTGAGGTATAAGATAATGAATTTTTACTTTATTTAACATTACATTATAATAAATATGATTTTAATAATTGTTATGTTATCTTATTTATAACAGGCTGAATTGAATGCCAGATTTGAGCAGGCGTCTCAGCCTGCTGTTGAGGGAGGTGAGAGACAGACTCTCTCAACCGACCAAATAAATGAGATTTACTATGATGTGGTGGGTGGGAGGAAAAAGAGTTCCACCCTCTACGGTTTAGGGTCGCAGGCGAGAGTGGTGTATGATCGTGAGTTGGCTCCCAGAGCCAGAGGTCGTCCCAGTGGATCCTCTTCTGAGGTGACATCGCTAAGAGAAGAAAATCAAGATTTAAAGAATCGTCTGACCGCATTAGAGGCGCAACATAGGTCACACGATCAACAACTAGTGGAGATGAGGGCATTGATACAGAGCATGAGTGTACCGCCACTCCCACCTGGTTGTACTCAATCGTACGCAGACTTCATAAACGATGAAACTCAGGATCCTAATGCCCCTGATCAGTAGTTGCCTGCAAGGTAAGTAGAATTTTTTACGTAATTTTATATCATTGTATTTTTGTATCTTGTAATATGGTTATTAGCCAGCTTGAGGGTGTTGATCTTGATATGTACAAAGATACAAAGACCGGTTAGTTGCTCTTTCCTACTTGTTACAGTTGTATCTAAGAGGGGCCATATATCCTACTTCAAGTATGCATGTTGTATTGTTTTATTCTGTTACTTTTAGTATGCATGTTCTTTTGCTTTATTCTGTTACTTTTAGTATGCAGGTTCGAATCCTCAACTGCAGGTTCTATTGCTTTATTCTATTGCTTAAAGTATGCATGTTCTATTGCTTCATCGCTGTTGAAAAGTTTAACTACTTCCTGTGGCGAATGTTAATTGTGTGGCACCTATCTTAGTTATTAGTTTTTTCGCAATTGTAGGAGTATTTTGCTTGGTTAATCTTAGTGAATTGGTACTCCAATGGTTTTCCTGAGTATTTGGCAAGTGCAATTAAACCATTCTTTCATTATTAACTATGTATGTAATCCTAAAAAAAAAGTTTCATATCCTGGAAGTGCAGCGATGAAGGCATCTTTTTTATGCTTAGCTACACACATTTTTTTAGAACCTTGTGTACACTCTATCTTAGTTGAAGTGCAGGAGCTCCAATGCTTTTTTAGAACCTTGTGTACACATTTTTATGCTTCACTCCATTTGTTTAGTGCAGCTCTTGTAAGGCAAGAATTAAGGCTTAAAAACAGACGGGAGATTCGGCAGTTCAGTTCCTATAGCATCTGATTGTGGGCATCTTTATTCTAGTCTCCTGCATCTTAGTTGAAGTGCAGCGATTAACTGCATTTCTGTGCTTTTTTCCCTGGGCAATGGCTGTCATACCAACACATTTCTGTGCTTTTTTATGTATATGCAGATTTATTGTTTATTTGACAATAATAACTCAGGTTCATTCTTTTACAACTGCAGGTTCGAATCATGAAGTTGCTGCCTTAATCTCAAGAGCAAAATCCTCAAGTTTTTGGTTATCTCGTCATTGTCTGTGTCAACTTTGTTTCAACTTTGGTGATGTCCTAGTTCAAGTGATGTCTGTTTTTCACAGTTAAACCTGTGTTGTACTCAAAATGTGATGACTTAGACACAAAAAAATTCTATAGACATGTGATGTTTTATTTTGTTATGAATTGTATTTGGATATGTGACGGATTTTATTATGTATTAATGAAATTTGTAAATAGTATGTTGTAATTTGAATTGCAGTGTTTATTTTGTAATTTGAATTACGATATGTAAACAGGAACAATTTAGAAATGTATTTGATGATATGTAAACAGGGACACTGGAAATGTGATACGGCAAAATTTTTTTAAAAATTTAATAAAAGCTAGCGACGGAATATTAAAGATCCGTCGCTAGCTAGCGACGGAAATTTAAACTTCCGTCGCTATCTAGCGACGGATATTTAAACTTCCGTCGTTAGATAGAGACGGAAGTTTAAACATCCGTCGCTATCTAGCGACGGAAATTTAAACTTCCGTCGTTAGATAGAGACGGAAGTTTAAACATCCGTCTCTATCTAGCGACGGATATTTAAACTTCCGTCGTTAGATAGCGACGGAAGTTTAAATATCCGTCGCTAGATAGCGACGGATAAATAATTATCCGTCTCTAAGTAACCTAATGACCAGTATGAGTTCGGCGCCGAAAAATTAATATTAGAGACGGAATTTTAATATTCCGTCTCTAACTTTAGAGACGGAACTTTAAAAATCCGTCTCTAAATGATAGCGACGGAAATTTTAGGCGTCGCTAAAGTTAGAGACGGAGTATTAATAAGTCGTCGCTAATTGTAGAGACGGAATAAAAATTCCGTCGCTAAGCTGACGTCAACGACCAATTTTTACGCGACGGGTTAATTCCGTCTCTGTTCCGTCGCTAACCTAGCTTAGAGACGGAATAGCGACGGAAAAATTCCGTCGCTAGGCATGTTTTGTTTTGTAGTGTCAGTTCTATGAAAGTTTTTCAACAATCATCAAAATATTTAATTTTTTCAATTCAATTAATTTTAAAGATGACTGAGTCAATCCTATGAAAATTTCTCACTGACGGTAGCATTTTTTCTTCCTCTGTATATCTCTTATTTAATTTGTTCAAAATTAACAGGAAATTCCATGGAAGTCACCATGAGAGTTAGTGCTAATTGCCTAACTATTCCTATTGACTAACTTGCATCTATCGACCAAAATCCAATGAAGTTAATCTACAAGTCGCCTCTATTGGCTATATATCTAATATAATGAAGTTAATTAATCTACAACTCGCCTCTATTGGCTAAAACTAAATCCAATGAAGTTAATCTACAGAGAGATTGTCTTGCATATCTTTTTCATGATCTCATCAGTTTCCACTAGCCACAATTATATTATTCTCCTAACTTTTGACTTCAGGGTCAACTCCACACACCATGTGCCAATGAAGTTAATCTACAGAGATTGTCTTGCATATCTTTTTCATGATCTCATCTGTTTCCACTTGCCACAATTATATATTCTTCTAACTTTTGACTCCAGGTCAACTCCACACACCATGTGGAAGACTTGGAAAACAAAAATCTGATCATAAATTCACACTAGTGATTGATGTATATCTCATAGAGAGATATATTCCTACTGACGCAGACAACGTAACAGCCATGAGAAGTTGAAACGATCGAAGAGCTTAAAGGCTACAGATTATCAACAAAAACTTTAGCAAACTTTAACAATGCTAAGTTGTTCTTCATTGCTAAGTTTATCCACCCCTCATCAGGAGTATTACTAGTGTAAAGTGATTCAACTATCTGCTAGAATATCGTAAGCATAATGCTAAGATTATTATACACCTGAGTTTTTGTTGTGTTTCTCAGGAGCAATGCTTAGATGGTCTCTTTATCCCACTAAATAAAATCGGCTATATGGAATCTCTTACAACTCGTGCCAGGTGAATTGAGTGTTCGAGAATACCTCATTGAGAAACGGCACCACAAGACACAACTGGAGTTCTGATGCTTCAGCTTCTAGACTAGTAGAGAAACGTTTGAAATTGCCTAGTTGAGAGTACCTAACGGACAGTCGACGATGGTAGAAGACTCACCACCAAGAAGATGGTGGCAAAAATCAGAGGAACCATAACCATTTGATGTCCAGAGAAAGAATTGAAAGAGTTACCTACCTGATCAATGTGTTGGACAATCTTTGTCGGAGAGATTAATTCTTCACATAATTAAATTACAAGACAAATCAACTTATTTTGTAGAGATGGCTTGAACTGATAATTTCAAACTGCTAGTAGCGGCAGGTGTTTTCTCGATCATCGGTGCTAAGTCAACCGAAGGTCAAGACGGCGAGATAGCCGCAGAGGCCGATGTCGAGACCTGTGTTTTCCTTAAAACAGATTTGTCCCCTCCGGTGGTGCTTAGAGGTCATGACGGATATTTGTTCCCCAGGATACAATGACAGAATCGCGCTGACCACTAAGCATAGGTAGATCGCGGTGAACTGAGATAGTAACCTTTGATATTACGACTCGGTGGAGTCGGTTTATTCGCTTATATAAATTTTGTCCTGCGCTCGCACACAAGTTGCCTTACAGGTAGTGCAATCCAGGCCTGGATTTGGACCCCCTGCGCACTCACACGTGAGAGAGAGCCTCTCCTCATGCATTTATTCACAACATCAATATTTGTGACACAATATAAACCAACAACTATGCCTTAAAACTTTCAATATGGGACTATATTCTTATTCACAAAGGAACCTCCTCCCTCCACCCCTTTTATTTCCATTTAAATTTCCAACACAATGTCATGACAAAGCACATTTCATTTGATTGAAGAATTGAAAGAGTTAGAGTACTTCAAGTCGAGTGGTCATATATGTATATGAGGAAGAACAACATTTAATTGGCGACTGTAGTACATATCGGTAGAGAAGCTAGAAACTGACCATTTTGGAGATCTTACCGCCCCCTAGATGGAGAAGCACATAAAATGAATAAAACTCAGCTTCATTTTTGTGCAATGAACTAGATAGAGCTTCGATTAATATCATACAGATTGAAAAGCCATTTCATCAGTGCCATTGGAGTGAAAATGATTGCCATTTGTTTCAACAGCTAGCGCCAAGCCAACAACAACACTCTCCAGCTTTGCACAATTACCTCATTCAGCAAATCATAAGATCTCGTGGAGCAATAGCTATCTAAATGAAGGAGCATACCTTCGATGTAGAGAAATTGGAGAACTTTTATGAAGAAGTAATCTTTAAGCCTCGTCCTAAACCCTAGAATCCAAAAGCCCTTAACCACGTATCTCTTGCTGTCAATGGCACCTCAAGTATTAAGGACCTCATCCCTCCCGGGAATTCAAATCAACCAAATGCATATTTCCACATCCACAAAAGGGTGAAATCAATCGACCACCAACCCCTACATCCATAGAAGTCGCCATCATAATTAATTTCTTGCTTGGCTATTTCTATTAACTTGGAATAGACTTGGAAAATAAAAATCTACTATATATATATAGGAAATTTCTATGCTGCGCTCCTTGTCCGCGACAACCCGACCCCTCGCCGCTGCCGCTTCACCGTCCGGCCATTATCGGCCGCCATGTCACACCCGATGAACGCGTAACTCGTCGGCGCACATCCCTGCACCAGATTCCGGCCGGATAGTGGCTGGAATCTAACGAATTCGGCCGCGATTTGATCGGAAATCGGCTACCAGTGCCGAGCAGCCGACTCCGGCCAAATCGCGCCAGAATTTGACCAGAAACCGACTGCGATTTGGCCGGAATCGACTGCCAGGGCCAAGCGGCCAATTCCGGCTGAATTCGTCGGATTCTGGCCACTTTCCGGCCGGAATCCGGCGTCTGGCAGTGCGCCGGCAAGCTGCGCGTCCATCGGGCGTGATGTGGCGGTCGGCGGTGGCCGGACGGCGATGCGGCAACGACTGGAGCAGGGCTGGGCCGAGTGGGAGTGCACAGGAGCGTACGAGAATGGACCATATATATATATAGTACTAACTACTAATAAAAAAATGATGACAAGTCATCTTTTTGGGAGATTTGGGCTGATTTGTTATGAAGAATAGGGCCGGATTATTGTATGTCCTTTTTTGAATGAAGCATGAGGGTTAAATGTTTCCAGTTGAATCTTATACCATTAATTTAGCCGATCGATATATCTCAAATCTCTACCCTCATCGATTGGAAATCTTACCATAATTTAGCCAACCTTGATATTAATTAGTTCAAATGAGTTGTCTAGTCTTCCAAACACTTTAGGCAATCTCACAAACTTACAACGGTAATTAACTAAAGAACACACTTAATTAAATTATTAAATTCTCAAAAGACGCACTATACTTTCAGAATTCTCAATGGATATATATATCTATTTTCCATTATGCCTCTCCTACCAACGGCTCATCTATTATCTTATTCCAAAGCATGCATCTTAGTCACAATTCATAAAAAAATTAATTTTATGATTCGAAATACAGGTAAACATCTCTCCTCTCTTCTCTTTTTTCTCTCAATTGGTGTGTAGAGATTAAGATTAAAAAAAAAATAAAAACTTAATTATATTATTAAAAACTTTCATATAAAAAGATATATCGATAAATTAAATTTATTTTTTAAAATTTAATCATTAAACTCAAGATAAATCTTAAACTTTAAATTTATCTATTTTTTATTTTAATTTTAAAATTTTAATTAAAAATTAAAAATAAAAAGTAAAAAAACTATTTTTTAATATCTAATTTCAAAAAATAAAAAAGTGAAATAAATTAATAAAAATAAATAAGAAATATTAAAATATGATTTTAATTATTTTATTAAGGATTTTCATTAAAAATTAAAAATTTATATTAAATTAATATTTTAACACTATTAAATCCAGCACTATAATAGCTTTGGATTTGAAAATCCAGCACCATGCAAATCCAGCAACTCAGCGTGTCATGTTGAATTTGCATGATGCTGAATTTGAGTGTTATACTGAATTTGAATGTAGCATTGGTTTTTGAAAATCAATACCATAAAAAAAATTTTAAAATAAAAAAAATTAATTTCTCATTAGATGTGTTAGATTGTTATCCTCCACTTTTTATCCGACATATTTTTATAAGCAACTAAATTTTTTTCATTTGAAATTTTTTTATGTTTAATATTATAATCCAACTCTTAAATCCTAAAGGAAAAAAATCTTAAATGATTTAATCGTAAACTAAAAAAATAAATAATAAAATAAAAAATGACATTGTTACTATTTCGACGCCCGAAACATTTTCCGGTCTCTAGAATTTTCTATTGTGCATTGCGTGCTCAAGATATCGGAACTACTATCACCCATGTTGGGGCTAGTTCTCCGTTGGTGAGCATTCATCCATACCATGTGTTCCAGCTAAATACTCGGATGGTCAAACTACCAGTCAACAAACTGTCCGACGCGGATAATCTTCGGGTTGAGCCAAAGAGCGGAACCTGATCTGAACCTGAATCACACTTCAAAGAAGAGGTTAGACTGGTACCAGGGAATCTCGACACTCCGACGCTCAAGTTAATATTCCGTGAAAGGAAAAATTAAAATATAAAAGAGGAAGAAGAAGAGTTCAGAAAGTTGAATCAGCCAGCCAAGAAGAGTCGTCCCTTTAAAAAACTTTTTTCAGAATTTATATAACCGTTGAGATAGCATCTCCACGTTGACTAAGGCGGCATTATTATGAAAGTGTATAAGGAGACCAAATCTAATAGATGTTGATTGATTTTGTTTCTTTTTGGCATTATGTGTAGAAAAAGAGATTCAAGGGAACCAGATTTGACAACTTCATAACTACTCTTTTATTCTTATATTGTCATGTTTTTAGCATTATGTGTAGAAAAAGGATATTCAAGGGAACAAGATCTGACAACTTCATAGTTGCTCTTTTATTTTTATGTTGCCATGTGTTTGAGGAATATTCGCAGCTTGTTCATGGATCCACAAAAGACAAAGATTGACACTTAAGATATGGAATGCGTCTGAGGGTGTGTGAAATTAGGATCCGAGGCTGAGGTGACATTTGAGGCTTAGATAGTGAGGTGTCGAGATGCTGAACTGCTGAGGTGGCCAAGGTGGCGATATGAGATTGAGCCCTTAGTTCGTCTCGACACGACTTCACTTCAAGTGGAACCATCTTCCTTAGAGTCCATTTGACTAGTACTGCCAAGTCAGCCATAGGCATGACTTTCATTGGACTCTTGACCTCCATCCAAAAAGGAACCACATCATCTATTACCCCTACATCACCATGCATTGCACCCCTTCAAGAGGGTCACATATGTATCGGATAACAACGGGCTAGCCAGTTTTTCATTAGGTTGCTCGGATAACAAATGAGTAATGAATATCATCTCCATCTCCGATGTTATCCCACACGATGAAATGCGCCTGCTGCAAGAATTTGGCAAGGGGTTTCCTCCACTTTTCTGCCCTGCAAATCCGAGCATTCGCATATTCCTTGTTATATATATCTCCGATGCGATGTTAGGTCCTCCTAGATAAAGAGCATTCTCAGTTGGAACTCCAGCTATTATTTCACATGCAAAACCACACAAGTATGAGCAGAGAGTGACTACTAAAACTATCTTCTACTTCATTACATGAACTCCCGGTCGAATTGGAAGAAGGGAATCCTTTGATTATCTTCACACAGATGTGTGTTAAGATTGTTAGTATCACTTGAGGAGACTGAAACATATTAACACTTGTATTTAAGATGAATGATGGCCTAGACTGTTTTTTCAGAGGGAAATTGATGATCCCATTCGTTCCAAACTTCGAAAGTCTGCATGTACTAGAAGAGATTCTAACCCTAGTGTTTTATAGAAAGAACCAGTGCAGAATCGAGCTGTGAAGGAATCCATTGGAGTGAAGATGATTGCCATTTCTTTCAGCAGCGCCAACCATCTTCCCTCAAGCAACAGATTACTCTCCAGTTTTGCACAATTATTACTTCATTCACCAAATCATAAGATCTCATGAAGCAGTAGCTATCAAATTAAATGAAGGAGCATACCTTCGATGTAGAGAAATTGGGGAACTTTTATATATGAAGAAGTAATCTTTATGCCTCGTCCTAAACCCTAGAATCCGAAAGTATCAACCACGGGCCTCTTGCTGTCAATGGCGCCTCGACCCTCGTCACTCCAGTGAATTCAAACCAACCAATGCGTATCTCCACAGCCAACCAAAAAGGGAGAAATCAATCAATCAACCAACCCTACTGTTTCAACATGATTCAAGATTTTGAATCTTGATTATGCCTGAGTTGGCAAAGTTCATGTAGAATGCATTCAACACTAATATACCAAAGAAAAAACACATAAACATGCAGATCTCATGTTCACAACATGAAGGTTATCAGTGTCTCACACACATATTTGAGGAAAGAACTAGTGGATAAACAATATAATTTCACTTAAGCACACTTTACATACATGATTCATAATTTAAATACTAATGTCAACCTTAATCCATTACAACAATTATCTTGGTTTGAATATTATAAAATTACAAGCTCTTATTGTATACATAAATTCTAGAATAAGTTCAAGCCTATTTAAGGCTACGTTTTGATTACATATACGCAAACCAATTGCAAATCCTGTCAATGAGTAGGATGTATTTGATTCTTGTGCTTCTCTTGATCATAACTGCACCCATGAATCCCCAGAAGCCAAACACAAATCCAGGAGCAAAGCCAATGAAATACCAAATTCCTCCATACTCTTCATCTTCATGCATGTCCTCTTCTTTCTTTGTCACTCCATCATCAATGGTTGGGGTGTCGCCTGGGCACTTGATTTGAAGTGGCTCCCCACAAAGCTTAGGATTGCCGATGTAGGACAAGTTGGTGAAAGTTTGTAGCTGAGTGCCCGTTGGTATTTTCCCAATAAGATTGTTGTAAGATAAATTTAGGGTGCCTAAAAAATTTAAATTAGAGATGCTTGAAGGAATTCTACCCGACAATTGATTATCTGAAAGATCAAGTGATTCTAGTTGACTCATGTGACTAATCTCATCTGGTATGTTTCCTGACAAATAATTCGAAGACAAGTTGAGAAAGCGAAGGCCATGGAGCTTTGTGATCTCTTTAGGAATGTCACCTGAGAGATTATTGTTTGAGAGGTCAATACTGGTGACAACTGAAAGCAAAGTGGTGAACGGAAGTTCTGAATCTTTAGCACTTATGATGACACTCTCCGAGTAATAAAGAGAAATCATCATATACAACATATAATGGGGCAGATTCATTTTTGTTCTGGCTTGTCATCATGGAGCTAAACATGCCAAAACTTGGAGGCAAGGAGCCAAAGAGATTATTGTGAGCCAGGTCTAACACTTGGAGGGATGGGATCAGAGAGAGTTGTGATGGTATTACTCCAGTGAAATTATTTGACCTTAGAGAAAGAACTCGCAATATTGACAATCTCCTTCCAAACCAATTGGGTATGTCTCCGGACAATTTATTCCAGCTCAAATCAATAACTACAAGTTGATTGCAATGTTGTAAAGTTGAAGAAATCATACCAGATAAATTATTATTATTCATATGCAATGATTGTAATCCTTTTAAAAGCCCAAATGTTCTGGGAATGCCACTGGATAATTTGTTGTTGGAAACATCAATAATTGCTAGCCATGATGCATTACCCCAACAATCTGGGAATGCTCCAGATAACTCATTGTCAGCAAGGCTCACAATTAGCAATTCTCTTTGTGTACAAATGGAAGACGGAATGCTGCCATTCAGTTTGTTATTGGACAAAATCAGATAGGAAATGCTATACTCACCAAACATGCTTTTAGGAATTGGTCCAGAAAAGACATTGTGAGAAAGGTCCAAAAAATTAGATTGCATTGGTGGAATGAAGCCTTCAAAGTTGTTGTAACTCAAATCAAACCAACTTACATAATTGAAGCATTCTGAAGAGCGCGGCAATATCCCTCTCATCTGATTGTGAGAAACATTTAGCCTCATTCCCGATGAGCACAATCTCCAAAACCAATCAGGAAAAGCATCTGATATTCCATTATTTGATAAGTCTAGTTCAAATAAACTGGTTTGGTTCCGCAGCCATGGAGGAAATCTGGGTCCCAAGTTGCAAGAGCGCATTGTGATTCCCGTTGCTTGAAATGGAGGAAGCCAATCTTGGCTCACTTTGAGTGACAAGTTGTTGTAAGATATATCCATGTAATGTAAATTTGTGAGATTGGCAAAGTGGGCTTCTGTGATGTCTCCAACCAAATAGTTTAAGATAGATCTAAGAACTCTAATGCAGACAATTTCCCCAAGGATGCTGGAACTGAGCCACTCAATTGATTTGAAGCAAGGTCAAGATAAGTTAATCTCTGAAGCCTCTCAAAATGACTTGGAAAAGGACCGTTAAACTGATTGTCATACAAGTCAAGGTGAAAGAGGTTTATTAGTTCTGCATCTTGATAGTTGTTCAAAGAATTCAACAACACTCCCTGTCATACTGTTATAAGAGAGATTGATTATACTCAAGTTGCATAGACTTCCTAAGGTATCAGGAATCGATCCACTTATGTTGTTACCAGAGATATCAAGGTCTTCTAAGTGGTGGAGATTTCCAATTGAATCTGGTATCTTTCCACTAATCTGATTATCTGATAAATCCAAACTCTGCAATGCAGTTAGATTGCCAATAGTCTCCGGTAAGCCTCCAACAATTCTATTATCAGAAAGCTTCAGCATCTGACATTTTACTCAAGTTTCCTATGCTTTTCGGTATTACACCTTCAAGACGGTTTTGATGGAGGAACAAGCCTTCTATGTTTTTGAGGTTTCCAATATCTTCTGGTATCTCTCCGCTGATGTTATTACCGCTCAGGTACAGGAACTGCAGATTTCTGAGATGGACAAAAGATGCCGGTATTTTTCCAGAAATCCGATTATCAAATAGAGATAAATAACGTAGATGGGAGAGATTGCCAAGTTGGTGGGGAATTTCTCCTCCGAAATCACAGCCTAAAGGTCCAAGTGCTGCAATTGAGTTAAAGATCCAATGGAGCCAGGAATTTGATGGCCATCAAAAGTTGTTCCCACTTATAACTAAATACTTCAAATGCTTCAAATGAAACAATGAAGGATGCATCTCGCTTGTGTTGACAACAGTGATCATATGCATAAATAATAAAAAGAGAGGTCAAGTTTGATAACATGACCTGTGATGTTGTTGCATCCTACACGTTCCCAACTGCAGCAGTCATCGCCCTTCCATGGAGATAGCTGCCTATCAACATCAGGTAAGCCACTTCTCACGTTCAGCAGAGCCTTCCTCTCCTTCTCTATGCAGAGTTGCAAAGATCCAGAGAGAAATAAGAGAGAAATCCAGAAGAGGTAAAGAAGAAGAAGCTCGAGTATAGCAGTAGTAGTAGCCATGAGATGAGAGAGATGTTTGCACACAGAGTAGTTTAAAGGCAGATCAACAAGAACTCATGAGTAGCATTTTTCTTCCTCTATATATCCCTTATTTAATTTGTTCAAAATTAACAGGAAATTTCATGGAAGTCACCATCGATCAGAGTTAGTGCTTGCCTAACTATTCCTATTGACTAACTTGACTCTACAGAGATTGTCTTGCATATCTTTTTCATGATCTCATCACTTTCCACTAGCCACAATTTTATTTCTTCTAACTTTTGACTTCAGGGTCAACTCCACACACCATGTGGAAGACCAGGGAAAACAAAACACACCAACTGTGGAAGAAGACTTGGAAAACAAAAATCTGATCATAAATTCACACTAGTGATCGATGTATATCTCATAGAGAGATATATTCCTACTGAAGCAGACAACAGCCATGAGATGTTGAAACGATCGAAGAGCTCAAAGGCTACAGATCAACAAAAACTTTACCAAAATTTTATAGAAAGCTGCATCAAATTTTATAGAAAACGTGACCCCTAGTTGTTGTGAATTATCCTTTTGTGACCCTCCACATTGAGAAAATATCAAGACTTAATCAAACGTTCATGAATAAATTGGATGTTCGACTTGGTAACAACTTACTTATATTCGTTCAATATATACAAATTAAATTAGATGAACAAACTTGCATAACTCATTAAATTAAATGAATAATCTTAAACACATATGTATTCAGTTCGTTAATACTCATGAACAAAGATTGTGACATGTTTGTGAATAATTATGTTCTGAACAAAGTTTATAAATCATATTTATCAATTAAAATAATGCAAGATGATATTTTTTTATTGAAAATTTTTAAAATAGTGTGTCTTTTTTATTATTATCAAATTTTAAAAGTATTTTTATTTTTTATTAAAATAAAATATTTTTATATTAAAATATTATTGATCAACTTGATTAAAATTAGCCAAACTTATTAAAATCACTTTAACATAATTAAAATAGCTTAAATACTTTTTATTATTGTTACAAAAGTATTTAAGTGATTTTAATTATATTAAAATAATTTTAATCAAGTTTGAAAAAATATTTTATAAGTAAAATATAAGATGTAGCAATTTATTACATATAGCAATTAAGAAGGATAGCTATTATAATTTATTACAGTTATGCTCCGTAGCTACTATAATATTGTTGAAATAAAAATATTTTTAAGATAAAATATACGATGAGATAATTTTTTTAATATATCCTTGATGTGGTTGAGTTCTTTAGGAAGTCTAGATGTCGATACAATTACTTGATTGATGAGATGAGGGCAGAAGAAAACGAGACTAGTTGCATTTATTAATATTGGTGGAGATAATTAATTAATGGGGGAAAACATTGAGTTAATATTTCATGGCTTCATCGTCCCCGGGGCAATGGTGCAATAGGTAGGATATCCGGGTTGTAACTTACGCTATGTTTACTTGATAGTGCGGATGAGGAAAAGAAAGAAATCCTTAGGGAAAATAAATCCCTAGTGAGGAGAAAGAAAATCCCTCGCCGTAGCTCGCCGCAGGGAGAGTAAACGGAGGATGCTCGGTCGACAGACGTCGACCTGTTCGTGAGAAAACTGATGGCTCGTCGACGAGGTGATGGTCGATGCCGCCGAGCTGTCCAGCGCCCGCCGCATCCGTCGGATCTTCTGTTGCTCGTCGACGAGGTGACCGCGATGATGCCGGCGCCGCGTGCCCCAGGCGAGTTCGGCATCGGGCTCAGTCCCGCCGCCATCGCTGTCGTCGCCGCCGTCGTCGCGGACCGCGAGGTCGCGCCGTCGCAGAAGAACCTCCAGAAGAAGAGGGAGCGGGCGGCGAGGATGCATCGGTGCGCGTGCACCACGCGGCCCTCCACCCCGAAGTTGACGTCGCTGAACGCCTGGCCGTTGATGAGCAGGTTGAGGTAGTCCATCGACAGCGCCTCCTCCTCCTCCTCCTCCATTCCTTACCTTCCCCGGCCGCCCTGCAGCTCAATTCTCTCCTTAGCTAGCAAACCGATCGACTATCCCAACCTGATCAGTCTTCTCCTCTCTCCCACGCCTCTCCCACCTCCATGCCCGATGATCCGATTCAGAGCTAGATCAAATCAAGAGGAAGACGAAGACGAAGAAGAGTGTGGAAGTAGGGAACAAGTGGGAGAGGAGAAGAAATCGGAGAGATTCTTTATTCACGCCAGCGGCAGAGGAGAAGAAATCGGAGAGATTTTTTATTTTGTTCGTCCGTCCGTCCGCGTTCCGCCCGATTTCGGAGGAATAGATTTTGAGGAGAAAACGTTGATGGATAAAATTTCTTTCCTTTCTTAAAAATTTATAAAAGTAAACGATGGATGGATACATCCTGAGGAAAGTTTTCCTCTGATTTACTTTCCGCCCTCCCAAGTAAACAGGAGGGACCCGCGGTTTGATCCCCAGCTACGGCGTATTTGCAGGAATTTTTCTCCAAATGGGGAACGCAATCAAAGGATGCTGAGCATCTAGATTGGCCGCCGTATGCACTTCCCGATTTACCCTGGTAGTCGGTGGGAAACTTCCGTGGGATCAGGACCCCCAGGGATTAAGTCCATAAGACTGACTAAGATTTATCATTTTTTTTCATGGCTTCATCATAAAATTAATGCCTATTTCATCGTTAATTACAAATGATCCGTTAAACAATGCAACCTAATTAAAAACAGATAAATATCCACCTTTCTCTGCTTAAACTGGAAACTCAATTGAGTGAGTGTTTTTTTTTAAATTCAGATTAGAATAATAAATATAGATAAATATAAATTCAGATTAGAATAATAAATATAGATATTTTTTCATTAAAAATACCTTGTATAATAATTATGCCCAATAAAATTACTCTATCTTAATTAAAATTATTATATAAAATATAATTATATTAATATATTTTTTATCAACTCGATTAAAATTATTTTCAATATAACTATAATTGTTATAATATGAAATAGTTTAATTAAAATTAATTTTTATATATTGCAGCAATTATATTTATCTATCTTACAGGTAAATAAAGTATGTATGACCTAAAACTAATTTATGATATTAAATGAACATCTCTAAGTAACTCTCGCCTGTAAAAAAATGTAATCTGCCACCTCAGCAGCCTACACAATCGGCCCCATAATCATTTGTGAGGAGGTAAATCGAGAAATTACAGTTGGTTATGACAAAGAAAGATATTGTCTCGACTTCGCCAAGTTAAACTCTCAATCAAACTCCTTGAGAGTAGCACATAGAAGATAAACCATGAAAGTCATTGCCAAACATCTTGCCTTCGCGAGAGATTATGATATACAATACATCTTTTTTAATTTTTTTATAATCTAAATATTCAATTCTTTTGTGAACATGACTAATTCAACTAATTCAGTTCTACGAAAGTTTTTCAACAATCATCAAAATATTTAATTTTTTCAATTCAATTAATTTTAAAAATGACTGAGTCAATCCTACGAAAATTTCTCACTGACGGTAGCATTTTTCTTCCAGCTCTATATATCCCTTATTTAATTTGTTCAAAATTAACAGGAAATTCCATGGAAGTCACCAATACCATCAGAGTTAGTGCTAATTGCCTAACTATTCCTATTGACTAACTTGTCTCTATCGACCAAAATCCAATGAAGTTAATCTACAGAGATTGTCTTGCATATCTTTTTCATGATCTCATCTGTTTCCACTAGCCACAATTATATATTCTTCTAACTTTTTGACTCCAGGTCAACTCCACACACCATGTGGAAGACTTGGAAAACAAAAATCTGATCATAAATTCACACTAGTGATTGATGTATATCTCATAGAGAGATATATTCCTACTGACGCAGACAACGTAACAGCCATGAGATGTTGAAACGATCGAAGAGCTTAAAGGCTACAGATCAACAAAAACTTTAGCAAACTTTAACAATGCTAAGTTGTTCTTCATTGCTAAGTTTATCCACCCCTCATCAGGAGTATTACTAGTGTAAAGTGATTCAACTATCTGCTAAATATCGTAAGCATAATGCTAATTAAGATTATTATACACCTGAGTTTTTGTTGTGTTTCTGTTTCTCAGGAGCAATGCTTAGATGGTCTCTTTATCTCACTAAATAAAATCGGCCATATGGAATCTCTTACAACTCGAGCCAGGTGAATTGAGTAGTGTTCGAGAATACCTCATTGAGAAACGGCACCACAAGACACAACTGGCCAGAGTTCTGATGCTTCAGCTTCTAGACTAGTAAAGAAACGTTTGAAATTGCCTAGTTGAGACTACCTAACGGACAGTCGACGATGGTAGAAGACTCACAACCAAGAAGATGGTGGCAAAAATCAGAGGAACCATAAACATTTGATGTCGAGCTAGAGAAAGAATTGAAAGAGTTACCTAGCTACCTGATCAATGTCATGGCCAAGCGCATTTCATTTGATTGAAGAAGCATGCACATAAAATGAATAAAACTCAGCTTCATTTTTGTGCAATGAACTAGCTAGAGCTTCGATTAATATCATACAGATTGAAAAGGCATTAATTTCATCAGCGCCATTGGAGTGAAGATGATTGCCATTTGTTTCAACAGCTAGCGCCAACAACAATACTCTCCAGCTTTGCACAATTACCTCATTCAGCAAATCATAAGATCTCGTGGAGCAATAGCTATCAAAATGAAGGAGCATACCTTCGATGTAGAGAAATTGGAGAACTTTTATGAAGAAGTAATCTTTATGCCTCGTCCTAAACCCTAGAATCCGAAAGCCCTTAACCACGGGTCTCTTGCTGTCAATGGTGCCTCAAATATTAAGGACCTCATTGATCCCGTGAATTCAAACCAACCAAATGCATATCTCCACAGCCAAAATGGGGGAAGGAAATCAATCGACCACCAACCATACCTGTTTCAACATGATTCAAGATTTTGAATCTTGATTGTGCCTGTGTTGGCAAAGATCATGTAGCATGCATTCAACACTAATATACCAAAGAAAAAACACATCAACATGGAGATCACATGTTCACAACATAAAGGTTGATCACACACATGTTTGAGAAAATTAAGAACTAGTGGATAAGCAATATGGTTTCACTTAAACACACTTTTCATACATGATCCATAATTTAAGTACTAATGTCGACCTTAATCCATTACAACAACCTTGGTCTGAATATCATAAAATTACAAGCTTCTAGAATATTGTAATTTGATTACCATACACAAACCAATTACAAATCCTGTCAATGAGTAGGATGTATTTGATTCTTGTGCTCCTCTTGATCATAACTGCACCCATGAATCCCCAGAAGCCAAACACAAATCCAGGAAAAATCCCAATGAAATACCAAATTCCTCCATGCTCATCATCTTCATGCATGTCCTTCTTCTTCATCCATCATAATGCGTTGTTGCCTGGGCACTTGGTTTGGAGTGGCTCCCCACAAAGCTTAGGATTGCCGATGTAAGACAAGTTGGTGAAAGTTTGTAGCTGAGTGCCCGTTGGTATTTTCCCAATAAGATTGTTGTAAGATAAATTTAGGGTGCTCAAAAAATTTAAATTAGAGATGCTTGAAGGAATTCTACCCGACAATTGATTCTCTGAAAGATCAAGTGATTCTAGTTGACCCATCTGACCAATCTCATCTGGTATGTTTCCTGACAAATGATTCAAAGACAAGTTGAGAAAGCGAAGGCCATGGAGCTTTGTGATCTCTTTAGGAATGTCACCTGAGAGATTATTATTTGAGAGGTCAATACTGGTGACAACTGAAAGCGAAGTGGTGTATGGAAGTTCTGAATTCTTAGCACTTATGATAACACTCTCCGAGTAATAAATGGAACCATCATATAATGGAGTAGATTCATTTTTGTTCTGGCTTGCCATCATGGAGCTAAACCTGCCAAAATTTGGAGGCAAAGAGCCAAAGAGATTATTGTGAGCTAAGTCCAGCACTTGGAGGGATGGCATCAAAGAGAGTTGTGGTTGAATTGCACCAGTAAAATTATTTGACCTTAGAGAAAGAACCTGCAATGCTGATAGTCTCCTTCCAAACCATTTGGGTATAGCTCCAGACAATTTATTCCAGCTCAAATCAATAACTACAAGTTGATTGCAGTGTTGTAAAGTTGAGGGAATTATACCAGATAAATTATTATTATTCATGTGCAGTGATTGCAATTTGACTAAAAACCCAAATGTTCGGGGGATGTTTCCAGATAATTTGTTGTTGGAAACATCAATGATCGCTAGCTCTGATGCATTACCCCAACAATCTGGGAGTGTTCCAGATAAATCATTATAGCGAGGTTCATAATTTGCAATTCTGTATGTGTACAAATGGAAGACGGAATGCTGCCATTCAGTTTGTTATTGGACAAAATCAGATAGGAAATGCTATACTCACCAAACATGCTTTTAGGAATTGGTCCAGAAAAGAAATTGTGAGAAAGGTCCAAAAAATCAGATTGCATTGGTGGAATGAAGCCTTCAAAGTTGTTGTAACTCAAATCAAACCAACTTACATCCTTGAAGCATTCTGAAGAGCGCGGCAATATCCCTCTCATATGATTGTGAGAAACAATTAGCCTCATTCCCGATAAGCACAATCTCCAAAACCAATCAGGAAAAGCATCTGATATTCCATTATTTGATATGTCTAGGTTAACTAAACTGGTTTGGTTCTGCAGCCATGGAGGAAATCTGGGTCCCAAGTTGCAAGAGCCCATTAGAATTTGACTTGCTTGAAATGGAGGAAGCCAATCTTGGTTCACTTTGACCGACAAGTTGTTGTTAGATATATCCACGGTTTCTAAATTTGTGAGCTTGGCAAAGTGGACTTCTGTGATGTCTCCAACCAAGTGGTTTGAATCTAAGCTTAACCACTCTAATGAAGACAATTTCCCCAAGGATGCTGGAACTGAGCCACTCAATTGATTCCGACCAAGGTTTAGATAAGTTAATCTCTGAAGCCTCTCAAAATGACTTGGAAAAGGACCGCTAAACTGATTTTTATACAAGTCAAGGTGAAGAAGTTTATTAGTTCTGCATCTTGATAGTTGTTCAAAGAATTCAACAATTCTCCCTGTCATACTGTTATAACCGAGAACAATTCCACTCAAGTTGCATAGACTTCCTAAGGTATCAGGAATCAATCCGCTTATGTTGTTACCAGAGATATCGAGGTCTTCTAAGTAGTGGAGATTTCCAATTGAATTTGGTATCTTTCCACTAATCTGATTAGATTCTAATCCCAACCTCTTCAATGTAGTCAGATTGCCAATAATCTCCGGTAAGCCTCCAACAATTCCATTAAGAGAAAGGTCCAAACTTGACATTTTACTCAAGTTTCCTATGCTTTTCGGTATTACACCTTCGAGATTGTTACCACCGAGGAACAAGCCTTCTATGTTTTTGAGGTTTCCAATGTCTTTTGGTATCTCTCCGCTTATAGAATTCCATCTTAGGTCCAAGAACTGCAGGTTTCTGAGATGGACAAAAGATGCTGGTATTTTTCCAGAAATCCGATTGTCATATAGAGATAAATAACGTAGATGGGAGAGATTGCCAAGTTGGTGGGGAATTTCTCCTCCGAAATCACAGCCCATAAGGTCCAAGTGCTGCAATTGAGTTAAAGATCCAATGGAGCCAGGAATTGGACTGTCCATCAAAATTGTTCCCACTTATATTTAAATACTTCAAATGCTTCAAATCAAACAATGAAGGATGCATCTCGCTTCTGTTGAAAACATGATCATATGCATAATTAATAATTAAAGAGAAGTCAAGTTCTATAACATGACCTGCCATGTTGCATTCTACACGTTCCCAACTGCAACAGTCGACGCCCTCCCATGGAGATAGCCCTCTATCGAGGACAGGGAAACCACTTCTCACACTCAGCAGAGCCTTCCTTTCCTCCTCTATGCACAGTTGCAAAGATCCAGAAAGAAATAAGAGAGAAATCCAGAAGAGGTAAAGAAGAAGAAGCTCAAGTGTAGCAGTAGTAGTAGCCATGAGATGAGCTGAGAGAGATGTTGCACAAAGAGTAGTTCAAAGGCAGATCAACAAGAAAATATATGATCCATGGAAGTCACCATTAGGATTTATTTCTTGCCTAATTGTTTCTATTGACTGAATAGACTTGGAAAATAAAAATCTAATGATCCATTTAATTCACGATAGTGATATATATCATTCTAAGTCTTCTCTCTTTTTTTTTCAAAAGAAAGATAATTGGTGAAGAAATTTCTACCAAAATAGATATAAGATAATCGTACAATAAACTTTAGCAATATTTTCTCTCTATTTTCCTTATTTAATTTAAATAAAATTAATAGAAAAATTATGATCCATAGAAGTCACCGTCGGAATCACTTTCTTGTTTGACTATTTATGGAAAACGTGACCCCTAAGTTAATGCGAATTATCTTTTAGTGATCAAATTTTATAGAAAATATATAGATCAAGCTTCAATCGAACATGATTATGATAAACTTAACAGTAATCCAATACATGGCCAACCTCTTCTTCTTCTCTTATTCTTGGCCCTTACCAATCCTTGGGATTCAGATAAAAACAAGCAGGAAGTCGACTTCTGAATAACTTTAAAAGTTGGGCATTGACCAAAGAAAAATGATATGATGCCAAGGAAATCTGCACATAGAAACATTTCTCCATGGCGTTAAGTCTCTGCTAGAGTTTTCAGTTTTGGATGCCTGGTCCAGAGAGATTCCCTTTGAGAGAGGTTGAAGCTTTTGAATCCTTAATTTTCATGACACTGAGAGACCTAAATGGTATTGTTGCATCTGTTTTCCCTTCTTTATCTCTATCTCCAATCAGGCTAGCTGTCGCCACCATTTTTGAAGATGAAGATGCAGACCTGTTACTGTTGACACTTTGAGAATTAAGGAAATTAGTGAATATATATCTATCTAGATCAGGCCTCTCTTCAATTTCTAATTTTCCTATTTGAATACATCCAATCTTTATACACACTCGCAAAGATTCAGAGAAAAATAAGAAAGAAATCCACAAGAGATAATATATATATAAAGAAGAAGGTTGAGTGTAGCAGCATGCAGTAGCCTTGAGATGTTGCACAAAGAGTAGTTCAATTAAAGCCAGATATATCAATAAAAACTTTAGCAACATTAATTAATCGTCTCCTCCTCGAGCATCCAACTTCCACATGCCGATAGATCATCACACTTGTTCATATGAGGATTGCGAGGAATATATAGAGCATCGATCTCATATTCGACACAACTGGTTTTTATCCAATTAATTGTTTAATGATCTATAAAGACAATCTCGACCGAACCGATTATAGGGAAAGTATTTTGGTTGTAGTATTAGCAGAAAGACAATGGGTTTTTTTTGGACTTTACTTTAAACCTTGATATATATATATATATATATATATATATATATATATATAGATTCAAGACAAAGAACTATGGCAGCTAAAGTAATTCGATCAGATTTTTCAACTGATCTGATAAACATGTTTCATTATGTATCTTGATCAAAACCTACACAGCATGGAACTAGATCATGATTAATTAGATGCCAAACATAATCTAAACTAAACACCTACAATATTAATGAAGTTTTTAATTTGAACTATGTTCATCTTTAATTTAAACAAAATTAATATGCTCTAATAATTCTGAAATTAATTAAGAATTGAACTATATATGCTCATATTTAATTTAAACATATTAAAATTAATAAGCTCTAATAATTCTGAAATTAGTTAAGAATTGAACTATTGGCATTCTTATCAATCAGCATCGTATTAATATCAATCACATATGATTATTCATGACTTACATATGAGTACCAACTTAAATTCATTACAACAAACTTAGTCTTATATCATAAAAGTACAAGCTCTTATCACATACATAAATTCTAGAATTAATTTAGGCGTATCTAAGACTTAGTTTTATTACATATGCATAAACCAACCAATTATGCTATCAATAAGTAAAATGTATTTGATTCTTATGCTCTTCTTGATCATAATTGCGCCCATGAATCCATGATGAATATAAGAGAATAATTAGGAATAAGAAGAATCTCACAAAATTGTGAAAATCCTATATTTCTTCAGTTCATTTTTCTAAATTCGGACAGACTTACATATGTCAAAATCCGATCTCCATCGTTCAGAATGATGCCCAAGAGGTTACGAACACGCTATCAAAATTTGACGATGATCCAACGGTTGAAACTCCGACAAATTGAGTTTTTCTGAAACTGCGCTGAAGAAATCTGCACACTTTCTTTCTCTCCTTTTTGTTTCTCTCGCTGCGTTGCTGCTTTGTTTCTCTCGCTGTTGCATGCGGCGGCTGCCTTCCACAATAAAAACAAATTAAAGTGGGCTTAGGGTAAAAGCCCAAATATGGCCCATGTGGAGGGACCACAACAAATCTCCCCCTCCCGATCACATGGAGGAAGGTTCCCCCATACCTGCAATATCTCGACACACTGCAAGCTTTTCTTTTGGCAATACCTTAGTCATCATATCAGAACCATTTTCATCAGTATGAATCTTCTCAAGCTGTAGCATCTTTGATTCTAACACATCACGAATCCAATAATACCTCACATCGATATGCTTCGAACGTGAGTGGAATGTGGAATTCTTGTTGAGATGAATTGCACTTTGGCTGTCACAGTACAAAACATACTTTCCTTGCTCGTGGCCTAACTCTTGTAGAAATTTCTGCATCCACAACACTTCCTTGCAAGCTTCTGTAACTGCTATATACTCAGCCTCTGTAGTTGACAAAGCAACACACTTCTGCAGTTTTGATTGCCATGAAACTGCTCCCCCTGCAAAAGTAGTTAAATAACCAGACAAGGATTTTCTTGAATCAATATCACCTGCTATATCTGCATCTGTATAACCCTCCAACACAGATTTATCATTCCCAAAGTGTATACATACTTTAGAAGTACCTCTGAGATACCTGAGAATCCATTTTAATGCTGCCCAGTGCTCTTTTCCTGGATTTGAAAGAAACCGACTAACAACACCAACGACATGAGCAATATCTAGCCTTGTACACACCATGGCATACATCAAGCTCCCTACTGCTGATGCATAATGGACATTCTTCATTTCTTGTTTTTCTTGCTCACTTATAGGACATTCCTTTGAAGAAAGCTTAAAATGACCTGCAAGTGGAGAAACAACAGGCTTTGCATTGCTCATATTAAATCTCTCAAGAACTTTTTCAATATATCCCTCTTGAGATAACCAAAGTTCTTTCTTCTTCCTGTCACGAATGACTTTTATGCCGAGGATTTTCTTAGCAGCACCTAAATCCTTCATGGCAAAGGATTTGCTGAGTTCTCCTTTGAACTTTTTAATCTTGACAGTATTGTGACCAATAATCAACATGTCATCAACATATAACAGGAGAATTATAAAGTCACTTTCAGAAAATTTCTTCACAAATACATAATGATCATAAGTAGTCTTATTGTACCCATTTGCTTCCATGAAAGTATCAAATTTCTTGTACCACTGTCTTGATGCTGCTCCATATAAATCTCCTCCTCCAAGTCACCATGGAGAAATGCAGTCTTCACATTCAAGCTGCGCAATCTCCAAATCCAGACTAGCTGCTAATCCCAAAACAACTCGGATAGAGCTCATCTTCACAACAAGTGAGAAAATCTCATCAAAGTCAATTCCCTTTATTTGACCAAATCCCTTCACAATCAATCTTGCCTTGTACCTTGGTTGCAAAATATTCTCTTCAGTCTTCAATCTGAACAC
>NC_133867.1:5214216-5268016 GCF_044706935.1 Curcuma longa | reverse complement strand
CCTTATAATTTTGGTTTATTCAATTTATTGATTTTCATGAGACTTTGATTGTAACTCAACCTTGATTTGATAAAAACTTTCTGGAAAATTGGTCATTCTGCTAGTTTCTTATTTTCTCCATAGAATGAATTAAATGAAACACTTTATGAGGTATAAGATGTCACATATATAGACCATGTCTCTTTTTTGCTTCCTGTGCCAGTTTACCTTGCAAACTGTTCATTTGCATCTTCTTCCTATCGCTAACAACATACCTGGTTGTTGCAGGTGGATCCTCAAGATATTGTTACGGTGAGTGTCTTTATAATGCGGACTAACTACTTCCCTTTCTGGTATTGTGTTTTGAGGAATGAGATGGATTTCATTAGGCTTAAGTTTTTTGTTTCTGGTAATCTATCAATTGCCTCGGAGTTAATAACTTGTTTATGTGTCATTGATTTTGATGGATATATTAACATCTGTTTCAACATTTGAAGTTTCAATCCATAAATTAGGAATCAACATCTTTTCCTTATCTGTTATTTGATGTGATAATTTGTGGAGATTTTGCATACTTTCTATGATGTTGCAATGATGAACAAGATGTTACTGTTGTATGAGTCTGGACTCTAGGACATATGTTGATGTTAGTGCTTCCAGTTGTTGAGCATGTTCATCATTACATTTTTTTAAGCTTTATTGAGATATTTGTAATTGCACGAAAGATTGCCCATGGAACTATTTTTCCATTTTTTCTTGCATGTTGTTCATTTTGTCTCATTTTAGCTATCAATGTTGGCTTTCTGACAATTTTTTTATGGTTGGACATTACTTTCTTAAAAATGTTTTAGCATCTCTGTAGGCACAATTAAACTGAGTTTTGCTGATTATCAGCATGATTAACTTCAAATTTCAGCATAGTTTCACCTAAGATGGGTATGTCAATGCCCTCCAGCATCTCACAATTTGTATTGTACTTATCCTAACAGCCTAAAGTTGCCTTGTTCCAATATCCGGCTAAATACATTCCAAATATTAATTTTGGTACAGCACTGACCTGTTCACTAGACACATGTTCTCTGACCTTTTAATTATGTATAGTTGTTTAGGAGCCTTTCTTCTGTAAACATTATTTGGGTTTAATGTTATTAAAGGCACAAGGCATTCACTGCTTGATGCATTGTATATTGTTTAAGGCTTTGAATCCTTTAGAAACTAAAATTTTATAACATCTGTAGAGTATTGATTTATCACCTCATTCAGTGATCTCAGCAAGATAACAGTTGACACAACACGGGATAGGTCTGTAAACCTATGCTGGCTACCAAAGTTGTGTGCCTTGAATTGGATCTTATGAAAGAGGAAAAATATGTCAGTAGAAAACATGTGTTATTACTTGACTATAATGGGACGAAGGCCGCTTTTGTCATCTTTACCATGATTTTGTATCATTTGGAGTTGAGCAACCTTGGTCCCCAAATAGTTGGGACAAACACAACTTGATTGAGATACAAGCAAAATGGAGTAGATGAATTAACAATATTAAACTGTAGTAAAATATAATTATATAAACTTATTTATATATTTATTTGTTCAGTTCATTTTTCAGTGATCTTTTTTACTTGTTTGCATCATAGGTATATAACATAAACTAGAAGAGAGGAATTAGGAAGCAAAAAATGCAGTGAGATCTAGAATAATGAGAAAACAGGAAGAAAAGAACAGCAAACTAGGAATAGAAAAAACAGTAAGACGTGAAAAACAAGTACAATTTTTCTTAGAAAGGCAATTCAAAAAAGCAAAGAACAAGAAATTGAGATAGATAAACAAAGAAAAAAAACTAGAGAGGAGAAAGTGAAGAGCAACCACTAACCTCTGGCTATCTAATCTGAAATATTCAGAGTGAGCTGTATTCACATTTGTTATGCTATGCATAATCAGAAGGATGCTCCCAGTCATACTAATAGTATAAAATCAGACTAGAAATAAAAAAGAATAGTAGGTATAAAGTAGATTTTCCCATCTTTCCCAACTTGTCCAATCTTACCTTTCCGGCATGAACCTTTTATCTCAGAGTGGAGGTATTTCTGTGGGTAGATAGTAATGTCAGAATGGCGTGTTGTCACCTGCTTAGATGGGTTTGAGTGTTGGCTCGCAATGCTTTTGTAGCCTGCAGGTTATGTCTGTAGTCTGCGTTGATGCATGGCACAGGAGAGTCTTCACTGGATTTTTATCTTGATGTCACTGAGAAATGTTGGTTTCTGGTAGGTATAAGTGTTTCCTATTTCCTGTTTTTTGTTTCTTGTGGTGATCAAGAGTTGATAACCCGTGATGTGTGTTGTGCAGGAGAGTGAAATAACCTGGTGTTATATGAGTAAATTACTAATAAAACTTACTTGGTATCCCTAATCATAACACAAGTCCTATTTAAACAATAATTTTTCCTTTTGCCCTGTTCTATCTTAGCTGCCTAATACATGGAACCAGTCAATCACTTAGGCAGCACCTACCTGGGATAGCATGCCTAGCGTTTCCTTGTTTGATGCCTAGGTCAGTGCCCTAGCAATTTTAACAACAGTATTTGGGGCAAATGATTTTTGCTGCTAAATGCGATTCTAGGTGCCCATGGGAGGTTTATGAACCTATATTTTCAAGTTGATTTAAATTCAGTATTCAAAGTACATTTTAGGCAAGTGAAAGCGCAAGTGCAAGATTAATCTAGTATGCAGTTTTTTACGACGGCTTGATATTTAACTTTATTACACTTGATTGGGTAGCTACTTATTCGAGAGCTTTTAGGAAAGATACCAGTTTATTATTTATATTCTTAATATTCACACTTCTTGTGTGGGTCGTGTACTTCATTTGATTTGGCCAAACCCAATAGGCACGATTTGACTCTGAACCCCCTACTTGATACCATGTTAAAATTGATTTGTTAATCATCTATCTCAAAATCTTGATGGTTTTAGAAAGGAGATCAACTCTCATGTATTTGTATTCTTTGAAAGCTTGAAAAAAATTGATAATACTTATTCAGGGTAAGAATTAGTTTGGACGCTTGTACTTTTTGGAATATATTAAAGTGTAAAATGTTCCATAACCTTGGATCAAAATCTGTTTAGGCATTAACCAAAAAAAGTTAGGATAAGAACCAACAACAGCGTGGTATGGTGGTGAGGTAGATCCCAAGACTTTCCACCAATGTTTGGAGTTTTATGCTATGTTTACTTCATACAAGGGATGAAGAAAAGAAAGGAATCCCTAGGAAAAATAAATCCCTAAGGAAGAGAAGGAAATCTGCACCCCGCGCAGAGTAAACGGAGGATGAATCTTTTGGGGGGAAGGTGCGAGCGATGTGGGTGCAGGCGGGTGCTGGTTTCGGGTACCTGTTAGGTACAGATGGTTGGTATTCGTGGCGGCGATGTGGGTGCAGGCGGTGGCTGGGATCCGGTACCTGTTCGGCAGCCTGTCGCCGGTGATCAAGAGTGCACTCGGCTACAACCAGCGGGAGATCGCGCGGCTGGGAGTGGCCAAGGACCTGGGCGACAGCATTGGCTTCCTCGCCGGAGCCTCTGCGAGATCCTCCCGCTCTGGGCGGCGCTGCTCGTCGGCGTGCTGCAGAACTTTGTGCCGCAATGCTGCGACAAGATGCGACCTTCTCCGGCCAGCGCACTCGTCACAACACCGCAAGTCACCTCCATCCTCATGCTCCAAAGCTTCATCTTTCCCACCTTCGGCCGAGCCCTCAACTTCGCCGTCAACTCCAGCGCCGCCGCTCCCTTCGGCGGCGAGGCGCTCGACCCGCGGAGAGCCAGCGGCATCGCCGTCGTGTTCCGGGACCCCTGGTCGAACCCCGGCGTCTCCCCGGCTGCGATCTCCGCTCCGTTGCTGACGGCGACGAGCGCTGCGCTCCCGCCGGCCTCGTAGGAGTACCCCATCGCGCGACTGGGGTTCCAGACGCTCAAGGTCAGATCGTACTCTGTTTTAGTGGCGTTTTGGACGGAGAGGCTTTGGACGGCGAAGGCGGGGCGCAAGGCAAAGTGCAAGGCGGCGGCAGTAGCAACGAGGAGGAGGAAGGCGGCGGCGAGGATCTAGATGAGGCAGCGGAGGCAGGGGGCTGCGGCGGCGGTTTTTGGTGCGTCTGCAGTAGCGCTACGAAGGCTCGACTCCGTCCGTTGTGTTTCCGTCCGATTTGGCGGGGATAGATTTTGACAGAAAAATCATCCGCGGACGGATGAAATTTCCTTTCCTTCCTAAAAACTTTGAAAATAGGCACTGAGGATGTATGCATGCAAAGGAAATCTTTCCCTAGTTTCTCTTTCCGCACCTCCAAATAAACTGGGCATTAATCTGTGAAATGGCCTGGTGGGAATACACTGTTGGCAGGGTTTAACTTTTTCGTATCCATCCTGAACAGACAATATATTTTTTTCTGTCAATGTGGTGGGAGAACATCTTGTGGTGAAGCTGGAACCTCATTATGATATATTTTAATAGAAATTCCAGCACAACATGAACCATTATATCTTCAGCTCTGAGAAAATTAGCAGTCAAATACTCCTAGACATACATTTTTTGTATAATAATAACCTTCCGTTTCTTCTGTGGCAACGATAACAGGGAATAAAATAACATATTGAGCACTCTACATTATGTTCTCACACTTATATATATATATATATATATATATATATATATATATATATATTCTTCTCTTCTTAAGTTTCCTTCACTTCTTTTTCCTTTGTTTCTATTGTCTATTTATCTAGCAACTGCATTTAGAAAAAAAAGACTCTACTGACTCTGTCAATCGGTTCTTCTTATTGTTGTGACCATCTTAAAGTTTATATGGATATATGATTAACCATTTGCATTCAACTAACCATATTTATATTACTAGCACAAGGGTTTGATCTCATATGGTATATTTTATATTACAATTGCTTGTATTTTTTTCTAAAATATTATGCAGTTGGTTGTATCTTGGCACATGAAGGCTGCCACGATGTGTGAATTCTCACGACAGGAATTCATTGGCGGATTACAATCTCTAGGGTAACCTTTGATCTGTTGGTTAGTTGTGAGGATGATGGTTTAATAGTAGTTGTGCTGAAAGTAGCACTGTTTGATGCAGGATAGATACAATTGAGAAGTTTCGTGAGAAGTTGCCATACATGCGTAGTGAGCTAAGAGATGATCGTTAGTAATTTCTATTCTGTTCATTCTATGTATCACATGTCATTTGCAACATTTGGTTTCTTGTCATGTTAAAAGTTCATAATTTTTCTTCTTATTTTTCTTGAATGGAAACCAAAAAAATATCTTTGTTTCCTAAGTCATTTTCTTGCCTCTGTTCCTTCAGAAAAATTTCGCGAGATATACAACTTCGCATTTGTCTGGGCTAAAGAAAAGGTATGCCCCATGCTACTATATGTCCCCTTGGTAACATGTTTGTGTAGTCCAGTGAAGATTATTGCTCCATTATTGATGGACTAGTAATGACTTGCATAATAACCTATTGGCATGGCCACGTGTAATGTTCATTATCTTCTGTTAGGGATGCAACAGAAATATTGTGTGAACTGTGAATCATGTATCTTTTTTATGGATAAATTGAATAAACATGGTATGAAGATCATAGGTTTAAACAAGTGCACTTTATGTATAGTTCATCTAATGGTTATTAATTATAATCATTGCTCATGTTGAGGGAAAAACTGCCAATGCCGGTCCCAAGTCCAGATGAAAAAGGTTGAGAGTTGTGTTAGGTTGTAAGCTAACGTCAAACACAGGTGAATGTTCTTATGAATGGAGCTCATGTTGAGGGAGTGAAACTTCAGAGATGTTCATTATGATATTTTTTTTTTATTTTTTGCAAAAGAAATTTTACATTTGGGGGATTGGTTCACCGTGTTTAAAAGCTGTTTTACAAGTCATTTGAAGGATAAAGAGCAAGCCATGTTGGATCTAAATCATGCATTCATTTGATTAGTTAGTGATTCATTTTCAAAGTGGTCATCTATATACTATCTTGCGCTAACAATTTTCGTGGATCCATTAGTATATGAAGATAACAAGTAATTTCTGAAAATTACTTGCGGATTGTACTTCACTACGGGTTGTACGAACTCTACTTACCTTCTCTCAGATCAGGTGAAAAGAATCAATCAGATGTTAAGAATGGGATTGGTCCTGGATTATGATCTTTTGAATCAGGTGATACAGAATGAATGGTCCATGGTTTGGCAAGATGGTAAATGATTCAGAATCACACAATTGTAGAACTTATTGACTAGACTCCTATTTGCATCCCATTGTGGCCATTAAATAATATACGTTTTGATTATAATATTTAATTCTAAACAATAATTAAAGAGGAAAATAGGAATCCCTGAATATTGTATATAAACTTATTTAAGGTGCATAGTAACAAGATATGCATTGAATACACCTCAACAAACTATGATACTATAACTCAGCATATGTATTCAATATGATCAACATTTTTAGCTTGTTACATAAAATAAAAGAAAACATGTTAGTAAACTAAAGTTAATAAATTAAGGGCTTTGATGCAAACTAAAACTAAGCAACCTGCAAATTTGAAAAGTAAAGCTAATAAGCTAAGGGGATTTTTTTATACTAATGCTGCAAGATGGTCATAAATTGATGATCGATGTACTGATTTTCTTGTATATGGAAATTTGGCGATGTCTTTGATGAATTGGAATTCACTATGCTGGTGTGCTTAGGTTTCTGGCAATTAATACTATGGGTGATAAATACCCTCCGTGTGCGATAACTCACCTTTTCAATTTTCCTTTGTATTTCAGCAAGTCATCACATTTTGTCTTTTTTTTCTCTAAATTACTAGATCTCCACCAAACAAGTGCCATATAACCTAATAGGGCCTTCTACCATTATTGATTCTGGATAATTAGCATCTGAAAAAGATTACATGCAAAGATGTCCATTTTTACTATCTAGTGTGTGATCTTTTGGGTAACAAGATTTATCTAGCTTTGTGACTAGTCAACATGAGTATTTACAATCATTTAATTATGTATTTTTGTTGACCAAAGAATTTGACTCTGGATTATTAGAGCATGCTTGGGTTTGCAATTGTGTACCAAAATCATGTATGCACAAATCCTTTGGTGACAAAAAAGCATTGTAATGATCAACAGGTCTATCAAGAATATCACCATAGTTCTTTTGGCAACGTAACATCCGTCTCACTATAATTTTGATATTATTTTATCCATTATGTAGGAGGAGGTCCTTTTATTCATGTAACCCCATTCTCAAACAATAATTTTATTGGAAGATTCTTGAGAGTAAGAGTCTCCTTTGTTCTATTCTTTTGCAGGGTCAAAAATCTTTAGCACTAGAGACAGCTATTGGCATGTGGCAATTGCTATTTGCTGAATGGCATTGGCCTTTAGTTGATCATTGGTGTCAATTCTTGCAGGTATGGAACTGTCACCAGGGGTGAATCATACTACTGATATAATGTTTAACATACATGTTAAGAGTCTGATGCAGTGTACTAGATGATCATTGGTTGGAGGCTCGATAAATATTTGTTTTTTTTTTTTGTCTTGCTAGGTATCTGAATTTTAAGTCAGATTATTTCCAAAATAAGTAAACTGATGAGGCATAGGAAAGAGAGGTTATCCATAGGGTCCAATTTGGAACAACAGGAAGTGTTAATAAAATCTCACAATTTTCTTCTCTTGTTTAATTTGTGAGGTTATATTGGGGCAGAATTACCAAAAGGCCAGGATTATATTGTAGCAATTCAAACTTGTCAAAAAAGCCTTCGCCTAACACAATTCAAAATACTAGGAATGTAATTTGACTTATTTTTTTTCATATTCTTGCAATATTCATGATTACACCTCCATTTTCATTTTAACTATATATGAAAACTATCACGATTATGTTTTGTTTTTATTAATCATTTTGAATATGAGTATAAAAGTAATATAATTAAGAATAATTGGAAGTACAATTCTATTTTTAGGTTGGTATGTGAAACTTTTTAAATAAGGCTAGTAATTTGAAGTGGTGGATTTTAGTAATATTTATCTATTTGATAGTTTTTACAATTTAATAAATATGAGAAAAAATAGAAGTTTAGAGGTTCCAAGTGACTGTTTTTACAAGATTAACCTCTTTGGTTGGTTTCGTATTTCTGTATTTATGGTAGTAAAACTCACCATGAAGTACTAAGCTTCTGTGAAATCCCATTAATCAGAGATTTTTTTGTTCATTTTCATTTGCAGGTAAATTTTTATCAACAGAATATCAAATGGTTTTTTTGGATAGATAATTTACTTAGTTTCCCATAATAACAGTTTCTTCATTATGTATTGAGTGCATAGCTGTTTCGTTTGATCTTTCTAAATTTTCGTTATCAGCTAAAACATAACAAAGCAATATCAAGGGATACCTGGTCTCAGTTATTGGAATTTGTTAAGGTATGTACCAAGTACTTGTAATTTTTTGCAGATATGCAATTCTGTGTTACACACACATACATACACACACACACTGCATGTGATGGCCTGTAATTGTAGGATGATGTTTGTAGCGGCCAGTATTTTATTTATTTCTTCTTTTGTGGTGTATATGGAGTTCCATTAGATATTTGTCCCTTAGTCATTTTATATTCTAATTTAAGTAGACATGTTGGAAGTGTGTCAACTTTTGCATGCATTTTTTGATTATTGACGTTTGTAATTATATAGTCACGAATATTAGACTTTTGTATTTTCCTTGTGTGTTCCTGTACAGAACGATCAGATTTCTCAACATATTCTAAACCAGGGAAGTACATTGGTACATTCATGTAATTGCTGCATTCAGTAAATGTATACCATCAAATTGAGACAACCCAATACTACTCCATTAGCTTATTGCCAAGCCAAAGTAATTGCGTTATCCAAAATTTGTGTCTAACTGTAGAATGTCATGTTTAAATCTGTCTTTTTCTGCGGTGGTCTTTATCCTGTTCTTGCGAGCTTCTCATTTGCCGCCTGTAAAAGTTGATACCATCTCTATGGATGGTTCAGAACCCTGCCAATTCTAGCAGACAGTTAAACTTGATAATCATATTTTTGGGTACATATTTTTATGTAAAGCATCTCATTTTCCTTTTGCAGAGGAAAGTGATATCATAGTGGAAATGGAACTAACATCAGAATATTATTAAAAATAGATAGTCAAAATGGAAAGGAGCTTCTGGAGTCCATGTGATCGTTGTGCTCTCTTAGTCTAAAAGAAAACTTCTATAAGATTGGTGGACTTGTCATACTCTATAGATTAGAGTGTTAGGTTGTTAAGAATTAACACTGACAAAATGTTACTGTTGTAGCTTTGCAGGGATGGGAATGGTAAAATGGATATGTAGAGTTAATAGAAAGGACAAAAAAAACACTAATATTCAAATAGCAATTAGATCAAACACTAAGTTAAATAGACAATAATCATGTTCAAAGGCCACTAATAATTAACCAAGTAAATAAGGTTTGGTTCGGTTATAATACAAAATAATATAATTAAGTTGAATATATTATTTTGATATAACCTTGTATATATCTTAATAGAGAAATAAGATTCATGTAGTTGATTTTAAATAGTTGGGATAAATATGGGTTGATGATGATAATGTTTCTACGGCAGCCAGGCAGAGAAAGGGGAGTGTCTCTGTGTTCATAGAAGATAATTGGAACTAAGACTTCTTATAAAGGTGGCAAAGTTTTTGGATTGGTTTGTGTAAGGATAAATGATTGAGATTAAGAATGGGAAGAGCATAAATGTACGTTTTAACTAGTCATTTTAAAAGCAGTAGATTGCAAAACTGGGGGAATTAGGGTATAGAGCAGAGTTTGCACAATCTTTATAGGATAGAGAAGAGGAGAGTGGGGGTAGTAAAAGGGCTGAAAAGTATAAGCTAGCCATGGAAATGAATTGATACTGTAGGATTATTGCTGCTTCATTAATAAGGTGTTTTTTTGGCACATGTAGTGAAGGGGAATGTGGTTAAGATTTCCTTTCAAGTTGAATGGAAGATGAAAATTAAGGATGCATTTCTTTATGCTAGTGTTCATACGGACTCCACAGTAGGTACCACGTACCCACATTCCAATATAATTAAATTGGATAACAGAGAACATTTACTATAATATAAAGCCTTTATTCTAAGAATAACACTTAGTGATGTTGAATTGTCACAGTTGAGCAATGCTGGGTGACTTCGAGACAAATCTTGTTTCTTTGATGGTTTGCATGAACTCATGTGAATAGTCCATACTTTCTACCTGCTAACTTGTATACATATGGAATATATTTATATCCATCTTAATAAGAGATCCAGTTAATAGCCATGCTAATCCTCCAAATAATATGCTAAATTTTGTGAAGCTATCAAAAGATAAAAGAGGAAAACAAATCTCAATCTTGCAGGTATAAGCAAACAAAACTCTTCTAGTTATGAATCCATGAACTTGTTGCATTAAAAGTGAAACTACTATAATATTATTGATCGATCCATGAACTAGTTGTATTGCAAAGTGGAACCACTATAATATTTTTAATCTCAATGTGTCTTTTCTTCAAGTTGCCTTCCAATGACTTTCTTTGGTCTGTATGGATACTGGAAGTTTAATACAGTTGATTTAATCAGCAGTTAGTTTATAGTTATATGTGAATTGAATCAACTGTCACCTCATGGAGTGGTTCTGAATTTAATTTTGTAATTATGGGCACATTCTTAATTTTGCAAAACCATGAACAAGGCAGTCAATTGCTGGCTTGCCTGCCTGCCTGACTTGTTTGTATATGAAAGTAAAGAGAAAAAACAAGCAATTGCAGTTTTCCATGCTGATGGTTATGCTTTGAGGTACCTTGTTTCAGACTATCGATCTTCAAGTCTCCAACTATGACGAAGAGGGCGCTTGGCCCTATTTGATAGATGAATTTGTTGAATACTTGACTGCAAATGGAATCATCCAGCGTCCTCGAAATTGAGAAACCATACATTATACTGGTGGTGCAGATTCTTCTCATGCATTGAGACTGGTTCGTGAAATCATTTATGAAGCAAGCAAGCAAATTCTTCAAATCTTGCTCTAGGTATTACATGTGAGCCTGAAGCAAGATGAAGAAACATTTATAATATGACATTTTTAATCTTTCATATCACTCTGTGGTCATTGTAGGTCTGTATTGCCTTCCTCTAGTTGTTGCTACTCTGTTCCTTTGCTGCGTGTGCTTGCGAACTCTACATTTTTTTAATGAAAATTTACCGTCAGCACTTTTGAAATAACTCTCATGTTAAATGGAAAGGAACTATTCTATCTGATAATGAAATTGCATTTTGACATTATCTATTGGGTTTGTTGATCTTGTAAATTATGGTATTTCCACCATAAGCATATCCATGTTTGATGCAATGCAATGTTTGATGCCATGCACAGCTCTTTTATCATTTAGTGTGTGATGATTTTTCTTTATTTAAAAATTGTGTGCAAATCGTTCCACAAAGGTTTGCTTACTGTCCATATTTCAACGCAGCAACATCTGTGTACAATCACGGTTAAAGGAGAACTAAGCCGATTGAGCTGGTGTCTCAAGTTTTTGTTCCTGTATGGAATTCATTTTTATTTGCTTAAAATTTTATCGATGCCATTATCCATTAGATGGAGCTCTAGGCTTTTGTTTGGTTGGTTGAATATTTTTTAATTTTGGGTTTTATTATTTACAAAACGAATTTGTAAATGCTTATAATGTAATTTCTTTCAATGCCATTCAATAAGAAAATTAGTAACAGAGAGGATTCATTGTCAAAGCATAATAATAAAATTTTCAAGGTCACCGCAATAGGAGCAAGATATCCTACAACATTCATAATTTTAAATCTTGTTCGATTAATCTTAGAAGTAAGACGGTAATAGGAGCAAAGATATCCTATAATATTTATAATTTTAAATTTTATTATCTTAAGATAGACAATAGACTTTCATAAAGCAAGAGAGACGATATCTTGATGAAGTTAAGGCAGCAATATTCTTCTCCGTCGTAATCAATTGTAGGATCCTCGAAGGTGACAATCAACTTTCATAAAGCGAGAGAAAGACTATATCTTGACAAAGTGCAATATCATTTTCCATCCTGATTAATTGAAATTTCTTAATTTATTTTCTCATATATGATTGTCGGATCGACCGTATGAAACCGCGATAATATCTTCTTCCATCATAGTCAATTAAAACTTCTTAATTTACTTTCTCATAAATGGTTGTAAGATTGATCATATGAAATCGTATGAAATCATTAGAGTAACGAATTCTAGAAAGACTACCAAGATTAATTTGCAGGTTCTGGCTCAAAAGTTGCAAGTTTAAAGCTACTCGTACCAAATGGCTACCTTACGAAGGCGAAATCCGCGAAGCTACCTTACGTCTGCGGAAATACACAAACCGAGAGGCGATCGAAAGGCATGAACAGCAGGCAGATCGACGGATCGTAATGCCGACAAATCGCTCCGGCGGTCGCCGCCGCTCGACGGGTTCGGGATCAGTGAAAACGGGAATCACAGTCAAACGACTCGGAAGCGACGAAGAATTAGGGGAGAGAGAAGCAACGGTCCAACGGCTGCCACGTTTGTCCTGGATTGAATCATGCGGTGGAGATTCTGTGGGCGATGATATCAAGGTCGGACTTAATTACGAATTCCGACCGACATACCCACCTCAGCTGGAAGTTTCATTGTTGTCCCGATGCCCGCGGGGCAATGGTGCAACGGTAGAACATCCGAGTTGTAACTTAACGATCTACGATTCGATCTCCAGCTACGACGTATTTGTTGGAATTTTTTTCCAAATGGGGAACGCAATCAAAGGATGCTGGGCATCTGGATTGGCCGCCTCCACGCAATCAAAGGATGCTGGACATCTGGATTGGCCGCCGTATGCGCTTCTCGATTTACCCCGGTGGTCGGTTGGAAAACTTCTATGGGACCGAACCAACCACCCCCAAAGTAGCTACTGGGATTATCATTTTTTTATTGTACCGGGGCAATGGTGTAACGGTATTTTTCATTGTTGTCCCGGGGCAATGGTGTAACGGTAGGACATTCGGATTGTGATTTAGGGACCGACGAAATCCCAAACGTATTAAAAGAATTTTAAAATGGGCCATCATGAAAAATAAATAATTTTTCATATTTTTTAAATTTTATTTTATAAAACTATCAATTTTTTTAGTTAAGAATATTTTAAACCAAAATAGTAAACATTTTATAAATTATTGATGCAAAACAAATGAACATATTGATTTAATTAAGTGGTTTGTTGTCAATCAGTCGATTTAATTAAGATAGTCAGATTGCGTGAGTCAATTGAGTTATGTATTCTCATTGAATTAATTGGGTGGGTGGACTAAATGGGTCAATTAATTTCATTAATTTGGATGCTCCAACTCAAGAAAAAGTTACAATTTTTCAATTTATCTTTTCGTAAATAGTTATAAGGTCGATCATGTGAAACCACTGGAATGACAAATTCTATCTTTTACAGAATAATGAGATGACAAATTCTATCTTTTACAGAAGAAATGAGAGGATCAATCAATTAATCCAAGTCGAATCTAACCGACCGTGCAATCCAAATGGATTAGTTATCGAATAGGTTCGGTCGAATTGGCTAATCTATGTTAACCCAATGGACTAGCTAGTCGGCTAAATTATAAAAAGTCTACATACAACAATTAAAGAGGATTCAGATCCGACATCGACATCGACCCATGCATATTTGATTGAGCTCCCATGCACCTCATTAATTACTTCACTAATTAATTGAACTAACAAGTCTAATAGTGGGACCCTCCCCTAAATCCACCTTAGATTCGAAACTATATAATTTTAGATAAGAGCTCATCAAAATCACATTACCTAAAATACGAAGACTTAAAAGATTTTTACTTTTATATATATATAAAATCATGTTCGATGAGCACGATTACAATCAAAATTACATATTAGAAATCATATATTTATAAGATAACAAATATCTTCATTGGTATAAAATCTTTTGGATAAAATTTAAAAATAAAATTATGAAAGTTTAGATTCAAAATAGATAATATTATACTATTATAAAGATATATTAATTTTATCGATTTTAACAATTGATATCAGAGTCATAGTCTATATAGAACTATGTGGGGAACCTTAGAAAAAATGAAGGAGGATAAGGAGGCTCGAGATAATGATAGAAAGCTCCAAGTAAAATCCATGATAAATTTTTGAGACAGATAAATACTAGTTGGTTAGTTGATTGGATATTAAATAGTTTTGAAGGATTAAGAGGACAAAAAAGGCAAAAAGACTTGGTGAGTCAAGAGATCGGATATTAAGTTGATCTCGATTGGAGTATGGTAAGAAAAAAATATTGAATAAAATCTATGATAATCAAAATTTCATATTAAAAATATATAGAAAAAATAAGATAAAAAATATCTTTATTAATATGAGATTTGATATTATTATTAAGTAAGTATTAAAAATAAAATCATGAGACTTTAATCCCAACGTGAATAATATAATATTATTATAAAGATATATTAATTTCATCAATAAAATCATGAAATTTTAATATCTAAAATAAATAATATTATATTATTATAAAGATATATTGATTTCATGGATTGACTGCAAAATAAATTAAGAATTATTCATATTTATATATCAAACTCATTCATTAGATCCATTAATTTTACATTAATCATAATATTAAATTTAATTATTCATAAAACTATTACTTCAAAGGGAAATAATTTCGATCCAAAAATTGACACGTGGAAAATAAAGTAGCAAAATCATTATTATTATCGAACAAATTTACTCTCAACTACCACCTACTCCTTCATTAATGCAATTAAGCCACTCCATTCCATTTTATCACTATAAAACCCCTCCACCACTCCCACTCCTCTGCACACCACACCACACCACGAACTCCGACAACTCCCTCTCCCGTTCTTCTTCCCGATGGCTCGTTCCGGTGCCTTGGCAGTGGTTCTCGTGCTGGCGGCGGCCGTCGCCCTCCTGGCGGGGTCGTACCCAGCCGACGCCGCGGTCTCCTGCGGCCAAGTGGTCTCCAACCTGCGGGGCTGCATTCCCTACGTGACCGGCAAGGTGGCGGCGCTGCCTCCGGCCTGCTGCACCGGGGTGAGGAGCCTGAACAGCGCCGCGCAGACAACCGCTGACCGCCGCGCGGCGTGCAATTGCATCCGCTCGCAGGCGTCCGGCATCTCCGGCCTCCAGCCCGGCCGCCTTTCGGGCCTCCCCGGCAGCTGCGGCGTCCGCCTTCCATTCCCCGTCAGCGCCACCACTGATTGCTCCAGGTCGTTAATTAAGATAATTATATTCTAACATAATACTAATCACCATCATTAAATTATAATTAAAAAAATGATAAATCCCAGTCAGTCTCATGACTCAATCGGGAGGTGATCAGTCCGATTAAATTATAATTAAAGCCAACGGTCAACTTTTATACTGACATGTATATGTTTGTGAATTTGGTCGTGCAGGGTGACCTAATCAACCGGATCAGATTGGATCGGATCGGTGTGGACCAGAGAGTAATAGAGAGATCGATGTATTGAATAAAGATGGGAGGTCGAGACCCACATTTGTGATCCTCCTATCGCTTCTATAGCCTCGATGTCGATCGAGACTAGTTATTGTTCTATATATCATCGTGTTATATATCATGTTTATCGCGATATTCTAATATATACTTCTTGTTCATATCGTGTGAAGTTTTCGTATACTTATACTAAATTGATATCGTTTTACATCTAATGTATTCATTTAATTTTAACTTTTTTAAATTAAAATATATACTCTTAATTTTCGAACTCTAAACCCTATTATCATTATTATTATACTTAATAAATTGATTATGCAATGTAAAATTTATGGAATCAAATATTTAATATTTGACAAAATTTTCAATTATTAAATTTGTTGAATTAGACCTCCTTGGAAATGGACATAATTGATGATTAAAATGTTAGTACAAGGTTAATATTTTTTAAAGTTGTATTAATTAGGAATTCTTAATTAATTTAGTCTTCTATTTTTAGAGTCCTAAACTTAAAATAAAATTATTATCTAATGCTTGTATAATTATAGTTTAATATGAAACACATGTAAATTATAACCAATCATGTTAAATTTAATTATAATTATAATTATAATTATAAACTAATTTCATATCTTAGAAACATAAATTAAATTTAATGATCCCATTAATATTAACAGCAAGATTATATATATTTATTTTTTTAGAATTTAACTATTTAAGTTATATATTAATTAATATAATATTCTTCTCTTCATTTATGAAGTATTTATTACAAAGCCATGAATAGGAATGATAATAGTTTGAAGTATTAATAAATGGGCAAAAATTAAAAGAGCATCTTAATTCCATTATTTGAATTGTCTTTTAACATTTTTTTAAAAAAATAAATGATGTCTCATCATATTTCTTATACTAAAAATAACTTTGTTCTAAGAATTAAGAGTAACTATTATAATATGTAGGAGCTATATTGTAACTATTATAATGTGTTAAAATAATTCATTATTTTAGTTCAATTTGGTTAACAATATACATAAAATACTTTTGAATCAAAAAATATTTTACCAAATTGATCAATATTTTAAAAACTTGATCAAAATTATTTTAATAATATTAATAATATCATAAAATTAATGTAGCAATCACTAATTGACTTATACAACATTTATAATAGTTACTAATTGGTTGTTAGCCGTCATTAATTGATTGATACTACTACAAATTCTCTCCTACATGAACCTTATTCATATTAGGTGGGCAAGCTTTATTCTTAAGTGTCATATTCATTTGATATATATCATCTTTGTTGGGACCATTGACGTTTCGTTGTTGTCTCGCCTACAATAAGGGCGGAGGGAGGTGTTAGCCTACCTCTGCTTTAGCTTGGGCCCAATTTAAGTTTTTTTATCTGTAATTGTTCATCCGATCAACCCTAAATTCCTAAATCAAATTCCACGATTAGCTTAGGGCCTTTCCTTTAATATGCAACTCCTATCATCGATCGATCAACCCTAAATCTCCAAACCAAATTCCACGATCAGCTCTAAATCCCTAAATTTGAATTTCGATCCCACATGGCTGCCATCGATTGATCACTAAAAAAGGAGTGCCACCGCCTCCTAAGCATTTCTGACAGTTTTGCCCTTTTTTGTTTTATTTTACTTATATATATATATATGATTTTTATTTAGTTTTATTTTTTAAATTAATTTTATTTATTATTTTTTCTTTAATACTTATATATATATAAATATATAATTTTTATTTAGTTTTATTTTTTAAATTAATTTTATTTATTATTTTTTCATCAATACTTATATATATATATAATTAAATTTTATTTAGTTTTATTTTTAAAAATAATTTTGTTTATTATTTTTTTCATTAATACTTATATTTTTTTAATTTTATTTAATTTTTATTTAGTTTTATTTTTAAATTAATTTTGTTTATTTTTTTTAAATTTTATTTAGTTTTATTTTTTAATCAATTTTATTTTTTAATCATTTGTGGTACGAAGTAATAGGTATACCACTACCAAACGCGTAGAGCATTTGGAGGCAATATTGATTAAAATTTTTATTTTTATGTATTTTCGTGTTTTTTGTATTATTGCATGTACTCTTCATTTGAAAAAAAAATATTTGTTCCTAAATTATGAATGTGTTCACTATTAATTGTTAGTATTTTTGTTAGTTTTAAATATATTATTTTTATTTTGATCCATATTTTTATACTTTTTAAATTTTTTATAAATAATAACTCCTAAAATTTATAACTAAAAATAAACAAAAGATTATAAACATATAAAAAAAATATTAAAAAAAATAAAACTGATAAAAAAATTGATTTAACAAAAAAATAAAATATAAAAAAACAAAATATAAAAAAATAATAAATTAAAAAAAATACAAGTATTATGAAAAATAAATAAATAAAATTAATTAAAAAATAAAATTTATATAAAATTGAAAAAATATAATAAACAAAATTGATTAAAAAATAAAACTAAATAAAATTTATATAAAATTTTAAAAATAAAGTATTGATAAAAAAATAATAAACAAAATTGATTAAAAAATAAAATTAAATAAAAATTAAATAAAAAGATTAAAAGGGAAAGAGAGGAGGTGGGAGGATAGAAGTGTAATTTAAAAGGGAGAGAGAGGAGGTGGGACGGAGGGGGGGCTGTCAGATGGGAGGGGGGAAAAGCAGCCCTCATTTCTCAGTCTTCAATGCAGATGTTCCGACCACTTCTCCTCTTGAATTATTGATGTGTGTGGTTATTTAGACTTTCTCCGAATTGATGCATTGGTGAAGAAGCTGAGGGAAAAAAATATTGATGTTTATATGATCTTTAGTGGTTTTCATCAAATGGTAAATGTAAGCCGTTATTTGAGTCTGCCCCCTCAGTTAATTACTAGTGTAATTGCTTAGGTTATTTTAATGTCATATCATATCATGAGAGAAAAAGAGGGAAAATAATATTTTATCATTTTTAAAACCAATAATTAATACTCTTTCAGCATCCAAGAGAATCGAGATTAATACATCCATTCCTAATGAGGAGTCTGAACCTCTTTCTAAATCTCAAAGAGTTGAGTTTGATGAAACTTCTCTTGAACAGGATTATGGATTGCATATTTCAATATGGCGACATCCTGTTAATTGTCGTGATGAAATTAAACAAGCTTATATCAAAATAAGACTATATCAACCTAAATTGCCAGAGCACTCATGGTCTAAATCTAGAAAGTAACATCGTCGATTTCAATATATATGGTTTAAAAAATTTTCATTGTTAAAGTACTCTCCTTCAAGGGATGTAATATTTTATTTTCTGTGCTATCTTTTTGAATCAAATGAAGCACAACCATTTGCATTTACGGTTGAAAGCTTTAGAAATTGGAAACAAGTTAATGATAGAGCCAAGTGTGTATTTTTGTCTCACATGGGAAGTTCTAACTTGGTGCATAATAAATATGCAAAATCTACTCAACATAGAGATAAAGTTAATTATGAATCAAGAATCATTGAACAAATTCAAAAGAATCGATTAAGACTTACAACAACAATTGAGAGCTTTTGTTGGCTTAGTTTGCAAGCATATGGATTGAGAGATCACAATGAATCTTTATATTATATTCATTTGGATGCTAAAACTTAACCTGCTAGGATTTCACCGTTGCTTGACATCCGATCAACTTTAACCTGTTAGTACTTTTTCTTATCGCCAAGTGTCTAATTAACCTACTTGGAGTTCATGTTTTATGCCAACTCCATGCATGTTGGACTTCCGACAGCTAAATGTCCGATCATGCGTGACTCACATGAACTTTCCTCTTATCAACTCTCTATTGAAATTTCGACCACCAAATATCCAGTTAATTATCATCCACTTGAATTTTTCTACCGTCAAATATCTAGTTAACCTTTAGACTCTTTGCTTAACAATTCACCTCAAGTAAAATCTAGATCAACTTGATTCGAGATCAATTATACTAACAATCTTCCTCTTTAACAAACATCAAATTATACTCATTGTAACGACCCGGCCCCTCGGCCCCTTGGGCGGCCCAACTAGCGGCCCAATCGGCGGTCCCTTGGGCGGCCCAACTAGCGGCCCCCTTGGCGACCCCTATGTCGTCAATCGACGACCCTCGGCCGTGTCGTTACTCACTAGGACTTTCCACCCCTGGCCAGTGGATTTTTGCCTCCCCCAGAATTCGAACTCTAGACCTCCAGGATAAGTACTAGAGTTTATGAATCCTGGTAGCCAAGTGACGCCCCCCCGGGAGATGACTGACCGAAAATTTCGGCAGCATCTCCCGTGTAACAATTGCAATTCCCTGAATACATATATAACAATAAAGCCAACACGGCCTATCCATAACAATCTATGGTTTTATAACAATAAATAAACAAAATAAAATGATAACAATGTCACATACACATGCACACCATAACATAGATATAACTATATAAGCTTATCCACACTCTAGCGTAGAAACATATTCAATAGGTATACCAAAGAGAAAACCTGAGAAAAACAACCAAAGTACCCAATCCAAAAAAAAAAAACTGAAATGAGAGTAAACTCCAGAAGTACGATAGTATGACAACTATACAGAGTACCATAAACCAACAAAAAATCCAACTTTGTCGCCAGGGGGACTAGCAGCGCGGCTCTCTCCAGATAGACATCAACCTGAAAGAAAAACATATAATCCAACGGGGTGAGTTCAAAGAACTCAGCGGGTATATAGTGGACATGTATAATAAACTATCCCTAGCAGTAATAGTCATGCATGTATAATCTACTGAAGGTAATAAGATTGCATAACTGAAAAACAAAAAAAAAGAAGTGTACATACTAGTACCCGATAACCATGTAAAGTAGTCCATAACAGATATATAAGCCTCCTGTAAGCGCATGTCAAACATGTGCAATAACCAAATACAGTAAACATAACCAAAGGCAAGTGTAATCATGCAATATGCAACATGTAGATATGACATGTCCTGGTCACCCTGATGCCCGTCTGATCCATCACCCATATGTGAGGTCGCGTGGGAACTATGCCCGTCTGATCCATCACACTCAAATGGTGAGGTCGCGTGGGAACTGTATCATACCCGTCAGATCCATCACCCATATGTGAGGTCGCGTGGGAACTATGCCCGTCTGATCCATCACACTCAAATGGTGAGGTCGCGTGGATATGGTGGTGACCTCTGTGCACTCTGACGTCACTGCTACTGCGTGACCGAGTGGACAGAATGCTGGCCAGCATGTAATAATGCAGAGATGCTACATAACCATAGTATATGCAACAGAAATAAGATGACATATATCCAATGAACAGTAAATCTATCAAGATGCTAATATGCCAAATGAATAGTAGATAACAGCATGGTATCAATAACAAGAGGTGATAAATGCTCAACATAGACATATGTAAGCAAACAAAATTACTGCCAGTAATAGTAATCTATACATATCACAATAAAATACCCGCCTTCAGTAATAGTCCGTGTCGAAAGGAAAACTCCGTCTAGAAGTCCGGTTCAATATCCTGTAATTAGAATAAATCACATTTCTAATTACAATGACGTATAAATCTTCCATCAAATAAAATCCTAGTCGATTATTAAGATTGTTTAACCCCATCCAAGTTAACCTAACCGAATCAAGAATTAACCTAAATCAATTAGGATTCATCCCAACCCATATCATCTCTCCATAAGGAAATGCATCCCCATAATATATGTTCTATCAAAGAATTGGGATTAATGCACTTCATCCAATCTAAATGGGCATCAAACTGTTTTCATTAAAACAGCTAACTTTTTAACATTTCTTTTCTCTTGTCTTATACTCTGTAAAAAGATGCAAGGAATCAAATAATCCGATGGACATGCCATAAGAGCAGGACCAGACTAGACCGACCATTCTCAGAAAGCAAAGTTTCACATAACCAATTGATTCCTTTCCTAAATCCTTGACTCTCGAACTGCCAACCAAAGGAGATTTTTACCTCAAAGTCGTGTCCTAGACTTCAGCCTTTTCTTCTCCGATTAAAAATCAAGTCCTGCCCAGTTCTAGCCGCCAATCTGCTCCTAACCAAAACAGATTCCAAGGGTTTTCAAAACTCCACAGAACCTAATGGAAATCCTTACAAAATCCAAAAACTCACCCCCTTACCAGACAAGATTGATCCGAGCCCTAATCCACCGCCGGATGTCTGTGGAAGAGTTCCTCCGGGAACCCACAGCCAAAGCCGAAGCAATACGCGGCCGGATCGAACGAGAGGAGCCCTTCACCAACTAGGGTTCGTCGTAAGGAGAGGAGGCGCGACAGCAAAGGTGGCTTAAGGCAGTGGCGAAGCTGCGTCGGCTAGGGCACAGAGAAGAGGGAGACAGTCTGACCGAAGAAGAAGGGAAAAATAGCAGCAAAGGGAAGGGGTGGAGTCGCGACAGTGGGAAGGAGAGGGGTCGCGGTAGGGAAGAAGAAGATGGAAAGGAAGAGGAGCGGCATCGGTTTCGCTGCGGCGGAGAAGGGAAAAACGCTCGTGCGTTTCGCGAGGAAAAGGAAAACCGCACCGGCGGAAGAGGAGTCGCGAGGGGGGAGAAATTATCGGATTCCTAATGGGTTTTGGATTTTTAAACCCGTTAACCATTTATAAATTTTTTTTTAATTACCGTATTTTACATTCTCCCCCACTAATAAAAATTTGGTCCCCAAATTTTGGCATGTATTATCAGCAAATACTAAAATGGATATGAAATATACATGCTGAATACAACTACATACTTGCCTTCCTATTCCTTATTATAGAGCAATTGAATCTTCTGCAAGATCCGCCACCTTAGCGGCCTCACACGGTCGGCCCCACGACCATCTGTGAGGAGGTAAATCGAGAAAGTGCAGTTGGTTACGACGCAGGAGGGTATTGCCTGGCTTCGCCAGGATTCGAACCCTTGCCCTCTTCTGCAAGTCTACTGCGTCGTAACCAACTCACCTATGCCCCGGGGGCAAATAGAGCAATTGAATCAAACAATGCTAGTGTAGCACCTCTAAGATTATTAATAAGCTTTTCATTTCCTATCTCATTGGAGAAAAGACCTTTGGCATGATGGTAATAGAGTAGTCGATCTGATCTCACATGAGGGCTTCAAGGTTACATGGAAGTATTATGGATCTCTTCAAGATCATTCTTAAGCATGACATGGCAGAACTGTATTGAAGCTACTTTAGCTGTTCTACTTACCCCGGAACAGTAAGGATCCTCAATTCAGATTTTTTTTTTTTTAATTATTTGCTGAATTTCCAACATGATTTTTTTTTTTTTTTTGATGTTGTCTACAAACAGTAAACTTACTTTTCCCTGAAATACACTGACAATGAAATACTAGACAGGCCATATCACCTCTACACTATGCCGCACAGTTGAACTTGTTTAGACCAGAGACAACTGAACACAGTAGAGTGAGCAGGCATAATCACAATCCTCAATCACTGCTGATTTAGCCGTGACCTGATTTGATCTAACTACCCTCATGCTTTGGCAATCTTCCAGCAATGAGATCTAGCAGTCGATAGTGGTTTGACAGTCTACCACTTATGATCTGTTGACCGACAGTGGCAGACAGTGATGGTCCAGTGGTGAAGATATGTGATGGTCTAGTGGCAGCTGAAAATGATCTTAGTTCTGGTGGTGTTAAGCAGTTAGTGAGAAAAACACATGGTATAATGGTTAATAAAGAAAGCCTACTATTCTTTGCCCATACCATTTCCTTAATCAACGTTAGCTTTGTTGATAATGTTTTATGTCACCTCACACCTCAATATGGATGACCATAAGAGGACCAAATCCAGAAACCAGAGGGAAAAGACAGACAAGATAATGGCCCATTGAACAAAAGAAATTATCATTCATAAATACCCATATACTTTTAACAAATAAGGTTTCCTCATTACAGTATCTTAATTTAACATGATACTGAACTATTTCAGCAGAACAGAAGACCAAGATGTTATATTTTTATTAAAGGACCCTTATGGACCATTTGGATATAGATTAGAGGCATCAAAATTGAATTACACTTATTTTGTTTTTGGTTCTTGCATTACATTTTGAATTGTAAATTGGCTTCCATGTCCTGGGAATCTAAGTCGATAATGTGATAAGTTTAAATTTTTTTTTTCCTTGGTGACGGATTCATTATAGAGTTCATTCTGCCTGCTTTGGTGAGAAAATTTTCTCGTTAACTTGTGAACTCTACTAACAACCTAAAATGCTTATGCCCAAGTTACAGTGGTCCATCCATTTAAAAGCTTATAAATCCTCTCTATCGACCAACAACTCACAATGTAGGGTTAAACTAGATGTGTCACTATGTCAAAACCCAAAAACAAGATAAAGATCTTTCAAACATCACTAGATTCAACAACTGTTTTATCATCTCATTTTTTCCAATTTATGACACTCATTAATTGCAAACGGTTTGTTAATGAGTGCCTATATAAATAATCATAGTATAGACCAGTTTCTAGGCTATTTCACAATATCATAATACTTATCTCTTCATTGGATTTCATAAAGCAGATTACTCAACCATTTTAACTATATTATCAATAAAGAAAAGTCAGCTCCTCCTTGAAAAGCATCCTTGTCAGGAGGATGGAAATCTAGAATTCTAGATGATTATTATTATTATTATTATTTTCATATGCACTTTCCCTAGTGGATATCAGTTCACATGTTTCATTTTAGTTTCCTATTTCATATGTCTTTTTCATGATATGACTTCAGTGTTCTTAAATCACCATGGTGACTTAATGTTGCAATAAACACTAATATCAAGACCTTATCGAAATCCTAAGTTGAAAACTACACCAGTTATGCAAGGGAGACGATCTCAAATACTATCAGAGACTCAAACATACTCTTACGTGGTCATCCGATACCACATCTCCGCGCAGGAGTATGTCCTCCCCGAATCATATCTGTTAACATTATCATCAAGTATTACGAAAAGTACAAGGTTGCTACATTAGACATTTTACCTATTGTCGTCTGGAGATGCCCTGTCGCCGCTAGTCCCAAACATGACCTTGTCGCAAAAACGACTCTGATACAAAAATCCGAAACACCGAAAGACTCGGAAACCTACGCTCTGATACCAAATAAATTGTCACGCCCCGGGAGATGACTGACCGAAAATTTCGGCAGCATCTCCCCTGTAACAATTGCAATTCCCTGAATACATATATAACAATAAAGCCAACACGGCCTATCCATAACAATCTATGGTTTTATAACAATAAATAAACAAAATAAAATGATAACAATGTCACATACACATGCACACCATAACATAGATATAACTATATAAGCTTATCCACACTCTAGCGTAGAAACATATTCAATAGGTATACCAAAGAGAAAACCTGAGAAAAACAACCAAAGTACCCAATCCAAAAAAAAAAAACTGAAATGAGAGTAAACTCCAGAAGTACGATAGTATGACAACTATACAGAGTACCATAAACCAACAAAAAATCCAACTTTGTCGCCAGGGGGACTAGCAGCGCGGCTCTCTCCAGATAGACATCAACCTGAAAGAAAAACATATAATCCAACGGGGTGAGTTCAAAGAACTCAGCGGGTATATAGTGGACATGTATAATAAACTATCCCTAGCAGTAATAGTCATGCATGTATAATCTACTGAAGGTAATAAGATTGCATAACTGAAAAACAAAAAAAAAGAAGTGTACATACTAGTACCCGATAACCATGTAAAGTAGTCCATAACAGATATATAAGCCTCCTGTAAGCGCATGTCAAACATGTGCAATAACCAAATACAGTAAACATAACCAAAGGCAAGTGTAATCATGCAATATGCAACATGTAGATATGACATGTCCTGGTCACCCTGATGCCCGTCTGATCCATCACCCATATGTGAGGTCGCGTGGGAACTATGCCCGTCTGATCCATCACACTCAAATGGTGAGGTCGCGTGGGAACTGTATCATACCCGTCAGATCCATCACCCATATGTGAGGTCGCGTGGGAACTATGCCCGTCTGATCCATCACACTCAAATGGTGAGGTCGCGTGGATATGGTGGTGACCTCTGTGCACTCTGACGTCACTGCTACTGCGTGACCGAGTGGACAGAATGCTGGCCAGCATGTAATAATGCAGAGATGCTACATAACCATAGTATATGCAACAGAAATAAGATGACATATATCCAATGAACAGTAAATCTATCAAGATGCTAATATGCCAAATGAATAGTAGATAACAGCATGGTATCAATAACAAGAGGTGATAAATGCTCAACATAGACATATGTAAGCAAACAAAATTACTGCCAGTAATAGTAATCTATACATATCACAATAAAATACCCGCCTTCAGTAATAGTCCGTGTCGAAAGGAAAACTCCGTCTAGAAGTCCGGTTCAATATCCTGTAATTAGAATAAATCACATTTCTAATTACAATGACGTATAAATCTTCCATCAAATAAAATCCTAGTCGATTATTAAGATTGTTTAACCCCATCCAAGTTAACCTAACCGAATCAAGAATTAACCTAAATCAATTAGGATTCATCCCAACCCATATCATCTCTCCATAAGGAAATGCATCCCCATAATATATGTTCTATCAAAGAATTGGGATTAATGCACTTCATCCAATCTAAATGGGCATCAAACTGTTTTCATTAAAACAGCTAACTTTTTAACATTTCTTTTCTCTTGTCTTATACTCTGTAAAAAGATGCAAGGAATCAAATAATCCGATGGACATGCCATAAGAGCAGGACCAGACTAGACCGACCATTCTCAGAAAGCAAAGTTTCACATAACCAATTGATTCCTTTCCTAAATCCTTGACTCTCGAACTGCCAACCAAAGGAGATTTTTACCTCAAAGTCGTGTCCTAGACTTCAGCCTTTTCTTCTCCGATTAAAAATCAAGTCCTGCCCAGTTCTAGCCGCCAATCTGCTCCTAACCAAAACAGATTCCAAGGGTTTTCAAAACTCCACAGAACCTAATGGAAATCCTTACAAAATCCAAAAACTCACCCCCTTACCAGACAAGATTGATCCGAGCCCTAATCCACCGCCGGATGTCTGTGGAAGAGTTCCTCCGGGAACCCACAGCCAAAGCCGAAGCAATACGCGGCCGGATCGAACGAGAGGAGCCCTTCACCAATTAGGGTTCGTCGTAAGGAGAGGAGGCGCGACAGCAAAGGTGGCTTAAGGCAGTGGCGAAGCTGCGTCGGCTAGGGCACAGAGAAGAGGGAGACAGTCTGACCGAAGAAGAAGGGAAAAATAGCAGCAAAGGGAAGGGGTGGAGTCGCGACAGTGGGAAGGAGAGGGGTCGCGGTAGGGAAGAAGAAGATGGAAAGGAAGAGGAGCGGCATCGGTTTCGCTGCGGCGGAGAAGGGAAAAACGCTCGTGCGTTTCGCGAGGAAAAGGAAAACCGCACCGGCGGAAGAGGAGTCGCGAGGGGGGAGAAATTATCGGATTCCTAATGGGTTTTGGATTTTTAAACCCGTTAACCATTTATAATTTTTTTTTTAATTACCGTATTTTACACTCATAATATTAAACTTATTCATACAACCAGCTATTCCAAGAAATTAATTTCGATCTAAAAATTATATATAACACGTGTAAACGTAGCAAAATCATTATTATTATCGATCCAATTTAATTTACTCTCAACTACCAACTACTTAATTCATTAATGCAATTAAGCCACTCAATTTCACTTTATCACTATAAAATCCCCTCCCACTCTCCCATTCCACTGCACACCACACACAACACAACACAAGGAACTCCGACGACTCCCTCTCCCGTTCTCCTTCCCAATGGCTCGCTCCGGTGCCTTAGCGGTGGTGCTCGTGCTGGCGGCGGCCATCGCCCTCGCCCTCCTGGCTGGATCCCAGGTCAACGCCGCCGTCACATGCGGCCAAGTGGCCTCCGACCTGCGGCCGTGCATTCCCTACGTGACCGGTCAGGTGTCGGCGACGCCTCCGGCCTGCTGCAATGGGGTGAGGAGCCTGAACAGCGGCGCGCAGACCACCGCCGACCGCCGCGCGGCGTGCAATTGCATCCGCTCGCAGGCGTCCGGCATCTCCGGCCTCCAGCCCGGCCGCCTTTCCGGGCTCCCCGGCAGCTGCGGCGTCCACCTTCCATTCCCCATCAGTGCTTCCACTGATTGCTCCAGGTGATTAATTAAGATAACTATAATTAATTATTCTAACCTAATGCTAATCGCCATCATTAATTATCACATTATTATCAAGTCATATGTGAATTTGGTGGTGCAGTGTGAGCTGATCTACCGACCCGACCGGTGATAGTAGCTGAGTAATAGAGAGATCGATGTATTGAATAAAGATGGGAGCTAGGTCGAGACCCACACTTGTGATCCTCCTATCGCTTCTATATATATAGCCTCGATGCCAATCGAGGCTAGCTACTTATTGTTCTATGTATCATCGTCATCGTGTTCGTTATTATGTTTATCGAGATATTCTAATATATACTTCTCTCTCATATCGTTCGTACGTGTGAAGTTTTATCGTGATCAACTACAATTTCTTAATTTACTTTTTCATAAATGGTCGTGTAGTTGATTGTGTGAAGTAGTTGATTGTGTGAAGTACGTACGTGTGAAGTCCATCTTTTATTGAAGTACGTACGTGTGAAGTTCTTGTATATTTATTCTAAATAGATCGATATCGCCTCGTATATTTTAATTTTTTAAAATTAAAATATATACTTTTAATTTTCGAACTCTAATTCCTGTTAATTATTATTATACTTAATCATTATGCAATGTAAATTTATTAAAATTTATTGCTGGCTAATAACTCTTTTTCATTATTTTTATTTAATTTTTAAAATAAGCTTAATTAGATAGTTATTAATGTTTCAAATTAAATAGACAGGGCATGATATTCATGGAAAGAATTTAAATATTTACTTTTTAATTTCGTGGCTGGCTATAATAATTAAAATCATAGCTATACTATAATACATTAAAATAAATTATTCAATTTAATTAAAATTATTATTTGTAGAATACTATTATATCAAAATAATCTTTATCAATTTAATTAAAATTATTTAAACTTGAATAAAATCGCTTCAAAATAATCAAAATCATTTCAAAACTATTGTATTTATGATACAATTACTACAACGTTAGAGCAGTTATAAGTCTATAATTACTACAATTATAACAAATATGGTTATAGTTGTTACAACTATTTTAAAATAATTTTGATCAAATTTAATGCATAATTTTAATCAAATTGATAAAAAATATTTTGATATAATAGTAAACTATGTATAATATTTTTAATTAAATTGGAGTAATTTTAGACCATGTTATTCTAGTTAGACTACTACAATAATATTAACATAAAAATATATTTAAAATAAAAGAGCTCCAACTCTCAACTCGCTTCAAAACACTGACACTATGACGAACTGCTATGCTGACAATCGCATGCTACTCTGATTCTCTTTTGTCGATATTTCATAATTTCGCTATGATTGACTTTGTGCTTTGATTTCAAAAGAAACAGTAAACGTGTTACTTTTCCTCAGATTTTGTAAAGACATATCTTTTTCTCATTGTGGTAAAAAGATTAATAGTGAATTGTCCATTGAATTAGCAATCAAGGATCATGAGCTTTATAGCAGCAAGAGACTGTGAAAAATAAGTAAAAATAAAATTGTGTTTGTGTTGTATTTTATTTTCTTATCTATCAGTTGCTATCTTTGATAAAATAAAATAAAGTTTCGAAAACAAATAAAAAAGTGATACACTATTCATCCTCTTAACACACTTCTTGATCTTATAAATACAAAGTTAATATTTTTTAAAGTTGTATTACTTAGGAATTCTTAATTAATTTGGGTTTCTATTTTTATTGTGAGTCCTAAGCTTAAAATAAAATTATTATCTGATGCCATAATTATAGTTCAATATTATACACATAAAATTAACACCCATTAATACTTTAGAATTATGTTAAATTTATAATTATAAACTAATTTCATACATGTATTTTATTTTACAATTTAACTATTTAAGTTATATATTAATATATAAGACTTAGGTTATATATTTGACATTGTTAATTGTTTTCTATTCATTCATGGAGTATTATTGCAAAGCAATTAATGAAATACGAGTCATAATAATTTAAGTATGAAGTAAGTAACAATATATAACGACTTAATTACTTGAATTGTGAAAAAGATATTTTTTTAAAATAAAAAAGATGTTCCATTTGTAAGGAGGTAAATCGAGAAGTTACAGTTGATTACGATAAGAGAAAATATTATTGATTAAACTCTTATCCACTTCAGTAAGTCTGCTCCATCGTAACAAATTCAACTATGTCCCGAGAGCCACCTATACATATGCTAGTTATGATAATTATTGCTATAGAGATTTGATATTCTGTACGATCCATGCTACGCGACTCCGTAAGCGACACAATTGATCCATCGCCGTTGCCACCGCCCTCGCTGCGCCGTCCGACCACCGCCAGATCGCCGGCCCGGGCACGATCGACGTGTCGCTCGCCGGCGCTTTAGCCAGCGTCGGATTCCGACCAGATTGTGATTCGAATCCGACGCAATTTGGTCGGAATGCGACCGACAGTGGCACGCGTCAGTTTCCGATCAAATCGCGATCGGATTCCGACAAATTGCGGTCGAAGATCGACCGAGGAAGGACCGGTGTGCGCCTGAGTCGGCGGCCGACGGTAGCCGGACGGCACGGCGAGGGCGGCCGGCAACGGCAGGGGTCGGGGGCGGAACACTGTGCATTCCCACATTTGGACGGTCAGATCTGGTACGCGATCGCGTGATGGACGGTGGATCGCGTGACGCTCACGGGCGCGCATAAGGGAGTCACGGACGTGATATCAAATCTGTATTGCTATAATATACTAATGATAGATTGATTAGAAAGGAGAAATAATTTAGATAATAAAAATAAAATGAGATGATATTTTGATGATTAATAAAATGTTTTTTTTTGCTTTTATTTCCTTCCAAGTAAACAAAGCAAGCTCAAATCAAGGGCAAAATGGTCAGGAAAGAGCCAACTGTCCTATTTAAGCGCCCGTCCTCGCTTCTTCACACGAAGAGAGCGAGGGAGAGAGACAGAATGTTTTGTTACTATTTTTGGAAGGAAACCGTCGAGGAGCAAAGCTCTCGCCATCTCTCTTCTCCGACGACGATGAATAGGCTTCTCCTCCGACGGGTTTCTCTTTCTTCTTCTTCTTCTTCTTCTTCGCTGAATCTTAAGAGATTCTTCTGCCAATCGTCTGCGGTCCTGACGGTCGACGAGCATGCCGCCGGCCCCGCTTCCATCGTCGTCCCCCAAATGCCCCGTTTCGACTACACCCCGCCTCCCTACGACGGCCCAAGGGCAGATGAGATTCTCCGGAAGCGATCGGAGTTCCTCAGCCCCGCCGTTTTCCACCTCTACCGGAAGCCCGTGCGTTGCCTTCCCCCAAAAAATCAAATCTCGATCTGCCCCTAATGACAAAAAAATGTTTTTCTTCTTTTCTCTATCTCGGAGTTTCCTGGTTAAAATTTGTTCTTCGTTTTCTTCGTAATGGAGGATGCATTAGATCTCCAAACTATTTCTTCACCTGTTAGACTATCGAATCTTGTCTTCTCCGTGTTTGCTTCGCGAAACGCCGATCGGCTTTGAAATTTCAAATCGTCGGATGAATTTTATCGGATTTAGATGAAAGAGTGCAAATAGTTCTGTATTCATAAGCGCATTTGTGTTTGAACAGTTGAACATTGTCGACGGAAAGATGCAATACTTATTTGATGAGGATGGTCGGCGCTATCTGGATGCATTTGCTGGAATTGCTACTGTTTGCTGCGGCCATTGCCACCCTGAAGTTATTGAGGCAATAATCAATCAGACAAAGCGACTGCAGCACTCTACTGTTCTGTATCTAAATAATGCCATTGCAGATTTTGCTGAAGCATTAGCTTCCAAGTTTCCTGGGGATCTCAAGGTTTTTTCCTGGGCATTTATCCTCTCACGCATTATGTCTGTGAGCTTGAATTGAATCCTTGCACTCGATGCAGGTCATTTTTTTCACAAATTCTGGAACTGAAGCAAATGAGTTGGCCATGATGATTGCTCGTCTCTATACTGGTTGTCATGATATAATATCAGTTAGAAATTCCTACCATGGGAATGCAGCTGGGACAATGGGTGCAACTGCTCAAAGCAACTGGAAATTCAATGTTATTCAGGTATATGTAATGCTTTTCTCTAATAAAAAATCCTTGTTTTCGATCGTAGATGTTCTTATGTAAACTTTGGCTTGATGAAGTGATCATAGATCTTCATTGAATGTTCTTTTACATTCTCAATCAGAAAATTCCATGGACGAAACACTTAAAAGGAATTTTCGAAATATTAAGAGGATTTCTCTTCAAACATTATATAAACAATCATTCCTGCACATATGTACACTCTAGCATTTGTATCTCACACAGTAGGTAAGTTCAAGTGGGTGTTTAGAAAATTTACTGAACCCTAATTTTCCAGAGTGGAGTCCACCATGCACTGAATCCAGATCAATACAGGGGAGTCTTTGGTTCAGATGGTGAAAAATATGCTAAAGATGTTGAAGAAATTATCGAATTTGGCACTTCTGGTAGAGTTGCAGGTTTCATTTCTGAAGCAATACAGGTACTGATACACTCTTACTCTTTTATAGCCACAATTAACTTAATATCAGTTTTCATAAAGAACATGCCTTCTATTGCTTAATTTAGATGCCTTTTTGTTAGTTTGTGTCACATAATCTTCATGCATTCTTATAGTACTACTCTTGATTTCATTAAGATGAAATTCTGCAATCAGAACTCTTTTATAGATTGGGCTTATTTATAGGGGGTAGGTGGAATACTGGAATTGGCACCTGGTTACTTGCCTGCTGTATACAGAACCATAAAAAAAGCTGGAGGTCTCTGCATAGCCGACGAGGTGCAGGCCGGATTTGCCCGCACGGGAAGTCATTTCTGGGGTTTTGAAGCTCACGGAGTGGTGCCAGATATCGTTACAATGGCTAAGGTCGACTCCTATTTACTTTGTATGAAATAAGAAACTTAAGTTGATTCTTTATATGCTTATCGTTTGTTCCACTTTACAAGTAGTGAATTCTTCTCAGGGTATTGGAAATGGTATACCGATAGGTGCAGTGATCACTACTCCAGAAATTGCTCAAGTCCTGGCTCGCCAATGTTATTATAATACCTTCGGTGGTAATCCAGTATGCACAGCAGCTGGCCATGCGGTCCTTAAAGTTCTTGACAAAGAAAAACTTCAAGAAAATGCTTTAATTGTTGGTGGTTACTTGAAAGATCAACTCAAGGCACTTAAAGAAAAGCATGAAAGTAAGACTCTTAGCAAGGTCCAACTAAGTGGCCATTTTTGTTTCAGTTGGCACAGTCTTTGTCTGATACATTCATGGTTAATATAATGTTTGTAGTCATTGGCGATGTAAGGGGAAGAGGTCTGATGCTCGGAATGGAGTTAGTCACTGATCGCGCAAAGAAGACCCCTGCCAAAACAGAAATCTTGCATGTGATGGAGTTGATGAAAGGTAAGAATTCTTGCAAAATGTCTGTATATTTTAGATTCATATGATTGTTTGTCATCTGCTCTCTGATCAAAGATGGATTTCTTGAGAACAGACATGGGTGTGTTGGTCGGAAAAGGCGGCTTTTATGGAAATGTTTTCCGAATAACTCCGCCTCTCTGCTTCACAAAGGAAGACTCAGGTATGGTTTCGGAACAAAGTTTCCTCTCTTGCTTCTATCTTTGCTATCAGTTGTGATGAGGAAAGAATACTTATTATCTCCTTTAATACAGATTTCTTCGTCGATGTGATGGATATTGCACTATCCAAGTTATGAATTCTCTCTTGTACTTGAATCCTAAATCCATCTCTGGATGTTCATTCAAAATGCCAAATGAAAAATGAAGCATCTCCTGGTCTCTCTGCCTCATCCAATGTATGTTCCCTTGTTCTTGACATCCATGGTGTTTTTTGTTTCCAGGGTTCATAGCATTGAGCCCTATTCGCAAAAGAGCACCCTCTAATGTAGGGTTGTAAACAAGCGAAGCCGAGTCAAAGTTTTGTAGTGTTCAAATTTATTTAATAAGGTAATTGAGTCAAGCCAAGCCAAGCCAAGTCAAGTTTTAAATTAATCAAGCAGTTGAAATGATTGTTCAAGCTTGATTTGATTTTTTTTATGAGCTTGAGTTTGGTTCAAGTTTGACTTAAGCTTAGTTCATTTAAAAGTTTTTTTTATTTATTTAGCATGTTGATAAAAGTTTTATTGATGAAAATGGTTCACGAACATTGTTCGCGAATGTTATTTACGAACATTATTCACAAACGTTGTTTGCGAACATTATTCATGAACATTGTTTATGAATGTTGTTCGTGAATATATTCATGCACATTAACGAGCTGAATACATATGTGTTCAAGCTTGTTCGTTTAGTTTAACGAGTTATTTTAGTTTAAAAGTTAAACGAACTTAGTTCGAAGTCGGTTCGTTAACATATAATATTTATAATTCATGTAATATTTAGTTATATATATAATAAGATAAACGAGTCTTTTAACAAACATGATCACGAGCCTCTTAATGAACATGTTCATAAACATCTAAACGAACATGTTTGCAAGCTCACGAATCAAATACCGTTAAGTTTGAAATTCGATAATATTTTTGAGCTCAAAATCAAACTCAACTTGTTAACTTAATCGAACGAACTCGAACAAATTTTTTATCGAACCAAGACCTAAATAGTTCACGAACGGCTTGACTCGTTTACATCCCTAATTGAATAGTATAGAAACACCTCGTATTAGTCGAGGTAAAACCCGCACCTTATATTAGTCGGGAAAACTTGGATATCTAGATTATAAAAAAAACTATTTGTTCTTAACCAAAACCAACAATATATTAATCTTATTCTTCTCAAATATATATTCATGATTGACATATACTTATTCTTTTATATCTTCACTTGAATAGATTAATATCGTAGGCAAACTTAATTATTTAGGGTTTCTTATTAATGGCGCCAAGAGCCTGAGAGAGCCAGGACTGAGAGGGGGATGCTAGCTGAGGCCACCTCCTTGAACTGTGGCCTCTTCTGCTCTCCGGCGCCGGAGCAACCACTTCATTGCTCCTCCTGCTCTCCTTTCTCTCTGCGTCATGACCTCCGACTCTCCTTCTTCCTGACTTGCCTTTCCACTTCTCCAGCCGGCTCGCCGTGCTGCTCAATCTGCTCGTGTCAAGAAAGGGCATCCTCCACCCATGAGAATGCCTCACCTTCACACTCAGCTTCTCCACGTAGCGGCCGCCGCCTCCGCCTCCGTTGTCCTCCTCGTCGGAGCTCCACCCGTCGCTGAGGTTTCGGGCTCGCAGGGGGCTCTTGAAGGTGATAGCGCTGATCCCCTGGTCGACGTAGTTACTAGCGTAGAGTTTGTTCGGAGTGGAACAGAGGCCGGCCGACCTTGGCGTGCCGGCCGTTCGAGCCGGGCTCTTGAAGCCGCAAACGGTGGGCTTGAAGCTCCACGGGAAGAAAAGCATCAGTCCGCAGGCCATGGACGGCGACTCTGCTTGAGCCTCGGCGTAGGGATCCAACGGGGGGAGGACGTTGCGGCGGGGATGGTCTGCCAGCACCGAAGCCCGCTGCTTCAGCCTCGCCCGGCAGATCGCCTCCCTCTGCAGTTGATGCGAGGGGGAAGAATCCCGACCTCCTCGGCGGCCGTCGCGGTGGCGGACGGAGGACTTGGCCAACGCGTTGGCCGCCGGCAGAAACCGGTCCATGATGAAGCCGGGGGACTTGTAAGCGCCGAACGAGCTCAGCCTGCAGGCGACGTCGAACCTGTCCGACGCGGAGATCTTCTCCAGCGCGTCGGAAAACAAGTCCTCTTCTCCTTCTTCGCTGGAGCCGGAGGCATACGGATCGTAACCCAGAACCCGCACCAGCTTCCCGTTCGTCTCATAGTCCTCGTCCGCCCACCGCCGGCCCGGCGGAAGCTTGGGAGGCGGCGGGTCGTCGGAGTCGGAGTCGTTAACGCGAGGCCTGGGGACGCCGGGGGAGGTCTCCCAGGAGAAGGGGACCCTCAACCGGAGGGCAGCGGAGGTGGAGTGGGCGAGGGCGTTGTGGCAGAGGGAGGCGGAAGAGCGGCGAGTGGAGACGAGCGGGGCGTGGAGGACCAAGGGAGGGCTGGGGAGGGCGTGCTGGTCGGTGGCGGCGTCCATGGAGATGCACGAGGGCCTCGCATGCGCATGCGTTCCTGCATGCATATGCATGGACGGGGAGGGAGGTGGACGGCGACGACGTGGGATATAACAGCGCGGGCAGCGGGAAGGCGAGGCGAGGGAAGCGTGTGGGTGGTTGGGGCAGTTGACAAAAGGGCTGTAGAATCTGGTTGGGGAGCAAATGGCGGCGGTAGGGTTCCCGTGAGGGGATTAGGTTTAGGGTTTAGCTAGGGTTCCCGTGAGGGGATTAAACAGGGGAAGAAGAAGAAGAAGGAGGTTAATTAATTGGTGCCGTTGGAGGTAGCTAGTTGTCACAAATCCATTGAACAGTAACCCTGTTTACTTAGAGGTGCTGTGCTTAGGATAGAAAGGGTGAACTGTGTAGAAATTTAGATATTTTCTTTGTTACTCGAATCTCTTGTAGCACTCGAGTCGATCATGATTTATAGCCATGATTTATAGCCTAGTCGCGAGCTCACGGCTAGGTTGATGTCGGATCCAAATCTAGCGATAGATATTCGGATCCAAATCTAGTGATATAGACTATAAAAGAGTTGTGTAGGTTGATGTAGGGGACCTAAATATAGGAATGTTAAGCATATAATCGTCAATTTGAGTTAGATCTGTTATGATGGCCTGTCCTGTCAAGCAATTTAGGCGGATTTAGTTGAAATTTTATCAATTTATTTTGAGATAGATTCAGATAGATTGACCCGTTTAGGTCTGTGACTTGTGTGGATTGGTCCGCGCCGAGCTTGAGTTGGTTCGTGGATTGAAAACGTTTATTAATTTATTTTAAATTTTATAGAAAACTCAACGAATTAATGAACTTAATCTATTTAAATTACTATTTAAACTTAAAATTTTTAACTTGATCAATTTAAACTATAATCCAAATTTAAAATTTTTAAAATTTTTAATTTTTGGCAGGCTTATGGGTTGACCTACCTAACTCGCAACCTATGTTGGGTTGGATTGGGTTTAAGATTTTTTAATCCTTCAAGTGATGGGTTGGTCGTCCCACCTCATCATATGATGAGTTTTTAATGGGTTGATCTGTTCTATCACTGATTGACCCATTTGACAGTGTTATGTTAAGGATGGCCAAAGTGCTTGTTCCACATAATTGGAGAGTATTATTTATAATATCGGAGAATATGAAATTAGGGTTTATATAAGCTCTTGGCCATTGCCGAGCTCATCGATGACTATAAAGTGTCCATAATATTATAATTAAGTAGCGATGGAGAACATCCATGAGGAAGATAAATAAATGAGGGAATGATGAGTGAAGAACACCGAGCCTCGGACTTTTTAATTTTGCCAAGCTATGAATGGCCGAGTTTTGTACCATGGCCAATGCTATGGTGGAAAGTTGACATAATTAAGTCAAAAGTCAAGTCAAGCTTAGTTTAAGTCAAGTCGAATTCGGATCCAATCAAATCGAGTTTAGGTCAAGTCGGCTTTCTTAGACCTTAAGTCAAGTCCCTCTACGTTTGGTCCACTCTCAATTTGAAATTCTAATTCGATACGGCGATTATCAAACTGCCAACCATCAAGAGGTGTGTGTCTTCTCAAGAAAATGTGTCTATTTAAAGGTAGCCAATTGCAGTGGCAAGAGGGTGATGTCCTTTAAAACTAAGGTCACCCTTTCATTCCCTATTTAAAGGTAACTAATTGCAGTGGCAAGAGGGTGATTCCAATATTCTCTATTCATTTTCTTCATTTACTCCATTTACTCATTTTCTTCATCTATCTTTGGAGTCTGACTTGGCTATCCTTAGAGTCTTTCGAGGCTTCTGTTCAAAGATTCCTATGGTGCTCGGCAGTTGGAAGGCTAACCTCCTATGAAGTCTTTCTAACAAAGACTGACCTCCCGAGGAATCTTTCTAATAAAGGTCGATCTCATTTGAAGCTTAACTTGAAAAAGGCCGACTTCATTGAAGCCTGACCTAAAGGAAGCTTGATATGAAGGAAGGTTGACCCGTTAGAGACAGATTTGAAGGAAAGTCTACTTGTTGATTAAAAGGATTTGACTATGATTACTTTACTAAGTCATCCCATCTCTGATCTCAGATCGGATTGGCCAAAAAGACATGAATTCAAAGAAAAATAGATAGATTGATGTTTCCTTCCATACGGAGAAATAATGTGCAAATATTGATATAATTTCCCCTATCTACGTCAAAAACTTATGTACATAGATCCAACAAGAACATATCATCAATAAAAAATGATAAATCTCTATGTATGGACTCATCTCTGTGGTAGGCAAAATTGCGCCACCAAAAATTGGGAATACGTCATACCTAGAACCGCAGATGCCTAGGTGACATCCTCCAATTCTTACTAGAACATTCATCAATAAAAAAAAAGATAATCTCACTTAGCCGCATTGATTTCCTGGGGGTCACATAATTTACAAGAACATATCATCAATAGCTTGTACATGTGGTAAGCAAAAACAAAGAATTATTCCAATTCTTATTATTTGATTTAGGTTGGCACTAAGTTTAGTTGGGTCCTTTTATGTTAGATGGACCACAATTCACATACAAACGTTTTTCATATTTGGAAACAATAGATAAGTGGTCCAAATATTACATAAAAATCTTTAATTCCTCTATTTTTCATGTCTATCCCCATGAATTCACGTAAACACACTTAAATAGTTCTTAGGAGATAAAAATGAATTTGAATTTGCTCATTTTTATTTTCATCCTTAGTCAAAATGTTTATTTGTGGATATTTCAACTTTGATCAACATTAATAATATTATATTATAGTAATTATAGTTCATAACCACTATAATATAAGTACTTATCTTTGATGAATATTTTATTATAGTAATATAAATATGCTATAATATACATAATTTATATTTAATTAATACTGATTATGTATATTATATCTATTATATAATTGTAATTATTATAATTATAGTAATTATAATTTTATAATTACTATAATTATATAATAGTTATTGAATCATAATTATTATAATTATTTTTGAAAATAAAATTAAACTAAGGTCGGATGAGAGACTATTTTGATTATAAATGGAAAAGAAATCTCTTTTGCCTATAAAAAAATACCCATTTTTGCCTACAAGGAAAGTCCTTGAGTCGCCACGTGTCATAAACAATTCGGTCGGAATCCCGGCGGGCACTGGCCGTGCCGGAAGTGGCTGCACGCCGGATTTGATGGTTTCTGACCGAATAATCATATCTGATATATCGGCGAGTGGCGCGTCGATCGCGCTCGGTCTGGCGACTGACGGTGACGGGACAGTGGCAGCAGCGGTGATGGTTCTGAGCCGTGCGCACGAGTCGCGGATGGGGGTGCAGATCACTTCTCTCTCTCTCTCTCTCTCTCTATATATATATATATATGAAAATAAAATTATATGACAATTAACAAGGAAAGTCCATGAGTTGCCACGTGTCGGAAACAAATACTTGATTATAAAAATAAAGAATAGTCCAAGCTATTTATAATATTTCAACTGCCTCCCTCACCGTCGCTGGGTGGCAGCGCCGCCGGCGGTGGCGGAGATGATCCTGGCATACAGAATCTGATTCCACACGTCGGGGAGGCCCGGCACGCACCAGTGGATGCAGTCGGCGTAGACGGCGGGGTTGGCCTGCTGCTCCGGCGTCATCACCGCTCCCTGGCGCGTCGTGTACACCGACGTGTGCGCGTCCTTCCGGAACTCCGACATGGTCGTGATGTCGACGAAGGCGACGGGCACCCGCGCCGTCGACCGCGCCGCCCTCTTCGCCTGCTCGAACATCCCCCTGTCCGTCCCCAGGAATATTCCGGTCATGTTCCTCAGCGGCGTCGTCTCCCTGGCGCACTTGACCCCCTCAGTGCTCCCCCAGTCCGATCCCCTGCACCGCCGCCGCCGGTGGCCATTAATTTCACCAAACCAATCAACATCCTCAATGGCGCCAAAAACATTTGAAGACAAAAAACAAATCGCAGAGGCGTCCAATAAGAGAAAATAAGAAGACAGCCGGGATCGACGACGACAGCAGTCTCAGAATTTTCAACAGGGAAAATGATTGCTGTGTTCTACTTGATCACAAGATTAATATTTCTTACATCTCTAATTCATCGATTCACGTGTTCAAGGTGGAGCTGTAGTTATTGTTTCGTCCTTAGATCGCTTTCAATCAGCAGAAGAATTCAATCATTCAAGTTACTACGTCGAAATAAATCGGGGAAATTCTTTAGTTTTACCTGAAATGGAGAGGAGACATGCTCATGAAGAACACGGCGGTACGAGAAGGGTCCACGTTGCCGTCCAGCCAACGCGACCACGTTCGGAGAACTCTCTCGTACGCTCGTGGCCTCGCCATCTCCTCGTACTCCGTCCAGTTCGTCGCCGAGCTCTTCCTGTCGAATCGTCACAGGTGAATTAATAGCGATCGATCGATCCCCACGAGGGTGTTGTGTTCGTCTGCTCACCGGACTTTCATCGCCGGCGTGTTCATCCACCAAACGTAGGTGTTGAAGACGAGGTAGTCGACGCCCTTCCAGTGCGCCGCGTGCTTCTCGATCGACTCCGGCATTATGATCCGGTCGCGGATGCTGTGGATGCGCGGGTCGTCGGAGTTCGACTCCACCAGGAACGGCGCCCAGTAGAAGTCCACCGTCGCGTTGTATTCCTGTCGAGAATATTCATCCGTCGTCAAGATCGGATTTTGAAGGGCGAAGAGCTCGGTTGATCTATAAATTCACATGATTTATTCATCAAAATTGGATTTTGATCGAGAACCTCCGCGATGAAGCTTATGCGAGAGCCGTCCCATTGGCGCCTCTTCTTCCCCGACGGGATCGCCGACTGCACCATGCACACCATCGACTCCCACTGGTTCCGGTTCAGCGAGTCGCCGACGAACATCAGCCGCTTGCCGCGCAGCCGCTCCAGCAGCAGTTTGGCGTCGAACCTTGTCGAAGAAAGTTAATCGTCAGGATAAAAAACTTTGATCGGAAATTGTTGGGTTCCGGTGGCCGTACGTACCTTGGCAAGGAGCAGTCTTTGGGCTGCCACCGCCACTTCTGGTACGCGTCCTCCTTCCGCCCGTTCTTCAAGCACGCCATCTGCGTCGACACGAACTCGCACTGCTCCTCCCGGTACAGAGGATAGTTCACGTCGTCGTAGACCCACTCGCCGGTCGTCAGATCGCACGTCTCCGGCACGCCGGCCGCGGGCTCCTGCTCCGTCACGTTGGGCACCGCGGAGGCCGCGTCGTCGTCGGCCGTTTCTCGAACCGACGCGGTCGCATTCACTTCTCCATTGCCCGCCGCCCCGTCGACCGTGATGGGCAGTTCCTGCACAGCCGCCACCGCCTCCTCGCTCTCATTTCCCCTCTTCTCCCGCCGGCTCGCAACAAGCAGACCGGCGGGCACCTCGTCCGGAGAGAAGTACTCCTCCGTCCTGCGCCGGGCGACGGGGTGGTCAGCTAGGGTCCTGACGTTCTCACCATACATGACCAAGGTGAACACGGCGAGCATCCCGAGGACAAACAGGGCCTGCAGGTTGCCCCGTCGCCGGATGTGGGGCGTCGTCCCCGCGTGCTTCGCGGAGGTCACCGGCGTCTTCTGCCTGAGGGAAAGCACGACTCCGTTCAGCATATCGCGGCCGTGCGTCAGTGGAACAGCTGGTTGTATGGTTGAGCTAATTTTAACTATCGACGGCGATGGAGGAGAGAGAGGAGCTACGCTTCGTCCTCCATTATAATACGCGGTAGGTGTGGAGTTGGTTTATCTTTCTCCCGATGAGCTCTTCTTCTCCAAGATTAAATTCATGGATCAGTCATCAATGGCGCACAAACGGAAGCAATTTGGACATGTGGATCTACCTGATTCGACGGAAGAGCGATAGAAAGGTCAACCATTACGATGCATGAAGGCATGCATGACAAGAGCAGGTGCAGTTGGAGCTCTCTGATCTCTTGGCACGAAAAGGACTGCCGCATAGAAGAAAACAGGGCATCGTCAGACAGCAGTCTTGCGTGCGTCTCAATTTTTTTTTAAATTTTAAATTTACTTAGACAAGTAATTAGAATAAAAAAAAATGATAATCCAGTTAATCACATTGACTCAATCCCTGGGGTGAAATAATCTCATAAAAATTTTCCACATAAAAGTTCCCCAAGTTTCCCACCGACCATCAGGGGCAATCAGGAAGCGCACGAGGTCCCACGGAAGTTTCCCACGGACTACCAGGGTAAATCGGGAAGCGGACGCAGCAGCCAACCCAGATGCCTAGTATTCTTTGATTGAAAAAATGATAATCCCAGTTAGTCGTATTGACTCAATCCTTGGGGGTGACCGATTCGGTCCCACGGAAATTTTTCACCGGTCACCAGGGTAAATCGGGAAGCGCACGCAGCAGTCAACCCAGATGCCTAGCATCCTTTGATTGCGATCCCCATTTGAAAGAAAATTCCTGCAAATACGCCGTAGTTGGGAATCGAACCACAGGTGCTTGGGTGATAACCTGGATGTTCTACCGCGGCACCATGGCCGCGGAGACATAAAAATGATAATCCTAATTAGTCGTATTGACTCAATCCCTGGGGGTGACCGACCCATCAGGGTAAATCGGGAAACGCACACAGCGGCCAACCTAGATGCCCAGCATCCTTTGATTGCGATCCTCATTTGGAGGAAAATTCTTATAAACATGCCGTAGTTGGGGATCAAATCGCGTATTTGTAAAAAAAAAAAGTCGGTAAGTCAAACATGATGATAAAAATTGATTAAAAAATAAAATAAAATAGATGAGTGCTTAGACAGGCCAACGGTGAAGCAGTGTGCAAGTCTTATGAAATTGTTCAAGGAGAGGAGAGAAAAGTAATGAAGAATGAGCAGACCACAACAACGAAAAAAAAAAAACATGGACAACAATGTCAATTTGAGAGCGAGGGAATTCACAAGCATGTGTGTAAGTTGAATGAGAATGTGCATAGTACATGATGGCACATGAGTCTTTAGAGTGATTGCTTTATTTGCATGTAGTTTGGTTGCTCATAAGAATTGATAAGATCAATAAAGTTCTAACAAGTCCTCCAGATGATTTCTCTTTGTCGATCACTTAGTTCTACTATGTGGAATTTGAGGACTCACGATATGCTTCATTGGAAGCTGCTGCAAGTATATGGTTCAACACAGTATATTTACAAGTTATTGTGACGACTTGAAGACCAGACCTTTCTTGTGTGCGATCGTTTATTTCTATTTTTCCTTTGAAGTGTCTTCCAGAGCAGAGGCTTTGCAGATTGGGCAGGTGTTCTTGATCAGCAGCCATTTCTTTACACAACTGGAATGGAAAATGTGTTTGCAGTTCAATTGCCCAAGAGTTTCGCTATCTTTGTATTCTTCCTATTTTGCAAGATGTACCAGACGCTAGAGTTAGAACTAACAAGTGTACCAGATTTGAAGTCAGTAGGTTCTGCGACTTACCAGGCATATCGGGCAGCCGTCTTCTTCATGGTCATCTTCAGTCTGATCTGAGCAGTAAAGTGTCTCCCTCAAGCAACTTCTGATGGCATCTACAGATAAACCGACACACACACACCCTATTCTCTCCTCCAAAGCAAGCAGTTCCTGTACCAAATAATAGGATATTACAGTAACTATGAACACAGAAAAGAACAGGAGGTTGAAGATGCAATTAATTACCTCATAGCCCATGTTGTCTATGTCCAGACGCATATCACGGTGTTGATCGATAAAATGCATTGGATCGTAAAAGGCAGAGCGATCCATCACAGCTACTCCCTGCAGCATCAATTTGTGAGAGAGCAATGTTTATTGTAGCAAACAAGTATATGCTCCTGGAGCTGAAAGAACATATGAAAGTCAAAAGTTATGATAAGTCTGACCTCGGCTATCTGACTAGTACGAGAAGCACCCTCGTCCAAGAAAGAAAGGACTCTGTTAGAACGACTTCTTCTTCCATATCTCCCATTATTCTGATGAACTATTGACAATGCAGTTGGACGCATGGAGGGCGCAGTAGATTCCACTCTCTGCAATCTGGCATTTTGTGCTGCTAAATCCATGGCCATGTAGCTAGGATTGACTCCGTAAGCTGTTCTCTGATCATGGATACTTGGAGACACCATCCTACCTCGTGATGAAGAACCATACTGCATCGGCAGAATGGAGCGGTGGCCTCCACTAATGTCCATATTGTTAGTAGTGCCACAGCTTGCAACCAACCTATGGTTGGTATCATGATTGAAGGAGCTTGTTTCTGCAATTTAATAAATCAAGTAGAACATAAATTTGAATTAGCACTTTCAAAAGAGAACATAGTGTTATGCAAACCAATAATAATAATAATAATAAACTACTCAAATTTAAACTAACCTGAAGAAGAGGACCTCGTATTAGGATTTATAAATGTGTCATGATTCCACTGGCCTCCCATGTTGGCATTTGGAGCAATTGTAATTGATTGAACTTGATGAGATAAGTTGGTACTTGATCTGATTCCAGATGAGATGTTCTCCAAATGAATAGTTGTATCATACCGACTTCTAACGTTTCTCTGAGAAGCATGCCCAGAATTTAATGAATTGTGACTCCTATAACCATGAATAAAGCTAACAGGATCACAAGGCCAGCGCTGTGAATCATAAGTAGATTTTGCCTGTGAAATTTCAGTTGAAGTTGTTGCATTGGAAGAACTTCCAGCATGGTAATATTGGTTTCTGTTTTCTCTCTGATGAAACATGAAGTTTGCTGGATCTTTTCTTTTATAAGATGCTCGTTCATACTCCATTTCAATAAATGGGTTGGCATTCCTCCTATTATCCACCACTGCATATTGGTTATGCAAAAATCCATGCCGCATAGTATGCTGTGGATGTTGATTAATGCTTCCATGATAAGGAAAATGTGTATATTCATCGTAAGATGTTTCTGCATTCGCTGGCATCGCTGGAACCTGACAATGAAAATTTCCTGATTGATGGTTATATGACCCCAAATGAGGGTTGAAATGAGCGACCAGGTTCACTCCGTTGGTTCCTGTATTTTCCACTGGCAACATAGAAGAATTTCCTGAAACCATAATCATGTTACTTGACAATTTCCAACTTTTCAGAGAGTAAAAAACATGATGCATAATAGTGCATCAAGATGTGTAAATCACCAGAGTTCAACTGATGATCATGCTGCTGATGGTTCTGCATCCTCTCACGATCCGTTTTGTACATGTGACTTGGATAACTTGAGTGCCTCTGGTCCATACTAGCTGTTTCATCAAGAGGTAAGTAGCTTCAGGAAAATATAGAAATGTTATGTGACAAGGAAAGCATACAAAATAAAATAGAGCTTCATGCATGGATACATCCTTAAAGTGAAATGAAATAGGTGAGAAAATGGGCCACAGAAACGAATATGACTGGGTATAAAATTTGAAGTCTAAATGAAATCAGTTATGGATGTTACAAAATAGGAACAATAAGCACATTACTAAGGTGTCAACAAAGATTGTTTAAAATTGTCCTGTTTCTGTCCGGAACCAAAACCAATTGGGAAACGGCAACAATTTGATGGAATCCAATTTGATGGAATCCAATTAGATATCCACTCGTGTAACCCCTGTGAATTAGCTGTATTGAGCAACACAAACCTCAGTTTCAGCCCAAATTGAGAGAAAGGAACTCAAACAAGATGGAATCCAATTTAAGACATTTAAACCTAATCTATGTCTAGTTCCAAATAATTACTAAATTTAACTTGAAATTTGGGTTAATCAGAGACTTGATATGACAATAACTATGTTATATAAAGTATACAATACAAGATTAAATACATAACTATGAGCGATGTTGGGTACCTTTGTCACTCCCATCCTAAATGGCAAACAGTCTCACATCTAGTGTGGTTGGGAACAACCAAGTGGTCAAGATCCAAAACAATATATGTACAACCACATGTATAATAAAAGGGCAACTCGGTACATGAAGCTCCCGTCAATGTGGGATCCCGGGGAAGGATCCTATCACATTGAGTCCATTAGGTTTCAGATTATTTCTTCTTGAATATTTTTTAGTTTATTTTCAATCTACTTTTACATAATAATATTTCCATTTGTGCTCTTGTCCTCCATGTGAGATTCACTTAAGTTTATCAACCATAATGCATCAATTATTATTATATCTGTGAGTTTTGATTCACTTTCACCCTACATTTAGGGTTATAGCAGGAGGTAGGGTTAGGAACTTATTTATCCCACATTAGAGGTGTCAAATAGGTTAAGCTACTTGCAACCCGACCCAGCAAAGTCTTGAGTTGTGCTTGACACAACCCACCAAAGATCAAGTCATGTTGTGTCAGGTCGGTGTGGACAATGAATTGGGTGGGGCAACAAGGGTTTGGTCCACATGTCAGGTTGAGCATAGCTTATGCCAATTCAGAGGTTAGGGGTATTTTCAACAATAAAAAAATTCCAAAAGACCAAATACCCTAATTTAAAAATGGCTACATTGGAGATAATTTGTCCAACCTTATCCTAAAGTCATCAAATTGACTTCACAAATTTTATTAAAAAATCCTAAAATTTCTCTAAAATTCTAAAAAAATATTGTTTATTTCCCCTATTTTTTCACCAATTTGCATTCTTTACAAATACTCAACATGCTACCAATCAGAACTTAGACTTATAAATTATTACTTATATTATCATGACATATCAAAGAGGAAATTGAACAAATCAGCCATCATGGAATAAGAATGCAAGATATCCACTTCTCAATTAAAAATACTTAACTAAAATTTTTGTTAGTTGTATCCTTTTGTTATCATTTATGGCTTCAGAGTTTATTAGCCTAGAAAGTTAGTTCCCTTTTCGACTATTTGTCACTGTACTAAAATTTCTATTGAGCTAATACGAGAGACACACATACTGATTATCCTCTTGTTTTAGAACAAAATAAGATTATCCTCTTGTTTTAGAAGAAAATAACAGTTTTTGAAATAATAACTATCTTATTAAGAGCATGATTAAGTTCTATGGATATTCTTGAATATTATAGTTTATTTACAAATTTTTGTGATAACTATTTTATTAAGAGTATGATTAAGTCCTATAGACATTCTTGAATATTATAGTTTGTTTACAAATTTTTGTATGGGTTTGAGTCTTTTAAAAATGGCCTCAATTCCTTGTTATTAATCATAATAACATTTCTTCTTTATGAGTTTTTATTCTGTATGAGAGATCATTTATTTCATTGTGTGAGATTGTTTAGCCTCGTAACTGCAACAAGTGGTAGTAGATCTCAATGTGAGTTTTGATTTGCCTCCATGGCACACCAATATATAAGTATTACATAAATTAATACATAAATCCATGATCAAATTTCAACATGCTCACATCCTTCATACTATTATGGGTTTAATACATCATATGGTGATCAATCAATAAGAGATCCAAGACCTACTTGTATCCATATTTTGTACCACCTCCTATTTTAGTGCACTTATCAATTGAGATACATATTAAATATATAAATTAAAAAGACAATCCGGTGCATGAAGCTCTCGTCAGTGCAAGGTTCCAAGGGTCGAACTACATTGGATATATTGTACGCAGCCTTACCTTGCATTTTGCAAGAGGCTGTTTCTGCGACTCGAACCCATGACCTCAAAGTCACATGGCAACAACTTTACCGTTGAACCAAGGTTCACCTTCTGTATTAATATATAGATTAGCCAATTCAAGACACTAAAAGTCTTGACAACATATATTGAGCGATGCAGAACTTACTATGAATGAAATTTTATTTCCACAAGGTAAGTATGAGTTAACAAAGAAGATATATGCAGTGTTGGCTCAACTCTCCTTATAAGGTAACAAAAACTCTCAACTTACATCTCCAAAGAGAAAAACTAAATTATAAAAGTCCAGCTTACTTATTCAGAAGATCCACTTAGCATTACTGTTGCACAGCATAGACAACTTTCAAATAAAATAGTTGGAAATTAATGTTAATTGGTATCAAGAAATGAAACATTATATGCTATCAATACTCATGACCCACAAATAAGATTGCCTGATAAAAGGAACACATATCTAGATGAAGGTATTATGGGCATTATGACGAATACTAGATATCCTATTTGGAGGATATTTAATGAGTACTTAGTGATATCAGGAGAGAATCCAAAAATAAATGAAGATTTTGGATTTGGAGTAATAACCAAAGAGGATAGTAGAATTTTTGTATTTTATTGAACTTATTTGAAACTAGATGTGCTATCAACTATGCAAAGATGCTGAGTACTTGAACATGGTGAAATAATAAAAATGTCTGACAACATACCTTTGTGCTTATAGCTATTTTGCACCTGGATGATTTCTTATACTCAGCCCACCTCAAAGAGAAAACCTCTAAATTCTGGAAGAGCTAAAGTGTTTTAAACTAATATTTAATATTAAAAAAAACTAGGCAAATAAAAGTGAATAAATTAAAGTTATGATCAATGCTCTATTTTGGGCTACTAATGCAATTGTCACAACTGGTACACATGCAGTGCAGTCTACCTTGCAGGACTAAGGATTCGATTCTTTGGATGGAATATATGAGAGAAAAGAGGGAAAGGATCACAAAAATATATATAAATAATAGAGATTCTATCCCTATGTAATTTTGTGATATTTTCCCTCACATATTTCATCCAAGTAATTGGACCCTAAATGCCCTTATCACAAAAGAACCTGAAAGAAATCAGTTCATGCATACCCTGAACCACCAGCAATGCTGTATCTTAGAGAAATTATCAAAAGTCCTGCATAGTAATTTTGTACTGCAAATATCCTTGTGTTGAGTACTCTCAGATATCTGATATGACATAATCGTAGACCAATTTGACAATTCCATAACATTACAGCATATCCATGCAGCAATATTTGATCATTTTTCCATTCAAGGATCCTGGATCATGCACTTGCACATCCTATATCTAATAAAACAAATACCAAGCAGCATGATATATGTTGAAGTCCCAGTTCTAGATGTATAGGCTATTGGTTTATCATTATCTTAAGTTTTATCTACATAAAAAAAGCATTTTTGTAGCACTACTTCGGTGTAGAACTAGGATGGTAGAGTACATACCTCAATGAAAATAACTGACCAGAAACTGAATAAACATAACTTCATTGTGGCATAACCATCAACCTCTGAAATTGCTTCTAAGAAAGTAAAATATAGCTTACAAGAAGGAATAATATCATGCTTATGCATGCCACCATAGGCAAACAAGAATATACCATAACACCAAACATATGTTGAAACTTATTCGATCTTGTACTCACTTTGTTTTATGTGTTTTCTGTTTTGTTGCTCAAAAATTGTCTTCTCTCCTCCTATATAACTTAACAATATTAGCTTGAATGTGTGGGTGAATGATATGCATCCTGTCATTCTAGAAATAATCAATGCGTTTAATCATAAATGTTAATCATTTCTCGTAAGTGTGCCTGGTAATAAAATGATAGGTTAATAGTCAATGTTTAGATAGTTCATATTTCAAGAAGTGGTCTACAATTGGTGCAGAGACAAACATCTGCTCGTCAGCATGGTTTCATCACATTGCATAGGCATATATGCAGTCTCATTAATTGATGGAATCAACTATGCTGCTGTATATAATTTGGATTCTGATAAGCTTAGGCGAAACCACTATGTAACTATTTATTTAACCAGGCCAAGTACATCCCTCCTTTAACTACTAAAAGGCAGGCAAATGTAATTCATCATTCACTTCCATCCTACAAGAAATAGTGGAGAATATAACTATGGCAAATAACAAACAGATATGACTACTATCTTTTCATCTCATAGCAGCATAATATAGTGAATATAGTGGATAGATGACAGACATCAAACCATTTTTCTGTCTACCTTTCTAGATTTTCCTCCTCCTTAATCCTTCATTACACTTCTGGAATGCCCCGCTCATAAAGCTTCCACTTCATACCCTGCCCTTTTTTACTTCGTGTTGTTATTTAAGGTTAAGAGTGACAATATCTACGAATGGTTAGGGATCTATGATGCTTAAATAGGTACTGTGGGATACCTAGTCGTATGGCTATGGTTTAGATAGAATTAGTTATTTTTAAGAGTGCACATATAAACATATGTAATTATCCTTTATGAAATAATCCGACCAATATTTCATACATAAATTTCTGTTTCAGTGATGTGTGACTATTATATTTTTGTTTCAATATTGCTGTGTCTCCTTATGTTTTTCCTATGTGAGTTTCTCTAGTTCATGTAACAAACTCACATACATAGTATCTATGGTCCTGCTTGAAGTGTTAGATCAACATTTGATAAAATTAGTTATCTGGATGGAGTAAGTCACATTAAGAGTGTTTATGTTGATTCAACAAACATATATAATTATCATTTATGAAATAATCCAACCCAATATTTCCTTATTTTCTACATACATATATGAATGATAGTGTTACTTTAAATACAGGTATTTGGTAACTGAATCATACTTACCTGTCCAATATACATTTTATATGAAGGTGGAATGTCATTGTGAATGTTGGAACTTGGGAAGAATAAAATATGGTGACTAGAAAGGACATAAGTTCTTGACAAAGAGTTTCTTTGATGATAAACTTCACTAAATCAAAACAACAGCAGTGCATACCATGCATACAAAGTCGGAATGACCGTCAATGTTTGGAACTTGGAAAGAATAATACAGATATGGTAAGTAGACAACAAATATGAGCTCTCAACATGCATTTCCTTCAAGATAACACTCCCCATAAATGATGTCAGTATATACTATGTACATTGATTGGCCTCATCACCACACTTTGCTGTGAACAATAGCAGGAGAATGCTCTAATAAATACCCAGCTAATCGAAAAAAGAAGAGTCTGAGCAGCTACTCTATTCTGAAGGCTCACTAGATTATGATTATTGACTATATTGTCTGGCAGAACCATGGGAATTGTCAAATACCTCCAAGAACCATTTTCAAGATCATTTAAATTACATGTCAAGAACATTACGACTGCACAAGTTTAAATTTCAAACTTCTATCAGTAAACTTCTGTAACAAACCTCATTTACATTGTACAGTATGTCACCTCTACAGAAACAAAGAAGACAAAACAACCTTCTATATGAAGCAAGTCCAAGCAGACATCATGTGGTGGCTCACATGATAGCCAAATAGGATACTTCCTAATGGACTGCAGCACCCAGAAAAAAATTACGCAATATTACATAATAATATTATGGCGGCCTGTTGCGCTGAGTTATAAACAATTAGCTATAGAGTCCAGAAGACAGCTTTTACAAGACAAGTCTCCATTTCTTCAAGTTCACCTGGTCTTGTTATGCCCTTCCACTGCCCTGTTAATGATTCTTGTATGTTGATTCTTACAGCAGTCGAACAGAAGAATGTATAAATCATGACAACTACATGAAGAACCTCAACATTTATTGCCATTCCACTGTCATGGCCTACAAGCCAGCCAAAATTGGTTCATCCAGGACAAGTCATATAGTTGACCTAAAGATATGCTAAGAGAGACCTGAAAGTTTTATGCATTAGCCATTGACTCCAGCTATGCTATACAAGCATATACATGTGAAGAATCAGATAGATCCAAGGCCTGAATTACTGAAACAAGTCAGTAGACAGATATGAAAGTTGTTTCTCCTTCAGATTTTACAAAGAATTATGAAGACAACCAGAGGAAATTAACCTCAAAACCATCTTTATTGCAGCAGCATCACATGATTTTTGTAATGATCCATGACTATCATCATTGATGCAATTGACCTCATCTATGCCAAATGTTTGTGAGTCAAGATAGACAAGCTATCTACAGGATTCTATAGTGCAAACCTGACTTAAATCCTGTTCTAGACATAATAGTTGAAGGACCAATCAAATATTGTTTCAAATAGAACCCCTTCTGTCTGTACATCACACATCTCAGAGGGATAGAAATCCAAAACCCAGGTTCAACAATGTAAAGCCTCAAAACCTTATCTGCTCATGGTAGAAAGTGACGACGAGAATTGACATATCCTCTTCTTCATGACCCACTAAGGTCAACAATGTGCCTGCAATAGCAGTGATAGTTCAGTTGAAAATGGTCAGAATGTTACTTGGTAACCCAACCCAATGAGGTTAACCTAAGAACTACAATTGAGGATAAATCTCTCTTCAAACAAACTATTAATCTAAGATGTCTAGGATTTAGGATTAGCTACTCCGGAATTACTGATTTTAACAGAAAAAAGATATATACCATTGAAGAACCCATCAAGATAAGCTAACAGACTTTACCTGTTTACCCAGCAATATCTTCGATGTTCAGCATTCAAACCACCGACTACCACATATTCTGCATAACAAGAATTTTTTGTACAAACTAGTACCACAGCAGCTTATGTGTCAATTGACCGATAAATTGCAAATTAGTCGAGCATCAACCAATCTGTAAAGTTTTGTGAAGCCTCATGTGTCCAACAGACATCAGAATAACCTCAAGAGATTCATCACTTGGTTGAGTGAATAAACTAGGGATTATTTGTTGATAGTTCTCAATATTCCACCTTCCAAGTTCTAATAAATCTCAAAACATTTCTGTCAAGCATGTACTTATAAAGCTAAAGATGGCAATCCAGAATCTCTGTCCATAGAATGTTTAATTGCATCTGTTACAACCATAACTATGCAGTTTAATCACATCATACAATAGACACATACATGATTAAATTGATTGAAGTAAGTAGAAATCATTGAAATAGTAGATGGTTCTTTTTCATATTGAGTTTGTACAAGAATAAGAATGTTCCCGTGACAATGGATAATATTAAGACAGTCAATCCAAGTGCCCTACAAATTAATAGTTGGAGAGAGAAGCCTTTTTTGGATTAAACCAAATTAAACAATTATAGAACTTATCCACATTCATTAACCTATAGAGCCCCAGTTTTAAGCAAGATTTAAAATATCGAATTGTGTCGAGGTTTCGGTCCCGAACCGGAACGATATAGTTTCGGTACTGTATCATACCGTGTCGCTATAATTCCGATATTTTTAAAATATAAAATATATTAACTAAAATAAAAAATTTAATCTAAATATTTAAAAATAAAAAATAAAATATTTTAAAAAAATAATAAGATAATTTTATGGGTTTTAATAAAGTCTATTCAAATCATCTTCAACTATAGCTAAGAATTGATTATTAAAATCTTATTAAACCTAAGTTAAAAAAAATAAATAAAAACAAAAGGAACAGCGATTGGCCACACGTGCGACCAAGGGCATGTGCGACTGGGTGTGCGCGCGGAGGCATCGTCGGGTGCGCGCTACGCCTTCGGAGGCATCGCCTCCCGGCCAAAACGCCTGTGTCGGTGTTGTGGCAGTGCTGGTCCGTCGGCGAAACGAAATTTTTCACCGGTATCGCGCGATACGGCTCAAGATTTCAATCCATAGTTTTAAGTCTAGTTCCTTGTTGGTCAGCACAAGCAAAATATTTCATTCTACCCACCGGTTGACACACGGAATAGTTGGCACTTGTGAGTCAGAGCACCTTCACATACACGACACACACTCCTCTCTCCTCCCCCTTTAAACACCAACACTATCTGCTCTCTCCCCTTCTCCACATGAGCACCTTTGCACGTCAACCATCGCACTAATGCATTCAACATAGCATTGCAATCTCTAGAATAGTTGTCTCAC
>NC_133867.1:5188206-5214116 GCF_044706935.1 Curcuma longa | reverse complement strand
GTCCAGTGCACGAAACAAGATAAAATCTTTGTTGTTGTTGTATCAAAGAGGAAATTGAACAAATCAGCCATCATGGAATAAGAATGCAAGATATCCATTTCTCAATTAAAAAGATTTAACTAAAATTGTTGTTAGTTGTATCCTTTTGTTATCATTTATGGTTTCAGAGTTTATTAGCCTAGAAAGTTAGTTCCCTTTTCGATTATTTGTCACTGTGCTAAAATTTCTATTGAGCTAATACAAGAGACACACATACTGATTATCCTCTTGTTTTAGAAGAAAATAACAGTTTTTGAAATAATAACTATCTTATTAAGAGCATGATTAAGTTCTATGGATATTCTTGAATATTATAGTTTATTTAAAAATTTTTGTGATAACTGTTTTATTAAGAGTATGATTAAGTCCTATAGACATTCTTGAATATTATAGTTTGTTTACAAATTTTTGTATGGGTTTGAGTCTTTTAAAAATGGCCTCAATTCCTTGTTATTAATCATAATAACATTTCTTCTTTATGAGTTTTTATTCTGTATGAGAGATCATTTATTTCATTGTGTGAGATTGTTTAGCCTCGTAACTGCAACAAGTGGTAGTAGATCTCAATGTGAGTTTTGATTTGCCTCCATGGCACACCAATATATAAGTATTACATAAATTAATACATAAATCCATGATCAAATTTCAACATGCTCACATCCTTCATACTATTATGGGTTTAATACATCATATGGTGATCAATCAATAAGAGATCCAAGACCTACTTCTATCCATATTTTGTACCACCTCCTATTTTAGTGCACTTATCAATTGAGATACATATTAAATATATAAATTAAAAAGACAATCCGGTGCATGAAGCTCTCACCAGTGCAAGGTTCCAAGGGTCGAACTACATTGGATATATTGTACGCAGTCTTACCTTGCATTTTGCAAGAGGCTGTTTCTGCGACTCGAACTCATGACCTCAAAGTCACATGGCAACAACTTTACCGTTGAACCAAGGTTCACCTTCTGTATTAATATATAGATTAGCCAATTTAAGACACTAAAAGTCTTGACAGCATGTATTGAGCGATGCAAAACTTACTATGAATGAAATTTTATTTCCACAAGGTAAGTATGAGTTAACAAAGAAGATATATGCAGTGTTGGCTCAACTCTCCTTATAAGGTAACAAAAACTCTCAACTTACATCTCCAAAGAGAAAAACTAAATTATAAAAGTCCAGCTTACTTATTCAGAAGATCCACTTAGCATTACTGTTGCACAGCATAGACAACTTTCAAATAAAATAGTTGGAAATTAATGTTAATTGGTATCAAGAAATGAAACATTATATGCTATCAACACTCATGACCCACAAATAAGATTGCCTGATAAAAGGAACACATATCTAGATGAAGGTATTATGGGCATTATGACGAATACTAGATATCCTATTTGGAGGATATTTAATGAGTACTTAGTGATATCAGGAGAGAATCCAAAAATAAATGAAGATTTTGGATTTGGAGTAATAACCAAAGAGGATAGTAGAATTTTTGTATTTTATTGAACTTATTTGAAACTAGATGTGCTATCAACTATGCAAAGATGCTGAGTACTAGAACATGGTGAAATAATAAAAATGTCTGACAACATACCTTTGTGCTTATAGCTATTTTGCACCTGGATGATTTCTTATACTCAGCCCACCTCAAAGAGAAAACCTCTAAATTCTGGAAGAGCTAAAGTGTTTTAAACTAATATTTAATATTAAAAAAAACTAGGCAAATAAAAGTGAATAAATTAAAGTTATGATCAATGCTCTATTTTGGGCTACTAATGCAATTGTCACAACTGGTACACATGCAGTGCAGTCTACCTTGCAGGACTAAGGATTCGATTCTTTGGATGGAATATATGAGAGAAAAGAGGGAAAGGATCACAAAAATATATATAAATAATAGAGATTCTATCCCTATGTAATTTTGTGATATTTTCCCTCACATATTTCATCCAAGTAATTGGACCCTAAATGCCCTTATCACAAAAGAACCTGAAAGAAATCAGTTCATGCATACCCTGAACCACCAGCAATGCTGTATCTTAGAGAAATTATCAAAAGTCCTGTATAGTAATTTTGTACTGCAAATATCCTTGTGTTGAGTACTCTCAGATATCTGATATGACATAATCGTAGACCAATTTGACAATTCCATAACATTACAGCATATCCATGCAGCAATATTTGATCATTTTTCCATTCAAGGATCCTGGATCATGCACTTGCACATCCTATATCTAATAAAACAAATACCAAGCAGCATGATATATGTTGAAGTCCCAGTTCTAGATGTATAGGCTATTGGTTTATCATTATCTTAAGTTTTATCTACATAAAAAAAGCATTTTTGTAGCACTACTTCAGTGTAGAACTAGGATGGTAGAGTACATACCTCAATGAAAATAACTGACCAGAAACTGAATAAACATAACTTCATTGTGGCATAACCATCAACCTCTGAAATTGCTTCTAAGAAAGTAAAATATAGCTTACAAGAAGGAATAATATCATGCTTATGCATGCCACCATAGGCAAACAAGAATGTACCATAACACCAAACATATGTTGAAACTTATTCTATCTTGTACTCACTTTGTTTTATGTGTTTTCTGTTTTGTTGCTCAAAAATTGTCTTCTCTCCTCCTAGATAACTTAACAATATTAGCTTGAATGTGTGGGTGAATGATATGCATCCTGTCATTCTAGAAATAATCAATGCGTTTAATCATAAATGTTAATCATTTCTCGTAAGTGTGCCTGGTAATAAAATGATAGGTTAATAGTCAATGTTTAGATAGTTCATATTTCAAGAAGTGGTCTACAGTTGGTGCAGAGACACAAACATCTGCTCGTCAGCATGGTTTCATCACATTGCATAGGCATATATGCAGTCTCATTAATTGATGGAATCAACTATGCTGCTGTATATAATTTGGATTCTGATAAGCTTAGGCGAAACCACTATGTAACTATTTATTTAACCAGGCCAAGTACATCCCTCCTTTAACTACTAAAAGGCAGGCAAATGTAATTCATCATTCACTTCCATCCTACAAGAAATAGTGGAGAATATAACTATGGCAAATAACAAACAGATATGACTACTATCTTTTCATCTCATAGCAGCATAATATAGTGAATATAGTGGATAGATGACAGACATCAAACCATTTTTCTGTCTACCTTTCTAGATTTTCCTCCTCCTTAATCCTTCATTACACTTCTGGAATGCCCCGCTCATAAAGCTTCCACTTCATACCCTGCCCTTTTTTACTTCGTGTTGTTATTTAAGGTTAAGAGTGACAATATCTACGAATGGTTAGGGATCTATGATGCTTAAATAGGTACTGTGGGATACCTAGTCGTATGGCTATGGTTTAGATAGAATTAGTTATTTTTAAGAGTGCACATATAAACATATGTAATTATCCTTTATGAAATAATCCGACCAATATTTCATACATAAATTTCTGTTTCAGTGATGTGTGACTATTATATTTTTGTTTCAATATTGCTGTGTCTCCTTATGTTTTTCCTATGTGAGTTTCTCTAGTTCATGTAACAAACTCACATACATAGTATCTATGGTCCTGCTTGAAGTGTTAGATCAAAATTTGATAAAATTAGTTATCTGGATGGAGTAAGTCACATTAAGAGTGTTTATGTTGATTCAACAAACATATATAATTATCATTTATGAAATAATCCAACCCAATATTTCCTTATTTTCTACATACATATATGAATGATAGTGTTACTTTAAATACAGGTATTTGGTAACTGAATCATACTTACCTGTCCAATATACATTTTATATGAAGGTGGAATGTCATTGTGAATGTTGGAACTTGGGAAGAATAAAATATGGTGACTAGAAAGGACATAAGTTCTTGACAAAGAGTTTCTTTGATGATAAACTTCACTAAATCAAAACAACAGCAGTGCATACCATGCATACAAAGTCGGAATGACCGTCAATGTTTGGAACTTGGAAAGAATAATACAGATATGGTAAGTAGACAACAAATATGAGCTCTCAACATGCATTTCCTTCAAGATAACACTCCCCATAAATGACGTCAGTATATACTATGTACATTGATTGGCCTCATCACCACACTTTGCTGTGAACAATAGCAGGAGAATGCTCTAATAAATACCCAGCTAATCGAAAAAAGAAGAGTCTGAGCAGCTACTCTATTCTGAAGGCTCACTAGATTATGATTATTGACTATATTGTCTGGCAGAACCATGGGAATTGTCAAATACCTCCAAGAACCATTTTCAAGATCATTTAAATTACATGTCAAGAACATTACGACTGCACAAGTTTAAATTTCAAACTTCTATCAGTAAACTTCTGTAACAAACCTCATTTACATTGTACAGTATGTCACCTCTACAGAAACAAAGAAGACAAAACAACCTTCTATATGAAGCAAGTCCAAGCAGACATCATGTGGTGGCTCACATGATAGCCAAATAGGATACTTCCTAATGGACTGCAGCACCCAGAAAAAAATTACGCAATATTACATAATAATATTATGGCGGCCTGTTGCGCTGAGTTATAAACAATTAGCTATAGACTCCAGAAGACAGCTTTTACAAGACAAGTCTCCATTTCTTCAAGTTCACCTGGTCTTGTTATGCCCTTCCACTGCCCTGTTAATGATTCTTGTATGTTGATTCTTACAGCAGTCGAACAGAAGAATGTATAAATCATGACAACTACATGAAGAACCTCAACATTTATTGCCATTCCACTGTCATGGCCTACAAGCCAGCCAAAATTGGTTCATCCAGGACAAGTCATATAGTTGACCTAAAGATATGCTAAGAGAGACCTGAAAGTTTTATGCTTTAGCCATTGACTCCAGCTATGCTATACAAGCATATACATGTGAAGAATCAGATAGATCCAAGGCCTGAATTACTGAAACAAGTCAGTAGACAGATATGAAAGTTGTTTCTCCTTCAGATTTTACAAAGAATTATGAAGACAACCAGAGGAAATTAACCTCAAAACCATCTTTATTGCAGCAGCATCACATGATTTTTGTAATGATCCATGACTATCATCATTGATGCAATTGACCTCATCTATGCCAAATGTTTGTGAGTCAAGATAGACAAGCTATCTACAGGATTCTATAGTGCAAACCTGACTTAAATCCTGTTCTAGACATAATAGTTGAAGGACCAATCAAATATTGTTTCAAATAGAACCCCTGCTGTCTGTACATCACACATCTCAGAGGGATAGAAATCCAAAACCCAGGTTCAACAATGTAAAGCCTCAAAACCTTATCTGCTCATGGTAGAAAGTGACGACGAGAATTGACATATCCTCTTCTTCATGACCCACTAAGGTCAACAATGTGCCTGCAATAGCAGTGATAGTTCAGTTGAAAATGGTCAGAATGTTACTTGGTAACCCAACCCAATGAGGTTAACCTAAGAACTACAATTGAGGATAAATCTCTCTTCAAACAAACTATTAATCTAAGATGTCTAGGATTTAGGATTAGCTACTCCAGAATTACTGATTTTAACAGAAAGAAGATACTATACCATTGAAGAACCCATCAAGATAAGCTAACAGACTTTACCTGTTTACCCAACAATATCTTTGATGTTCAGCATTCAAACCACCGACTGCCACATTCTGCATAACAAGTATTTTTTGTACAAACTAGTGCCACAGCAGCTTATGCGTGAATTGACCGATAAATTGCAAATTAGTCGAGCATCAACCAATCTGTAGAGTTTTGTGAAGCCTCATGTGTCCAACAGACATCAGAATAACCTCAAGAGATTCATCACTTGGTTGAGTGAATAAACTAGGGATTATTTGTTGATAGTTCTCAATATTCAGTTCTAATAAATCTCAAAACATTTCTGTCAAGCATGTACTTATAAAGCTAAAGATGGCAATCCACAATCTCTGTCCATAGAAGGTTTAATTGCATCTGTTACAACCATAACTATGCAGTTTAATCACATCATACAATAGACACATACATGATTAAATTGATTGAAGTAGAAATCATTGAAATAGTAGATGGTTCTTTTTCATATTTAGTTTGTACAAGAATAAGAATGTTCCCATGACAATGGATAATATTAAGACAGTCAATCCAAGTGCCCTACAAATTAATAGTTGGAGAGAGAAGCCCTTTTTGGATTAAACCAAATTAAACAATTATAAAACTTATCCACATTCATCAAACCTATGAGCCTCAGTTTTAAGCAAGGTTTAAAATATCGAGTTGTGCCGAGGTTTCGGTCCCGGACTGGAACGATACAGTTTCGATACCGTATCGTACCATGTCGGTATAGTTTCGGTATTTTTAAAATATAAAATATATCAACTAAAATAAAAAAATTTAATCTAAATATTTAAAAATAAAAATAAAATATTTTTAAAAAATAATAAGATAATTTTACGGATTTTAATAAAGTCTATTTAAATCATCCCCAACTATAACTAGGAATTGATTATTAAAATCTTATTAAACTTAAGTTTAAAAAAAACAAAAACAAAAGGAACCACAACTGCCACGCATGCGGAGGCGTCTCCTCCGGTGGCATCGTCGAGGCCGTGCGACGGCTCCTGACCGAAACGCCTGTGTCGGTGCTATGCTGGTGCCGGTCCGTCGATGGAACGAAATTTTTCACCGGTATCGCATGATATGGCTCGAGATTTCAATCCATGGTTTTACGTCTAGTTCCTTGTCGGTCAGCACAAGCAAAATATTTCATTTTGCCCACCGGTCGACACACGAAATAGTTGGCACTTGTGAGTCAGAGCACCTTCGCATGCATGACACAACCCTCTCCTCCCCCTTTAAACACCAACACTAGCTGCTCTCTCCCCTTCTCCACATGAGCACCTTTGCACGTCAACCATCGCACTAATGCATTCAACATAGCATTGCAATCTCTAGAATAGTTGTCTCACAAGCACTTGCATTGACTCCTCTCTCTGCATTAATCCTCTGCGTCCAAGCCATGCAAAAATTCTAGCTCCTCCCTCTACATGTTGGCCCAGGTAAGTCCTTTCCTACTCTTCTTCCTCTTCCTCCAACAACATTGACACTTGCACTCTTCTCCTTCCCCTTACCCTCCTTCAACACACTGCAAGCACTTATACCGCAGACACTATCTTGAACTAGTTGGAGCCTGAAACTTGGCTCAGCTCTTGCTTGGTTTTATGAGTTTACCAGAAATGTCAATTCATGTTTTAGAATTCATGTTTTACAAGAGAATCTGTGTAAGTTCCAAATGTTTTTGCAAAAGAAAATAAATAGGTGTCCTTGTTGTTTTCCATGAGAATACATGTCATATACAACTTTTATGGATTGATCATTTCTATTTTGATATTGTAGCCCAAGAATGTTATTAACAATAGTAAGCCATAACATTATTTTTTAAACAATAGTAAATAACCTTACCTAGGGATACAATTTGTATGCTTTTATGAAAAAAGCAAATTTCCTACTTCCTCTCAACGAGAAAAAAAAATACTATGTTAACATAGACAAACACACTTTTACTGACTCAGCTTAAATAACCAGTTGTCAGGACTCAAGGGATGGCACAATTTGTATGACTTTATGGAAAAAGCAAATTGCCTACTTCCTCTCAACAAGAAAAAAAAAATACTATGTTAACATAGACAATCACACTTTTACTGTCTCAGTTTAAATAACCAGTTGTCGGGACTCTAGGGATGGTGCTAGAATATTGTCTTCATAATCAAGCTGTGTTTGTCCCAACAATTGAATTGGCTACATGTTCATAGATTTGCACAACAAGCTACCTAGGTCTGATGCTGCTAGAATGTATCCCCTAAAATTCCATCAATGCCCATACGATACATCAAGATCCTAAAAAATACAATTTTTGAATGTATCACATTCTAGGACATAAATCTGATAAAGGGTACTTAAATACATTTTTAAAATAAAAAATAACTTAAATTCTCAATTTACTGTGTCAATAACATGTATTGATGCATTCCAATATTACTACTGGAAATGAATGACTAATTTCTGGACTTGAGTTTCTAGTGAAGAAACTGTCGAGTAAATTGAAAAAAAATATCTACAAAGGTATCCAAATCCAGAAAGGTGGGTGTGGTGTAAGGTGCCAAAGGAAATAATACTGTTTTAAATGGAACTTATGAAACAATGGCAATTGAGATAATTTTTAGCATAGCACAAAAGTTTGGAACAGCATGTGAAAGTTTAGCGTAGTTCAAAGTTCTTCCTTTGAAGACTCCGGAGGGGTTGCCTCTCAGACGCTTAACAAAATTCAACTCAACTACGGAGCAAGATTGTAGAGGATGTGATGTAGGAGGATCCGAAAATTTTTATTACTATTTTTGATAATTTTTATTTTTTGATAATTTTTGAATTTTTTGTCTTTACTATTTAGAGTATTTTTTTGATAATTTCTATCTTTTTATTTTACGATTTTGATTCTATTTAGGATTTTTTGGATTCCGACTCCATTAAAAATTTTTTCCTTTCTTTGCATCTTAGAGTTTTAGGTCCATTTAAATAATTATTTAGTTGATGTTTGGGATCAAATTGTTGATGAATAATTTTCGATAGTGTCGTTTATTTCCCAATTTCTGGTATTCTTCCAAATCAAAAAGTTTTAGAAGATTATTTTCGGCATTCACAGTCGATCAACAGAATCAATATTGTCTGCGGGATAATCACTATTCCGTTTGACGTCAATTGGTATTAGAGCTCTTAGATCCCATGGATGGTCATCGTGGTCGTGGTCGTGGTCGTGGTCGTGGTTGCGATCGTGATTGTGATAGGAAGGTTGCGGCTAAAGAAATCTTGCACCGTGATCATAGCACTTGAGACGAGATATTTGAAGATCTATAGAAATACGTTGCAAAGTTATCCTAGCGTCTAACGACATAGGATCTTGAAGATCGTAAGGGATGTGATTGAGGTTGTGAAAGGCAGGTTTCGACTGAAGAAGTTTCACACTATGATTGTAGTACCCGAGATCTTAAAGATCGTAAGTTTTTTTATTTTAATTTGAATAAAATTTTTCTTTAGAAAGATATGAACGATAAGATCGAAATAGTTGGTGATCAAATTTATGATGATGATGAAGTAAATGGAGTTGTCGATGAAGTTAGTGATGGTGTGTTGCAAGTTTCCTCGATGGAGGCACTATTGGCGGAAAAGAGTTCCCATATTTGAGTTCTGTTCAAAACGATGAGAAAGAAAATTTTAGATGGTGGATTATCTGAGGATGTAATGCGTATCATATCGGAGAACAGTACGAAGGAGAAGTTTCTTGAAGATGAGGAAGAATCTAAACATGTGAATTTTCAATTAAGGATACAAAAGTCCAACAGCTGCTAGTAGATTTTACTAATTTGGTGTCAAATGATTTTCTTCCTGGGCGACCACCTGATATTACTTTAAACTCGAGGTAAATTTTTTCAACCCGGGGCAAATGATGCAAGATCCAAAAATTTTTATTATTATTTTTGATAGTTTTAATTTTTTGGTAATTTTTGAATTTTTTAGTATTTAGAGTATTTTTGATAATTTCTATCTTTTGTATTTTATGATTTCGAGTCTGTTTAGAATTTTTAAGATTCAGAGTCCGTTATGATTTTTTCCCTTTCTATTAGGATTTTTCCTTTCTTTACATCTTAGGATTTTAGATTTATTTAAACAATTATTTAGTTGATGTTTAGGATTAAATTGTTGATGAATAATATTTTTCAACAATGCCATTTATTTCCCTATCTCTTGGTATCATTCAAAATTAATAAGTTTTAGAAGATTATTTTCGACATTCGCAGTCAATTAATAGAATCAATACTGCCTGCAGGATAATTGCTATCCTGCCAAACGTCAGAATACAAATCGTATTTATACTGATACTCTGATTAAGCTGACTTTAGGCAAATACTGGCGTTTGTTGGAACTGGGAAAGGCATAAAAAGTTTGAGTACCTGAATACTTGGGACATAGCTTGAAGGAGAGTAGGAGACGTAACAAATGATGCAAGTGTTGAAGAGATTGTCTCTTATGTCTAATTTCCTGGGGAATTATGGAAGCTTAATAATGGGATATGTTAAACAAATGCAGTAGCCTTCAAAGATATTGATCAATTCTATTTCTTAAACATGAGACCTTTATTATTACAGAACAGAAATAAATTGCTTTCGCATGAAAATAGCCATGACATTGGAACACTGCATAAATTGTGATGCTTCCTGGTCTTCTAACACAGGATTCTATGGGGTTGATTTCTGCACTTATAAGGAACTATATGGAGCTTTGTTAGCAATAGATTTTAAAGACGATAGAGGTTTACTCTTGTAGATTTTGAGGTATGAACTACGCATCAAGGTTTCAAGTTTCCAATAGGACTGAGTTTATGCAGGGAAGGGACAACAGAAGAAAAATCACTAGGGGATAAGCTTCTCCAGGCACTAGTCACCGTTTCCAACTATTTCCGTGGGCAGAAATGGCAGGATAGAAGGGAGTGGATGAGAGAAAACATTCTTCTTCCCAAAACAACAGAAATGTTAGTATTCACACATTTCATTCTCAGTAAGGACCTAAAATTTCTTTTAGAGAAAAACCATATATATTTTGTATTTTAAGGATTAATTTTAGAGAGTTTAAAACTTTCCTCCTATTTCTACCGTACAAGGAATCACAAACTAAGGAAATCTTTCCATATCCATTTTCCTAACTTCTCTCCCTAGTTTTCTCTATTCCCGATAGAAGCCTGACCCTTAAGCTTGGATATTCTTAAAGTTTTTTGCATTTGTAAAACATCATAGCTGGCAACACATCAAAAGAGAAAAGAATATAATCTCTGTGGATGGGTACAGAACATTATAATTCTACAAGAAGAATCAACCAGAGGATGACAAAAAGAGAGAAAGAGAGATGGACCAAAGAGAGAATGAAACCCATAATCAGCAAACATTCTAAAGGGAAATCAGTTGAAAGTCATATTCAAAGGAATCCTGGAATAAAAAAATTGAATGTAAGGAACATAGTTCCAAAACAAGAAAAGGATTGATAAACTATTCTCCTTCCTTGGACTTATCAGTACGGATAATTCCCTTAATTAATTTTCTCAAATTACTTGCTGTCAACATATACCCTCCTTCCATGAATGATGAGTCAGTCAACACTGTTGTGACACGACAAAAGCCGATACGTAAAAGCTTTGGCAAGATAGACTCTTATGCCAACAATCCTAGGACATAGATGCCAAACTTCTTAACATTTTTCTTAAGTATTCAGATAAACAGAACATGAATGTACTTTAATTTACTAACACTACAGGTAGTTCTAACCTGGAAAAATACGGAAATGCAGCGACATCAAAATCTTCTTCTGTCTTTTAATTAATAATATAAGACATCAAAATTTCATAAACGGATTAATGGACTTCCCAGCCCCAGAAACAACTGGAAATTCCGGCATGAAAATGAAATACTAACGATCCATATAAATCCCTAACAAATTAGGGCTTCCCTTTATTCAATAATCCAGATTCATACGATACTAAATATTCAACACACGAAAATCATAAACTAGCAACCAAAAGGAAATAAGGAGGGCAAAGATCTCATCCGCGGCGAGCGAATTAAATTCTTTCGGTTACCAGTAAACAAAATAAATCAACACAGATTAGGAAAAACAATCGATAAACTACAGAATCAATTCAAAAGGGAAAAAAACGTAGGAAAAAAAATTACCGAGTGGGTTTGATTAACGAACGACAAAATATAGGTCGGGTGACGAATCGACGATCTCTTTTGTGCGCGCGACGAAGCGTCGATCGGATCAGCGCGCGTCGAGAAGAGGAAGCGATTGGAGAGGAGAGGAATCGATTAAATTGGGGAGAGAAAGAGAGGAATCGTTTCTTCCACGCCTTCCGCAAGTTCCTTCTGCGCTGTTCCTTCCCCCTTCGTCTTTGTCTATATACAGCGAACCCGTCGCTGCCAGGAAGGCAACGAAAACACGTGGCAAGGCAAAAAGGTTAAGATTTCGAAGACACGTGGGAAATTTTAATTAAATTTATTTAAATTGGGAAGATCAATTTAAATTGATGGTTATAAAAAGAGATGCCTAACCATACCGCATGTTCGACCGGTCGACCAGGTCCGGGCTAGGCCGGACTTGGGTTCAGTGCTTGGCTAACGAGTGTGACTCGATAAGAGCCGAGCAGTGATCTGATTGAACCAGGACTTGGACTTGACTTGCAACGGGCATAGTTGTAAAGCATCTTTATCGTTTTAAATGGATTTGTGTCTCTTATCGAGGTCTAATTAATCCGAATACTTTTCGGCATTTGCTCAAAAGACGTATCTCGATTTTAAAATGTTTCAAAGGATGTGGCATGCTCTTATAATATTTCAAAGGGCATATTTCTTTTTAAAAATACTTTTTTTCTTATATATATAATTCAAAAGTTGGCAAAACAAAACAGATTTTTTTACTGTTTTTGGACTTTGAAAAGAGAGGAACGGAATATATATATATAATTGCTATGCTGCGCGACGAAGAATCTGTGACCCATGCGTGACACGCGCGACCCATTGCCGCTGCCGCTACCCTCGCCGTGTCGTCCGACCACCGCCTCGCCCACGATCGATGCGTCACTCGCTGGCGCTTCGACCGACGTCGGATTCTGGTCGGATAGTGATCGAAATCCAGCGAATTTGGTCGGAAACAGTCGTCCCCCACTGCGCGACCACTATCGACGATGATCGGGTCAGATTCTAATCGAAGCGCTGCCATTGCCGACCCTGTTTCCGATCGAATTCCGGTCGGATTCTAGCCACTATCCGATCGAAATCCGACGTCGATCGAAGTGTTGGCGAGTGGCGCGTCGATCGCGACCGAGGCGGCGGCCGGCGGTGATCGAACAGCGCGGCGAGGGCGGCGGCAGCGACGGTGGATCGCGGGTATCACGCATGGGTCGCGGATTCTTTGTCACGTAGCGTAGCAATTCTATATATATATATATATATATATATATATATTATATATATATATATATATATAATTAATTACAAATTTTATCTTTATTAAATATTAATAATGAGTACAAACTTAGCAAAGTTATACCGAGTGCTAATACATGTAGACCACAAATATATTTTTAATAATACTTTATATACTCAATTTTTTATTGTTAGTGTAATTGATCCATGGTCAAGGTTTGATTAAGTTGATCAAATTCGAGTTGACTTGAGTTGGAATTTCGATATTTAATCAATATGTTAGTGTTATGATCTATGCGAGCGAGAGAGGGTGAATAGTTTCAATCGCTTCTCATCTTGATTACGAGTTCGTCGTTTGAATGCTCAAGTAGCGGAAATTTGAATTAAACTTGCGACGCCACATGTACAACTCTAAGATTTATTTGGTATTCGTCTCTTCGAGGTGACTAATCGAAAGTCTACTCCTAGTGATCTCTCTCTACTATAACTTCTCCTTTTCGAATACCTTCTAATGGCGGAGAAATCTTTTACAACAAATTCACTATAATACAATAATGAAAACGAATACAACTTACAAATGAAAGAAAAATAACTTTACAATATGAGATCGATCTTCTCTTTGATCGTTATTGGTTGCTTCGGAGTGCCTCTTATTTGTTTAGAAATGCAGTAGCACTTCATTCTCAAACTCCTAAGAATTGATGGTGAAAAACTTTTCGAAACGCTTTTAAAGCCTTTAAGTCGGGATTGCTTTTTATCTATCAATTGAATGATCATCTCTATCAGTCGATTGATTTAGTCAGCGATCAAATGATAATTTTGAACCTTCTGAGATCGTATTTGATTTTGTCATTTTTTTGTCAATCAAATCAATTTATGAATCAGTCAATTGATTAGGCTCATCGAATGACTAGTTGAATCGATTATCTTTTGATCACTTATGAACCAGCATCAGTTGACTGATGACCATGATCATGCCTAATAGGAAACAGTTTAAGTGATTGTTAGTGATTTGGAGTAGTAATCGTTGGACTATGAACTAAGTAACCTTCCAAGTCATTTGTTTTAATTTTTCACTGCGTATCTCTATCTCAATTTTTGTAAAAGAAAAAAGAAAGTTTTCAAATGAGTGATATTCACCACCTATTGTTGATCTGGTCCTACATAATATTTTAGAAATTAAGTGCATTCTTGGATGAAAATAAAAATATAGGGAATCTTTTGAGAAATCTAAAAAAATATTGAGTGCTCCTTTGACATATAGAAGGCCAAATTTATTTTATTAAAACCATCATAACATTCTTATAAATATCGCACTTCCATGAATTTCATGGACTAATTAAGGGAGCGAGGGTGGGTGACATTCGGGGTTACAAATTGGGCAGGCTGCTAAACACTTCTCCATTGTCCTATGACAATTATCCTCTTGCTTGCCTGCTAAACAACAATAACAAGGGCTGAAATCAACACATTTTGCCTTCTGGCAAAAAGTCAATATTAAGTTGGTTTGGTTCTTGTTCATCGTATCCAATTGATTTTCAGCAAACATTTGAGGCACACGACCTATATATCACATGAGAAAAGAATATAGTTAACAGTAAGTGAATTAAACGTTCATGAGTAGTCAATATGGTGTTCGGCTTGATAAGAACGTATTTTCATTCATTCAATATATAAACTTTCAAAATGAATAAACAAACAGTATTATCAAGCTTAATAACTAATCAAACAAGATTCAATAACATCTAAATGAACCAAGCTCAAATTAAATTTTAATAAAGCTCAAGCCATAAAAAAAGAAACTAAGTCAAACGAATAATTATTTCAACGACTTAGTTCATTTTAGATTCGAATTGGCTTGGTTCGATTATCTTATTAAACAGAATACAATAAAATTTAACTCGATTGAGCTCATTATAATCGCCTAGAAAAGATAACAAGAATTCTAGTAACAAAGCTTTATCATGCTAATATTTACCTTGATTATACGAGCATGAGCCGATGAAAATGACTAATACTATGAGTAAGCTTGTGGCCTTCATCATCGCTACAAAAATATTTTATGAATGTTAAAAGCCAACTTCATAGTAATTTATAGAGTTTCAAGTTGAAAAAATAGATAAATAAATTAAAATAGAAATGTTGCAACTAATAAAAAGTTGACAAAATAAAAAAATAATAAATTTTTACTTTTTTTAGACTTTGAAAGGAAAGGAATGGAAAAAAATAATATATTCAATTATTTATTTACTTAATTTAAAATTTATAAATAATTGATTACAAATTTTATCTTTATTAAATATTAATAGTGAATAAAAACTTGACAAAGTTATACCAAGTGTTAATACATTTAGACCTCAAATATATTATAAATATTATTTTTAAATTAAAAAATAAATTTAGCTAAATAATTATTGCCTCACTTTTTAAGAAAGTTATTCATTTATAGGAAACAATTTAATTTAATTAAGGAATAATTATTTTTATTTTTATGAAATTAAATAGTATATAAAATCGAACCATATTATAAAAATAATAATAATAAGCAATAAGTAATGAAGAATCTTTCTTTTCATTATTTAAATAAAAAACTCAAGATAAAAAATCATTAGTTTAGACATCTCAACGAGTTTGTAAGCTTTATAATTAGGATGGTAAATTAGTCGAATCAAACTTTATAATATTCAAATTTATTTTATAAGATAATTAAGTTAAGTCAAATCGAATAATTATATAAATTGTTAAAATCAATGTTCAAATTTTATTTTATTTTTCATGAATTTGAACTTCATTCAAACTTAGTTTGAGCATATTCGTTTAAGATGTTATGGAACTTTCAATTGAAATTTATTTGATTGTTTAAAATTTTTATATTTTAAATTTATTTGATTAATTATTGAGCTTGATAATACAAATTTATTTGTTCATTTTAAAATTTTTTTGTTTATTCAGTATGTTGCTATAAATTTTATTAATGAATATGGTTCAATGAATAGTATCCATGAATAATTCACAATATCTATTCATGAATATTAACGAATTAAATATATATATTCAACTTTGTTTATTTAATTGATCTTGTGTGTATTGAATATAAATAAATTTTTACCACGAACGTATGGTTCATTTACACATATCCCTATGGATAACAAGTCACTCGCCACAACAACTTTCTTCCCATGTGTGTACTCATCAAAAACTTTTGTCGAAAATGAACAATAAACATGAGAATATCTTATGCAGGACTGACGCAAAGGAATTGAGTTTCAATGGGTCATAATTTTTAACTCGAGTATTAGAATGATGCGTAATCGGTTGCTAATCGAAGCTTTTTTAGATACCACTATTCGATTTAGGGTGGAACCCATACTAGCCCAATTTAAGGTGCATCAGATATCGTTTAGTGCATTTTCAGATGACTTTTGATAATTTTTTATTTTTAGGATTCTAGGGTATTTTTGCCTTTTGTAAGTTAGACTTTTGTTTTGGGTCTATTTAAATGCATGTTTAGTTATTTTTGGATGATGTTTTATTATTGAATAAAATTTTCTTTTTCAACAAAAACATAAAGATAACGACACAGTGGCTTCTCTTCTTTTTCGGCTTCTCGCGCTTGTTTTTTCTACAATTTACCTCTAATCTTCCACTTTCAGAATAATCGATATTCTATCCAACGTCAATTATCATAACCAAATTCATTATACGAGAAAAATACTAATTAAATCTATTAAAAGCAACTTCATTTATTTTGCGAAAAACATCAAACATTAATCATTGAACTAATCAAGGAAGTAAAAGGTGGTTTCGCTCACCCCAAACAGTGCAATATCACCAGCCCTACAACATATCAAATACTCAACAGATCCACATGAGGGAAGGCATACCACGGCTATCAAATCATTGAGCTAATCAAGGAAACAAGGGTGGATGACACTTAGGGTCACAAATTGGGCACACTGCCGTACACTCTTCTCTTGTTCGAGTACAATTCTTTCGCCCCGGGTCAAGGGCTAGGCAACAATAGCAAGGGCTAAAGTCCACACAATGTGATAACTCTAAACAAAAAGCCAACACTAACTTGCTCTGATTTTTGTTCATCATATCCAATTGATTTTCAAGCCCTGGATCATATATGAAAAGATGATGATGAGAATGTACGTATTTCTCTAGTAATGAAGATTTATCATATCGATAGTTATTTACCTTGATTATAAGGGCATGAACCGATGAGAGTAATGACTAATATTATGATCAAGCTAATCGCCTTCATCCTTGCTACGAATATGTTTTAGGAGTGTTGAAAGCTAACTACATAGTGTCTTATAGTGTTTTAGCTTCTAAAAGTAGATAAATAAATATAAATAGAAATGTTGTAACAAGTAGAAACAAATAAGTGAGTTTCTATTCCTTTGTGCTCTAAAAGGAAAGGAAATTAATTTGATAATTTATTAACTTAATTTAGCTATTACAATTAGGATTGTTGAGAATGCTTGTCTTATTATTATTATTTTTATTTACATGGAATACTTATTTGTTGGAATAATTCTATTATAAGCCAACCTTAATTGATTGAAGGCTAGATAATGATTCTTCAATATATCTAATTAAATATGGTTTTATTATAATCAAATTTAAATACTTTTATTGAAATGAAAAATTAACATGTGAATATTATAACCAAATTTATTGTGTGAAAAATACTAGTCACTTAGAAGAGAAACATAGAATAAATCTATTAAAAGTAGTCATCATTTATTTTATTAAAAACATCTAAACATTCTTATGAAATACCATAGTCCCGCGTTGGAAGGAAATAACGGATGAAATTAGCTCCAATATGAATAAGAGTTTAATTTCATCTTGAGAATTTTAGGACAACATGACTGATTTATATTGAATTAGAGTTGTAAATGTTTAGGAGCACGTGCGGTTCGGGGTGAATAACTTGAATCACATTGATAGATTGCACAATAGAAAGCTTAAACAAACTTAACGTCATAAGCACAATATCAAGATTTTACTTGGTTCACCGTCTCCCAAGGTGATTACTCCAAGGTCTTCTCCACTATGTCTTCTCCTCCAGATTTGATAAATTAATTTTGATCTAATCAATTTTTAACTATTAAAAAATATATTATTCTCATTCTATTCTATGCATTAAAAAAATGAGATTGCACTCTTAATTTAATTGAAATTATTGAAGTTTATAATCAATAAATATACCTATAATTGATCGATCTAACATATCTCATAACCAAATTCATTATACAAGAAAATACTAAATAAAAATTACTTAAGCAGACTTTTTAAAATTTATTTATTTATAGAAATTTTTAATTTTAAAATAAATTTAGCTAATAAATAATTATTTTTCTTTTTATCTAATTAAATAGCTACGTAAACTCGAATAGATAAAAAAAATCATCATAAGTAATATTAATTAATGAAGAATCTTTCTTTTCACTATTTAAACAACAAAATAGAGATAAAAAACCATTAGTTTAGACACGATGTCAACAAGTATATGCCGATTAACTAGTACTCTTGTTGAAATGGAAAATGAACATGATAAGAATTGTTTAATTATAAAAATTATTTTTTAATAATTTGAACATCTTATATTACAGGATCTTAATAATTTATGTATTATTACAAATTAATATATCGGATCTACACTTCAAACCTTTTTTATTATTCTCTCACGACTCAATTCTGTAGTATTATTTTATATGTGTGAGCGCGCGCACACACACACTATATATATAATCATATAATAAATCAGTATTCTCTCTCTTTCTAACGGTCGAGCCAAGCAACAAATCGAATATTTGAATGACATTGCATACCCTAGTCGTGAATGGCTTTATGCAATGAACTATTCAAAACGTAAAAAGATCTTTCCTTACAATCGAGCTATCTAATTATACCCTCTATTCTCTTGTTTGTTTTGGGTCATTGGCTTCTCTCTATATATATTATATTCTATATTATTTTCTTACCTTAAGATGATCAAATCATATTATGATACATTTTTTAAAAAATAAAGATTAATTTGTCATTACTTATCGTTGCTATTATTTTTCACTACATTTTTGATAAATTATCTCTTATAATTTATCAAAATCTCACTCGAGCCACTAAAGGATCTAATTGGATCCAATTAGATTAAGTTCCAATAAATTGATATATCAAAGGTCAATTTTATTTTATTAAAACAATCATAACATTTTTACAAATATCACATTCCCATGAATTATTATTACAAATTTACCATGAAGTACCAACTCGGTTACGTCCATCAAGACTCACTCCCAAGAATTATGAAGTAATTAAGGGAGGAGCAAGGGTGGGTGACAATGTGGGTCACAAATTGGGCAGACTGTTGCACACTCTTTCATTGTCCTATAACAATTAAAGTCTCCCTTTTTAGCTAAGCAACAATAACAAGGGTTGACATCAACACATGATCCCTTCTTGCAAAAAGTGAGCACTAATTTGCTTTGGTTCTTGTTCATTGTATCCAATTGATTTTCGGTAAACATTTGAGTCGCACGACCTATATATCACATGAGAAAAGATTAGAGTTAATGGTAAATGAATCAAACATTCATATAAGTAAGTATGATGTTCGGTTTGATAAGAACTTATTTTTATTCATTCAATATAATAAAATCAGTTAAATAAACAAACTTAAACACACATAAACTAGTTAATATTCATTAATAAGGATTGTGAGTCATGTTCATCAATAAAGAAACTTTCAAAATGAATAAAAATTATAAAATTTTTAAATAATCAAATAAGCTTGAACTGAGAACTCAATAACATATAAATTATAAATCAAGTTCAAATCAAATTTGAATTGAGATAAAACTCGTAAAAAAGAATTAATAAGTCAAACTTGAATAATCATTTCAACGCCTTAATTCATTTTAAGTTCGACTTAATTTGACTCAATTACCTTATTAAACAAGTTTAAACATCATGAAGTTTGACTCAATTTGACTCGTTTACGGTCCTAGAAAACATAATAAGAATTCTAGAAACAATCATTTATCATGCTAATATTTACCTTGATTACACGGGCATGAGTCGATGAAAATGACCAATACTATGAGTAAGCTCAAGATCTTCATCATTGCTACGAATATGCTTTAGGAATGTTATAAAAGCCAAATTAAATTCATAGTAATTTATAGAGTTTCAAGTTGTAAAAATAGATAAATAAATTAATTAAAAATAGAAATGGTGCAACTAATAAAAAGTTGGCAAAACAAAACAGATTTTTTTAAAACTTTTTTTGGACTTTGAAAAGAGAGGAGCGGAAAAAAATATATTTATTTATTTATTTACTTACTTTAAACATTATAAATAACTGATTACAAATTTTATCTTTATTAAATATTAATACAAAGTGTTAATTAATACATGTAGACCTCAAATATATTTTTAATAATACTTTATATACTCATTTTTTATGCATTTTTATCCTTTTAAATGGATTTCTAAAGAGGTGAATTACATGAGAGTTTAAGGTATTTTTCTATTCATTTATGAAATTAGAAAAAGGATTGTAATAGTTTAATTCTTTTTAGGCAGATGGATTATTTTGTTGTCTCACTTTTTAAGAAAGTTATTAATTTTATAGAAAAAAAAAATTTAAAATTTAAAAATAAATTTAGTTAATAGATAATCAATTTTCTTTTGATTCAATTTAATAGTATGTAAAGAAAAAATAATCATCATAAGTAATAAATTAATGAAGAATCTTTCTTTTTAATATTTAAAAAACAAACACAAAGTAAAAAAAAGCATTAGTTTTGATGAGTCCTCGATCCTCCACCGATCAGGATTCCCTGTTCCTTTCACATGTGGAGGGGCAACGACGTCCACTTATCTATCGGTTTGTTGCCGATGTCCTACTAGTCAAAGATCGTCAAACGGGGGTTGATGTTGTCGACATAGCCTCTCAGACTATTAAGTCAACATTAGACTTAAAACATGAAACTCGTGGGTTTGTGTAAGAGAAAGAAAAAAGAGCTCAAGGAAGACGAAGAATATCTTTTACGTGAGAGGGGAAAATCATACCTCCGTGTACCTTCATTAAAGCTTATATAGCTAATGAAAGAGAATCTCCACTTATGCCACCATGTATGTCCTAAGTTACCCACGTAGACAACAACATGGGTGAAGCGTCGCATACTAGTCAGCTGCTCGTGTGGAGGTGGAGCATGTAGGGCAACAACCATTGGATTATACTTCTGACATTGTCGAGTTGTTAGTCTGGTGTCACCTTCAGAATACCCCACGTAATGAGGGTGTCAGGGAATGTCGGAGATCGAGGTCGAATAAGATCTTGCTCATTGAGGATCCTTTGTAGTTCAAGGATGATAATGACTGTGTGAACGAGAAATGAGTCTCGACGAGTTCTGGTGGTCCTATCCAATATATGGGCTCTAAAGGGAGGTGAATACTTGTTCGGATTTACTTACCAGGTAAATTCAGATTTTATCACATATCCCACCTTCAAGTCGAATTGAGAAGCAAAGTCAAATGAAGTTCGATTAAATAAGTATAGGATGACTAATAGTGAGTAACAAAAATACTCAAAATTTTGAAGAAGATTTAGCTAGCATGTGACTACCCGACTCTAGCTCGGGTTCGGCCCTCCTAGGCCACCTCTAGCACTAGAAGACAACCAAGCGTGCGAACTCTACTAAATGATCAAGGCGATTACTAAGTTGTCAAACCTGGTTCCCTAGATGCTATTCTATCGACTCACTTGTCAGCAGTTCACAGGATCTGTCTCCTCAGATACAACACTAGCCTGCCTCGGGTTAGCCAGAATGTTCCCTTGGGTGAGTATATAAGCTCCCCCCTTAGGTGTGGAAAACTCTCTTTGGACACTATCTACTTCATATACTTCTTCTTCTTCTCCATTCCCTTTGCTGACTTAGCGTCAGAATGACTTGCCGGGAATCTCCGACACGCAGCTAATCCGCTCGTTCAGTTTCTTCGCGCAGGTCCTTGCACTAGCAAGGTCGACAACGGTTGAGGTGGTATATTCTTGACTGGTGGCTTGACCGTCCATGGCATCCAGTCGGAACAATAATAAACATACCAAGAGCATCCGAATGTCAATCATAATCCGATCGGAGAGAGGAGCTCGATGTTGCAACCATGAAGATAATAATAAGAATGTTAAGAATGCCCAAACATCAACCATAATATGATCGAAGAGGGGAACTTAATCTCGTGATCATGAGGATAATGCCAATTAGAATATCAATCATAATCGGACCGGGAAGAGAAGCTCAATCTTACAATCTTGAGGATATATATATATATATATTCTAAATTATATAATATCTAGAATATTATGATCCATTTTTTAAAAAAATTTCCTAAATAAAGATTTGATAATTATTTATCAAATCTATCAAGTATTTTGTCAAGTACATGTCAATATTAGTCTAATATATTTTATTTTTTATTATTATTTTGATAAATTAATTTTGATCTAATCAATTTTTAAATAATAAAAAATTTATTAATCTCATTCTATTCCATGCATTAAAAGAATGAGATTGCACTCTTAATTTAATTGAAATTATTGAAGTTTATAATCAATAAATATACCTATAATTGATCGATCTAACATATCTCATAACCAAATTCATTATACAAGAAAATATTAATTGCCTAAAAGAGAAACATCATCATTTATTTTGGTGAAAACATCTAAACATTCTTATGCATCATCAACTAATTAATCAAGGAAGCAAGGGCGGGCGACATTTGGGGTCACAAATCGGGCAAACCGACAAACACTCTTCCATCGACACATGACAATTCCTCTTACCCACATAGGCTATGCAACAATAGCAAGGGCTAATGTCCTTACACGTTGACTTTTTACAAAAAGTCAATACCAACTTGCTTGGTTCTTGTTCATCGTATTGATCAATTGATTTTCATGAAACATCATTTGAGTCACTCGCCCTATATCATATGAGAAAAAAGAGCATACTTAAGAATATATTTTCTCTAGTAATGAAGATTAATTATCATATCGATGGTTATTTACCTTGATTATAAGAGCATGAGCCGATGATAATGACTAATTAATACTATGATCAAGCTAATCGCCTTATCGATCCTTGCTATGAACGTGTTTTAGAAATGTTGAAAGTCGACTACATATATAGTGTTTTAGGTTTGAAAATTAGAAATAATAAATAAATAAAAATAAAATAGAATGAATTAATACATATAAAAAGTGGACAAAATTAAATTTGAGCCAAATAAGTGAAATTTTTACTCCTTTTGGGCTTTGCAAGGAAAGCAAATTTAATGATTTATTAATTACTTAATCTAGCCTTTACAGTTGGGATAATCAACAATGCTTACCTTATTTCGCACTACTAGCTAATCTAGGAAGCAAAAAACCAAAAGAGATTATAAGAACACTTTTATTAAAAATAAATTGTAATTAATAAAAAGTTTTTTTCTTTTTTTTTTTTTGATAATTTAGATGTTCAAATTTCATCCGATTAATCATGGAGGAACATGGTTTTCTCCTTTGGTTCGTCTGTCGGATAAATCTAGAACACAGCTTAGACACACTTAACTGTTTGGATGGGGTGCATTGGCGGGTGGCTGCACTGGGCTGGAGCCCAGTGCAGTCCAACAATTTCCAATAATTTTTAATTTAATAATATAAAAAATTAAAATATTCTAATTTAGTCTTATTGATTAGCCCAAGGCAGTTGTTGATTTTGATTACACCATATTGGGGTGAGAGAATGTTCATTAACGGAATGGGAAGGAAGGAAAGAGAGGAGAAGTAAAATATTTATGTTCTCCTTATTTAAAAGAAATGAAAGGTTCATTGACGTAACATGTATTATTTTATTTGGGAGGAAAGGAAGGTAAATGAAGATTAAATATATAAATTTGTAAAAATACTTCACTTTTAAAAAAATAATGTAGGCAAAGGACAGATGGAAAACTATAAAATTATGTCAATATATTACATGTAAAAGTTGAGAAATAGAAGGTCTTAAAATAGACAATGCATACTTTTTGGATAAGTTTGTCATTGGAGGAGGAGGAGGAGGATAAGAACTCTTGAGTTTTGTCCTCAAAAAGATTTACGGTGAAAGTCGACGTCGATGTCGTAGAGTGTGAGCGGTTAGACACTTGGACGATTAAGGCGCGTGTTATGTGAAGAGCGATAGCACAAAGATAAGAAATTTAAATAGATAAATTAATTTAAGAATTAATATTTTAAAATAGAGATAAAATTAGAATAAAATATATTTGAATTCTCTTTTTCTTTTTTACTTCTTAAATCGGAGTGTTAGAAATTTTAATGATTATGATAAAATTTTAATGATTTTGATTCATTTTATAACTTGATAACGTGATTTAATTTAAATTTTAATAGGGTTTTTCTAAAAAATAAACAACATTTAGTTTATATAATAAAAAAACTCTAATTAATATTTTTTATAATTTATCTTAATAAAATTCTAATTAAACTAGCCGATCGAAAAAGGAGAATCATTTTTTAATATATTTAAAATATATTTAAGATGATTTATCGGTAAATTGGAGAAAACTCCCCAATCACAAATTGGACTTTGCATGCACTCCCCACCCAATATTTTCTTTGCATGCACTCCCCAAACCTTTGTTTCAACTCCCCAATTCATGAATTTACAAATCTACCCCCTCCCTCTCTCCACTCTCCTCTTCTCCCCTTTTCTTAATAAAAAAAGGCAGATAATCATGAATTAAATCAAGCTACGTGCTAACAACTATTACATCATCATCAACCATACTTCCCGTTACACACTCAAAACCCAACTCCGTTCTCCATCGTTTCCCACTCTGACAGCAATCCAAGCCATTCTTCTTCCCTCCATCTCGAGCCCGTCAACGTCTCCTCCTCCATGGCCGACTCCCTCGCTTGATCTTTTTCTCCTTTCCTCTTCTCAAAAACTCTGCACAGAACCCAGTCCTCCTGCCACATGAACTGATCGTTCAGCAACCAATTAATCGCGAGAACATGTTTCTACTGACGTAATGCAGCGTACGTATCTTCGGTGGAGATCGAGGTGTCTCCAGTCTGAACTCATGCATCACCCAATTCGTCTTCGCCCCGTTGGGGGCTCTTCCTCTGTAGAACACCAGCGTCTTCCTCATCCCCACCGCGGCACCCGACACCGGGTCGCTGACCTCTCGGTCCTTCCCCGTGGCCTTCTAGTAGCCCGACTTGGTCGCGCGGTTCGTCCGCGATCCGGTCGCGTACTTGCGGTCGCGGAAGTTGAAGAAGTACCACTCGTCCGCCCCCAACTTGGTCGCACCTGCACAAGCTCGGTCATTAGTGGACCATGAACGCGATCTCCCTCAGCTCCATGTCTCGAAAGCTGTCTGAGCAAATCGAATTCTCCAGACACATACAAAGGCAGAGAGGAAGAAAGGAAGGGGACGAACCAATTAAGCTCGCTTATAATTCGTGCACGAGAGATCGATCGATCGAGCATATGATGATGGGCAGCATGAGAGGCGTGTGGATCATAGATCAATCGGCTGACGTGGAGCGCCAATCGAATCCAAATCGCCTCTGTTCGTGGTCAGTCGATTGAGATTAAATACCAGTCGACTGAGGTGAGATTTTCGCGCAGGCAAAGAGAAACAAAGTAGTCGACTGGAATATAATCTCAGTCGAGTCAGTTTTGTCACTGTTCGAGATCAGTCGACTGGAGTTAAAACTCAGTCGACTGAAGGTGGGTCTATGGCGAAGAATGGCCAAGATAGTCGACTGGAATGAGC